>NC_089250.1:136410186-136728758 GCF_963930625.1 Muntiacus reevesi
TCCCAAAGTGAAGTGAAGTGAAGTCGCTCAGTCGTGTCCAACTCTTTGCAACCCCACGGACTGCGGAGTCTACCAGGCTCCGCAGTCCATGGGATTTTCCAGGCAAGAACACTGGAGTGGGTTGCCATTTCCTTCTCCAGGGGATCTTCCCAACCCAGGGATCAAACCCGGGTCTTCCGCATTGTAGGCAGACACTTTACCATCTGAGCTACCAAGGAAGCCCTTAGCTTCCCAACCAGGGATCAAACCTGTGACCCCTATAGCAGAAGCATGGAGTCTTAACCACTGGAATGCCAGGAAAGTCCTGACGTTGACACTTTTGAAAAGCACTAGCCAGTTACTTGGTAGAATGATCCTCAACTTTGGTGTATCTGATGTTTCCTCATGATCAAATTCGTATCATGCATTTTTGGCAATAATATCACAGAAATCACATGTCTCCTTTCAAAAGAAAGGTTATGTGGACACGACCCATGGTGGTGGTGATAACTTTGATCACTTGGTTAAGATACTGTCTGCCAGATTTCTCCACTATAAAGCTACTGTTTTTTCCTTTTTACTTAAATATCTTTGGAAAGATACTTTCTGACTATGTGAACATCCTGTTTATCAACATATTTCTACCCACTGATTTTAGCATCCATCAATGATTCTTGCCTGTATCAGTTATTCCTATAGTGTTTGCAAGTGGTGATTTGCTATTTTTATCAACCCTTTTAATTAGCTGGAATGCCACTATAAGAAAGAATTTTTCCTTCTCCCCTGATTTATTCATTTATTTTTATCAGCAAAGACTCACAGATTCATTATTTATAAGGGTATTCAAAATGCCCCTGATTTGGCCACTGGGGCCCCATCAAGTTGGACACCTAGGCCCTTTTGACATGGCCCTGTCATTTTTTGAGCACATCCCTACTTTCTGGCACTGTAGATGTTCCAGGTTGACGTACTTTTCCTACCAGTCTAAAATTAGCAATTTCTCCAAAGAACCCTTGTTGCCTGTATTGGAGACAGTACTAGATATATTCATTGGTTCTGGGAGGTAAATGCCTTAGGCCCTACCAGCAGATATAAGTCAAAAGAGTATGTATGCACACATCTGTGTGTGTTTATCTATGTATCTGTATTTATAAAATAAAGAGTTTGTATTGATACTTTCGATTTCAAACATCTCGGTGTTCATTCTAGCCTTACAAGTGTTTCTCCCTTTTAAAAATTCACTAAATATTTACTGAACACCTGTCAAGGCCCAGGCTCTGTGCAAGGAACTGGGGTTACAAGAGTGAACAAAACAGGTAGGGTCCTGTCCTGCCCTCATGAAGCTTAAAAGGCATAATTTATGGATTACTCCCCTTTTCTCCAAATCGCTAAATTTATGCTTTCTACTGGCTCCTTCTCTCCAGGATTTAAACAGGCCAGAGAAGGATTTCAAGCAGGTAACATGATCAGTTCTCCCAAGTCATTCTTCTTGGGAATCAAAGGAAGAAAAAGTAAACTGGAGAGGTCAATTTTCAAATCAGTTGAAGTGGGATGAAAGCATAGGTGGGGAGATCGATAATGAGACTAGTAAGCAGTCCAAGGTAAGAGATGTCAGGCAACTGGACTGGGGTGAAGGGAGGGACAATGGAAAAAATAAATGGATTTGAGAAGCATTTAGGAGATAAACGGACCATACCTGATGATTGACTGAAGGGTAGGGGGATGAGGTGAGGGAGAATGACTGAAGGAGGACTCCTAGATTTCACAGATTTCCATGTATTGTAAACATGTGACAATATGTCTCTTCATTAAATTGTAAACAATCTGATGACAAGAACACACAAGTATCATTCACATCTTTGTATCTCCAATATTTTCTACAGTGCCTGGTACACAGATGGAGCTCAAGAAATGATGCTGAATAAAATGAATAGGTGAATTTTCTCAGACTTATTAAGTTGAGATTTCATATGTAGGGTATCAAATCAGTTATAATACATTCACAAAAGCTTTAGTAGAATAAAACTACTTATGCTGAATATCTATTCTCCCCAAAGAGTATATCCTGGTCTTTTAGTATATTACGTATACTTTCTCTTCCATCATTAATTCACCTTACCCAAGAGGTAAAACCCAGGAGCTATAAAATAGAAGTAAACATTTGACTATAACAATGAAATTTCACTTCACACCCATCAAACCGCCAAAATTAATGCCTATTAATTGCCTATTGCTTGCAGGGGAGTGAGGCTAAGGGGAGGCCTCCGTTTCCTAACCTCGCAAATGGAACTACGGGGATTAGATGAAATGTTTCTAGACTCAAGCAGGCATTTAGTAAAGACTCACACACTGCCTTTTTACACATCCATATACTCCTCCTCCAAGACCCAGTTCAAACCACTCTTCCACTAGGAAGCCTGCCCAGACCTCTCCAACATGCAGCTACTTCTTTTCCCTTCTCTGAGCTTCTGGGATGCCTATCTGTAAAATTTTTCAAAGATTAATCATAGGTGGATCTGTGATTGCTCTTGCAATCAGTCACTTTCTTCTTTACTTGTTATTTAACTATCTGTATACTCATACACTGTTCTCCAGTGAAGTCAGATGTCTTTGGAATCAAAAGTCAGCTATGCCACTTATTTGCTATGACTTCATCTTTCCACTGTTCACGCTTTTCTGTGTGATACAGGAGGCACAGCCATCTATCTGTTAAGGTCACTGTTAGGATTTGGGATAACGTGTGTAATGGGTCCATATATTAAGTGTTCTGTAAGTAGATGCCAACAAGCACTCGTTGAGAGCAGCTCTCAGATCTTTTTCAAATTTCAATACCCTCCTAGATGCAGCACCTCACAGACTGCCTCACAGGCGGCTGCTGCTTGACGGTTTATTTACCTATACTCTACCTTGTCCAAAAAGGACCTAAAGCAAGTAGTGTTCAACAAACATTTGTTGAGTGACTACAGGCTACACTTTCCTGTCTGATTTTCTCTTTCTTTCTGTTTTTCCATAATAAACAGAACCATCATAATATTGTGACATTTTTTTGGCCACATAGCTTGAGGCATCTCAGTTCTTGACCAGGGACTGAACCCAGGCCATGACAGTGAAAGCCCAGAATCCTAACCACTAGGTCACCAAGGAACCCCCCCCGCCCATATTATGACTTTTTAAAAGCCTTTACTCATCCTTCACCTGCACCGATTATTTTTTTAATTTAATTTAAAAATTGTAACTATAAAATACAGGCTCCTGGCAAAAATGAAAACATCAAAAGGGAATAAAATGAAAAGTAGGTTCCTCTCCCAACATTCAGTTTCACTATCCAGAGGTAATACTTAAAAAAAAACAAAAGTCCTATGTATCTTTTTATTGGCCTTAGTGTTTGGCAAATACTCAACCTTCTTTAAGTTATTACTTAAAGATTTTCCCTGATTTAGCATCCTAAGAACATAAGCTCCATAAGAGCATTTTTGTCTCTTTTGTTCTCCTCTGTTCCCAGCACCTAGACAGTACATGAATCATAACCATATGTTCAATAAGTGCTTGCTAATGTATGGACTTCCTTTTGAGGAATTGCCACCACTCAAGGTATACTGCCTTTCTTTAGCCAAGTGGCAAGGAAGACTGATTAGACGTTCCCTCCTCAGATTTTGATCTGTGAGCAGAATACAAACAGTTGGAGGGAGCTGAACCCATATGAGAGCATGGAATGTTCCTGCAAGAAGGTGGTCAGTGGTGGCTGCTACCTGACTGCTTCCAGCCTGGTTCTCCTGCCTTACTTTCAATCCTGTGAGCTCACCCAATTCCTTCCAATAAATTGCCTTTTGCTTAAGTTAGCTCAGCACTTCTCACCCTCAGCACTGCTGACATCTTGATCTACATTATCTTTGCTGTGAGGGGCTGTTCTGTGCCTTATAGTATGTTCAGGAGAATCTCTGGTCTCAACTTGCTGAATGCCAAGAGCATCCTTAGTGTAACTATCAAAAAAAGTCTCCAGACATTAACAAATGTCCCCAAGGGGGACTGAATTAGCTAGAGGTGATTTCTGTGGAACAAAAAAGTCCTAACTGCTGAATACTACATCTCTGTCAACTTTTCATTATGGCCTACATAGAAATAGCTCAGCTATATAATATTATGTTATATTGATAGGTCCTAAGTTATTAAATCAGTCAAGTAACAATGGATTTTAAATTGTTCACCTGTTGTTATGTTAAACAACCTGGTGTCTGCACACTGAGCGGTGTGGCCCATCATAATCCATCTGGGTGGCAGATCGGCCCCAGGGCAGCCAGGGGAGACCAGGGAGCTCTCCACTCCTGGGCATCCTCCAACATCGACTGGCTCCAGCCTTCCCCGGATCCCCCTTGTCACAACTCCAACAGGGCCTTTGTCCAGGCCCCTGGGCAGTACATTGATAAACACCCAGCATCCAGTGAAGGTTTACACACTCAAGAGGACCAGCAGTGGGATAAACAAGGTGCCAGGCATGTCCTCCAGCTACGTGAAGCAATGAAAGGGCATGTCCCTGTGAAGTTAAGTGGGCCTTAGGAAGCATCACTATGAACAAAACTAGCGGAGGTGATGGAATTCAGCTGAACTATTTCAAATCCTAAAAGATAATGCTGTTAAAGTTTTGTACTCAATATGCCAGCAAATTTGGGAAACAGCCATGGCCACAGGACTGGAAAAGGTTTGTTTTCATTCCAATCCCAAAGAAAGGCAATGCCAAAAAATGTTCAAGTTATCGCACAAATGCACTCATTTCACATGCCAGCAAGATTATGCTCAAGATGCTTCAAGCTAGGCTTCAGCAGTACGTGAACCAAGAACTTCCAGACATACAAGCTGGATTTAGAAAAGGCAGAGGAACCAGAGATCAAATTGCCAACATCAGCTGCATCGTGGAAAAACCAAGGGAATTCCCCCAAAAATCTACTTCTGCTTCATTGACTACACTAAAGTCTTTGTGTGGATCACAACAGACGGTAGAAAAGTCTTAAAGACATTCTTAAAGAATCTTAAAATTCTTAAAGAAAATTCTTAAATTCAACCACTTTACCTGCCTCCTGAGAAAACTGTATGCAGGTCAAGAAGCAACAGTTAGAAATGAACATGGAACAACGGACTCATTCCAAATTGGGAAAGGAGTGCATCAAGGCTGCATATTGTCACCCTGCTTATTTAACTGCTATGTAAAGCACATCATGAGAAATGCCGGGCTGGATGGAGCACAAGCTGGAATCAAGATTGCTGGGAGAAATATCAATAACCTCAGATATGCAGATGACACCAACCTTATGACAGAAAGCAAAGAGGAACTGAAGAGCCTCTTGATGAAAGTGAAAGAGGAGAGGGAAAAAACTGGCTTAAAACTCAACATTCAAAAAATGAAGATCATGGCATCTGGTCCCATCACTTCATGGCAAATACATGGGGAAAAAATGGAAACAGTGACAAATTTTATTTCTTGGGCTCCAAAATCATTGCAGATGGCGACTGAAATTAAAGCCATGAAATTAAAGACGTTTGCTCCTCGGAAGAAAAGCTATGACAAACCTAGCAAAAGCATTAAAAAGCAGAGACATCACTTTACCGACAAAGGTCCATATGGTCAAAGCTATGGTTTTTCCACTAGTCATATATGGATATGAGAGTTAGACCACAAAGAAGGCTAAGCATCAAAGAATTAATGCCTTCAAACTGCGGTGTTGAAGAAGACTGCTGAGAGTCCCCTGGACTGCAAGGAAATCAAACCAGTCAATCCTACAGGATATCAACCCTGAATATTCATTGGAAGGACTGATGCTGAAGCTGAAGCTCCAATACTTTGGCCACCTGATGCAAAGAGCTGATTCACTGGAAACGACCCTGATGCTGGGAAAGATTGAGGGCAAGAGAAGGGGTGACAGAGGATAAGATGATTGGATGACATCATTGACTTAACGGACATGAATCTGAGCAACCTCAAGGGAGACAGTGAAGGACAGGCAAGCCTGGCGCGCTGCAGCCCATGGGGCCACAGAGAGCCAGATACGACTTGATAACTCAACAACAACAACATTAAACAACAGCTTTAGGGAGATACAAGTCAAACACCAAATAATTCACCCATTTAATGTGTACAATTAAGTGACTTTTAATATATTCACAGAGTTGTGCAATCATCACTACAATCAATTTTAGAATACCTTCATCACCTCAAAAATAGGTGCACATCCCCACACACTTTAGTTGTCACTCCTCAAAACTCCAGCTCCCTCAATTGTCAGCAACCATTTAATCTACTTTCTACCGCTACAGACTTACCTATTCTGAACACTTCATATAAATGGAACCACAGAATATGTTTTCTTTTGGACTGACTTACTTCACTTAGCACAGTGTTTTCTAACTTTGTCCATGCTATAGTATGTAACAGTAATTCATCCCTTACTGTTGAATAATATTCCACTGTATGGACACATTTTACCTATCCATAAATGATAAGCATTCAGGTTGCTACACTTTGTGGCTATGATGAAAAATGCTGCTATGAGCATTTGTGTACAAGTTTTAGTGTTGACATAGGTTTTCATTTCTCTTAGGCATATACCTGGGGTTAAATGGAAACATTATGTTTAATTTTTTGAGGAAGTCCCATACTGTTTTCCAAAATGGTTACACCATTTTACCTTCCAATCAGCAGTGTACTAGAGCTTCTTTCCTCAATTCTCACCAACACTTAACACTAATCATTTATTATTCATCTTTTTATTATAGCCATCCTAGGGAGAGTGATGTAGTATTTCATTGTGGTTTTGATTTCCATTTCCCTAATGACCAATGTTGGTGAGCGTCTCCTTCAGGTGCTTACTGGTCATTTGTATATCTTGAAGAAATGTCTATTCAGATCCTTTGTCCATTTTCTAATTGAGTTATTTGCCTTTCTATTGTTGAGTTATAAGAAATCTTTATATGTTCTAGATATAAGTCATTTTTCAGATATATGATTTCCAAAAATTTTTTCCCATTCTTAAATGAGTGAAAGTCTTTTCACTTTCTTAACAGCACAGAAGTTTTAAATGTTTATTGTTAGTCTTTCAGGTAGAAATAGTCTTTCAGGTAAAAAATGAGTGGCTGGTTCACCTTGCAGCTCAATCATGTAACGTGTTTTTCTCTGAGACAACTATCAGCAGAACTGCTGCTCTATGACATCCATGTTTATTTAAAAAAAGAATATAATTCTTTATATATATATTTTCTCATAAAGTTGATTCTCCTGGAACAAGATACAAGAAGGAAGATGTAGCATGTCATCCTGTGATGTTTACCTACTCTTGATATACCACTGACTTACCCAAGGGAAACCTGACCCGGAGAGAGGAGTTTAAGCAAGGACAATGAAGAGTAATGGTTCTTCCACAGTATTTACGAGAGGAAGAGAAGACTAATTAATGGATGATGATTTTTTTGTAAAATCAATCACTTTTTGTAAATATCTTTTTCACTAGAGTTGATATAAGATGTTAAAATTCTATTCTCTGCATAGCAAATGAAGATAGACAGGTTTTAGACTGTCCTAAGTGGCCAGTGAAGCCTCTGTCCAGAATTAAGAAAAGGTCAATTCAAACAAATCCTATAGACGCTCAGTAAAATATATTCTGGAGATCAAGGTGTCCCTATACAAGTCCTTTAAGAGGCCCAGGAACATCATCTATTTGAAAACTACTTAGCCTATATAAGGCTCTTCAAGAACTTAAAGCTGTGTTAAAGCAAACTTCTGAAACAGCTACAGACCATGGCTAAGTTACTGAAACCTAGGCCAGTCCTAACTTGCCTTTGTCCCAACCCACTCTGCATACCACTGCAAAATTAATCCCCCTAAATCACTGTTACCCTGACTTGAGAATTTTTAGTAATAATTAAAAGCTAATATCAATGGAGTTCTTAACTATGTGCCCAGCATTGTCCTGAACAATTTAAATGGATTTTCTCATTTAATCCTCCTCGTAACCCAGTAAGGTAGGTTCTGTAATTCTCCTGAAGATGAGGAAACTGTAGCTTATTCAGTAACCCACCCAAAACTGCTGAGCCCCTGAGTGGCAATGCTAAGATTCAAATGTAGGTTTGAGCTGAGGTTCTCAACCACTACGGTATTTCTGCAGACACCACTGGTCTAGTAATCACTTAGGGGGACAACTACAAGGCACATGAATCAGAATTATCAGGGTAATTCTCTGACTCACAGCAGGTTTTGAAACCACTACAGGTTAACTCTCCATTTCCTACAAATGGATATGGAGGATATCCATATCCTCCATAGGCTTCTCAGAGGCTTCTAGGATAAAGGCAAAATTCCTTAAATTGGCTTAGAAAGCTCTTCAGAGTCTGTCACTTGACTGACCTTTCTGGTCCCATTTTGCCCCAAGCCCCCTATTTGTTTTCATTTCTATTCTTCATCACAAGATTCTTCCTTCTCAGGGTATTTGCACAAGCTGTTCTTTGGTCTGGGACACTCTTCCCTCCTCCCTTTGTTCGATTAACTCTTGCTCTTCCTCAGGCCTTAACATGATGGGCACTTTCTGAGAAAAAATTTTCTGATCACCCTGTTTAGGTCAAAATCCTACTATTATCTCTAATAACATCATGTACTACATTTGCAAACTAAAAACTGACTTTACATGATTATATCTCTTTCCCTTGATAAAGAGTACAGTCTACAGAGGTAGGAACTGTGCTTGTTTTTCTCAATATTGTATCTCCAGTTCCTGGCTTAGTTGTTGTTGTTTAGTTGCTAAGTCGTGTCCGACTCTTTGTGACCCCATGGACTACAGTACGCCAGGCTCCTCTGTCCAGGGGATTTCCCAGGCAAGAATACTGGAGTGGGTTGCTATGTCTTTGTCCAGTAGTATCTTCAGTGCCTGGCTTAGTGCCTGTCACATAAATATTGCTTGTTCAATAAATACTTGCCAAAAGAATTAATGGTTTCAAGACCTTTTAACTATTCCAGACTTAACCAACCATATTTTTCACTCTTGCTCAACAGAGATGTACAGCGCCGTTTACAGAGGTTAATTCCTCTCCACATCTTTTCATCCTTATCTAAACACAAAATCCTTTTCTACCTCTTTAGCTACCTAATTCCTCCTATTGCTACAAGGTGGCACCTAAATTTCCCTTAAAAAGTTTTCTAACTCACCAACCCACAACAGTCTCTTCTATACTGCTACCTCACTTTGTACTTCTAGGCCACTCACTTGGTACTTCATCATATACTGCCATGTATCCTCATGTAGTATTTCACATGTAAGTGGTTTGGTTACTTATTTAAATATAAGTACCCCATTTGAATGCAGAGTTCCAAAGAATAGCCAGGAGAGATAAGAAAGCCTTCCTCAGAGATCAATGCAAAGAAATAGAGGAAAACAACAGAATGGGAAAGACTAGAGATCTCTTCAAGAAAATTAGAGATACCAAGGGAACATTTCATGCAAAAATGGGCTCAATAAAGGACAAAAATGGCATGGACCTAACAGAAACAGAAGATATTAAGAAGAGGTGTCAAGAATACACAGAAGAATTGTACAAAAAAGATCTTCACGACCCAGATAATCACAATGGTGCTATCACTCACCTAGGGCCAGACATCCTGGAATGTGAAGTCAAGTGGGCCTTAGAAAGCATCACTACGAACAAAGCTAGTGGATGTGACGGAATTCCAGTTGAGCTATTTCAAATCCTGAAAGATGATGCTGTGAAAGTGCTGCACTCAATATGCCAGCAAATTTGGAAAACTCAGCAGTGGCCACAGGACGAGAAAAGGTCAGTTTTCATTCCAATCCTAAGAAAAGCAATCCCAAAGAATGCTCAAACTACCGCACAATTGCACTCATCTCACATGCTAGTAAAGTAATGCTCAAAATTCTCCAGCCAGGCTTCAGCAATACATGAATCAAGAACTTCCAGATGTTCAAGCTGGTTTTAGAAAAGGCAGAGGAACCAGAGATCAAATTGCCAATATCCACTGAATCATCGAAAAAGCAAGAGAGTTCCAGAAAAACATCTATTTCTGCTTTATTAACTATGCCAAAGCCTTCAACTATGTGGATCACAATAAACTGTGGAAAATTCTGAAGGAGATGGGCATACCAGACCACCTGACCTGCCTCTTGAGAAACCTGTATGCAGATCAGGAAGCAACAGTTAGAACTGGACATGGAACAACAGACTGGTTCCAAATAGGAAAAGGAGTACGTCAAGGCTGTATATTGTCACCCTGCTTATTTAACTTATATGCAGAGTACTTCATGAGAAACACTGGTCTGGAAGAAGCACAGCTGGAATCAAGATTGCCGGGAGAAATATCAATAACCTCAGATATGCAGATGACACCACCCTCATGGCAGAAAGTGAAGAGGAACTAAAAAGCCTCTTGATGAAAGTGAAAGAGGAGAGTGAAAAAGTTGGCTTAAAGCTTAACATTCAGAAAACTAAGACCATGGCATCTGGTCCCATCACCTCATGGGAAATAGATGGGGAAACAGTAGAAGCAGTGTCAGACTTTATTTTTTGGGGCTCTAAAATCACTGCAGATGGTGACTGCAGCCATGAAATTAAAAGACGCTTACTCCTTGGAAGGAAAGTTATGACCAACCTACATAGCATATTAAAAAGCAGAGACATTACTTTGCCAACAAAGGTCCATCTAGTCATGGCTATGGTTTTTCCAGTGGTCATGTATGGACGTGAGAGTTGGACTGTGAAGAAAGCTGAGCACCAAAGAATTAATGCTTTCAAACTGTGGTGTTGGAGAAGACTCTTGAGGGTCCCTTGGACTGCAAGGAGATCAACCAGTCCATCCTGAAGGAGATAAGTCCTGGGTGTTCATTGGAAGGGCTGACGCTGAAGCTGAAACTCCCATACTTTGGCCACCTCATGCAAAGAGTTGACTCATTGGAAAAGACCCTGATGCTGGGAGGGATTGAGGGCAGGAGGAGAAGGGGACGACAGAGGATAAGATGGCTGGATGGCATCACTAACTCAATGGGCATGAGTTTGAGTAAACTCCGGGAGTTAGTGATGAACAGGGAGTCCTGGCGTGCTGTGATTCATGGGGTCGCAAAGAGTCGGACATGACTGAGCAACTGAACTAAACTGACTGATCATTAGGTAGTTTGTATGTTCTCTGTTGTTGTTCAGTTACTTAGTCGTGTCCAACTCTTTGTGACCCCATGGACGGAAGCACACCAGGCCTCCCTGTCCCTCACCATCTCCTGAAGTTTGCCCAAGTTCATGTTCCTTGCATCAGTGATGACATCCAGTCATCTCATCCTCTGATGCCCTCTTCTCCTTCTGCCGTCAATCTTCCCCAGCATCAGGGTCTTTCCCAATGAGTCAGCTCTTCACATCAGGTAGCCAAAATCCTGGAGCCTCAGCCTCAGTGTCAGTCCTTCCAATGATTATTCAGGGTTGACTTCCCTTAAGATTGAGTGGTTTGGTCTCCTTGCTGTCCAAGGGACTCTCAGAAGTCTTCTCCAGCACCACAGTTTGAAGGCATCAATTCTTTGGTGCTTTGCCTTCTTTATGGTCCAGCTCTCACAACTGTACATGACCACTTGGAAGACCACAGCCTTGACTATATGGACCTTTGTCAGCAAAGTAATGTCTCTGCTTTTCAACACATTGTCTAGGTGTGTCATAGCTTTCCTTTGTTCTTAAAGGGTAGTCATTGGTTAATTTGTGACTAGAGTACCCAAGCACATCACAAATACTCTGTAAATGTCTGCTAAATAAATTAATGAAGAATATTCTGTAACCTGCAGTGTGAACTCAACCTGCAGTTTATCAGCAAATTTGGCAATTGACAATTCTCCTTGGAGGACACCTGGATATTTTATATTATTTCTTTGGACTGTCTCTAGGATACCCTGGCAGACAGTTCAAAACAAGTGTCAGGGTAGAACATTAAAGTAATATACTACTTTAAACATCCTACAGTTCTATACTCAGATATTTCTAAATCCATTATAAAATTATTAATACATTTCATAGCTCTTTAGGATAACTCTACATTATCGATCCTAATCCTCCAAGGTTGGGAGAATCTTTAAATATTTTCAGTAGATTAATTTCTATTTCAAAACATAACACTGAGGAAAATATTTTTGTGGTCATGCTATTAATCTCTTGGTTAAATATCATTTACCATAAATCTTTATGTAAAATAGGTAAGTGCATTTCAACTTTTTATTTGGAGGGGGTCAAACTGAGATCTAAGCAATTAAGAACTTTTTACTTCAGAAACAGAATAAATTATGATTCCAGTTATTCTAATTCTAATTTGAAAATCCTAAAGCCAAGGAAAATTAAGTTGACAAACAGTGGGGCTAGTGGTAAAAAATCTGCCTGCCAATGCAGGAGATGCACTAGACCCAAGAGATGGAGGTTCAGTTCCTGCAATGGGAAGATACCCTGGAGTAGGAAATGGCAACCCACTCCAGTATTCTTGCCTGGAAAATTCCAAGGACAGAAGAGCCTGGTGGGCCACAGTCCATGGGATCGTAAAAGAGTTGGACATAACTTAGCAACCAAACAACAATTTACATACTATAAAATTAACTCATATTAAATTTTGTGACAGATTTGTGTCACCATGACCAGAATCTAAATTTGTTTTATATTATTTCTGCAATATAATTTACAAAGTTGTGTAGTCATCACCACTCTAACCCTGGAACATTTTCATCAACCCCAAAAGAAACATCATGACCTTTAGCAATCTCTCTCCATTTCTCTCCAGCCCCTCCAGCTCTTGGCAACCACTAATCTACTTTGTCTCTATGAATTTATTCTTAACAGTTAATATAAATGGAATCATACAATATGTGGTGTTTCGTGACTAGCTCCTTTCACTTAACATGTTTTCAAGATTTATCCACATTGTCATATGTATTAGAACTTCATTCCTTGTCAGCTAATAACATTTTGGGCGTGTGTGTGTATGTGCTCAGTCACTTCAGTCATATCCAACTGTTTGCAACCCTACGAACGGTAGCCCCCACCAGATTCCTCTGTCCATGATTCTCTAGGCAAGAATAATGAAGTGGGTTGCCATTTCCTTCTCCAAGGGATTGTCTGGACCCAGGGATCAAAACTGTGTCTCCTGTATTGCAGGCGGATTTACTGTACAGGAGGATTTACTGGTTTATCCATTCATCAGTTGATGGATATTTCGGTTGTTTCCACTTTTTGGCTATTAGGAATAATGCTGCTATGAATGCTGGCATACAAGTGTTGGTGTAGATATATATCTTTATTTCTCTTGGGTAGATACCGAGGAATGGGATTACAAGGTCAGGTGCTAATTGCTTCATTTTTCCCTAACAGTCTTAAGAAGAGTAACAGAGTTTTTTTTCCTATTTAAAAGGATTTTTGACACAGCCAGGAAGCAGAATTTTCATGAAAATGCTAATACAATTTTTTTTTTAAAAAGGATAATCTGCACACCACTTTGCTAGCAATAGAACTGTACCACATTATTTTCCAGTTTGAAGTTCAAACAGAAATTCTAAGATGAGGTAAAAATTCCTTTTAATGTAAGTCATAAAATTAAATGGAGTCTGCTCTAATCTATGAAATCAATATGCTAGAATAAAATTCTGTTTTTTGAATAGCATGTATGTATCCATTTCCTTCTGGCTGACAATTGCTTTAACAGATAAACACACAGTAAGAGAAGACTTACCCAGTAGGAGTAGTAATAAATAGGAATTTAAAATCTCAAACACATTAATAAATTACTTATTTCCCTTCCCTGTCATGGGCCTGCTTCTCATTTCATGAAAAAAGGGTGAAACATTAATTATAATCAGTCGTGTAAATTCCCGAAGTCTTTCATAAAAGCATCTTTCAGAAAGCAGAGGCCAAATAACTTCTGGTCACATGTTATTTTTATTTTTCTTCCTGGCGATGTACACTCTAGCTCAAATATATTCAGGAAGCAGACTGTAAGCAAGAAATTAAGAGCTGATTGCAAAATGCTACGTAAAAATTAAAAGAGCTTTAAAAACACATTTTAATGTAAAGAAAAATCAAACATCTTGCGGCAGAAATTAGGCACAATCAGGGGAAAACTACCAAACGTTCTACCAATCACAGCACTAGAGAACGCCACAGGTCGTCCAAAAGACGCCTTCCTTTTAGCCAACAGCTCTTTTCCTCCCGCCAAAGCCGTCCCTAGAGCGTCAGAGAATAACTCAACGAGCGATTTATGATTTTTTCCTTTTGATCTCTCCCCCACACACATCCACCTGCTTGGAGGTGTCAAGGCGACTAGAAATGGTTAACACTGACCAGCAGCCGACAGAGAAACAAACACCCCTGACAACCCACAGCTGAGTAAGCAAGAGCTGTTTATTCACGACCATGTTCCATTTGGAGACTATCGGCGAGCCCTTGAAAGCCCAGGCACATTTTAGAAGGTTCCTAGAGAGGGAGGGAATAATCTCCCCCCGACACACACGCACACACACCCCATCCCGCTCCCCCCGCCCTGAGATACACCCTGAGAGGTTCGGGTGGGAACCATCTGGTCAAGGCAGCCCCTGCCCTCCCGACCCCTCAGTAATAACCTCACGCACTAGAGCATCCGACCCCTTGCGGGGGTTGTGTAACTCCCCGAAATGGGCTCAGACGCTGCAGAGGCTGGCCCCAGCGCTGAGGGCTTCCGAAGACGCTTTCTGCCACCCGCACCCCCGCCACGGCCCACCCAGACGCCGCGGCCGGGACTGGAGACCCCGCCGAGAAATGGCCCTTTAGATTCCACCCCTCACCTGGCTCGGTCCCACCTGAGCACCAGAGCTGAGAGAAAACAGGCAGGGAGAGCTGACCTTGATGCTACTGACAGTGGAGCGGCACATCCTGCTGCTTCTTGGAAAGCGGCCCGCAGGACATTTTTCCCCCTGGAGGAAGGAAACGGGAGGGCGCCGGCCGGGCGGCGGCGGGCGCGGCGGCGGTGGTCCGGGCGGGCTGTGCAGCCTCCTGCGGGGACGGTCCGAGGACTACATCTCCCAGGCTGCTCTGGGCCGCCTTGCGTCGTGACCCCAGCGCGCACGGAGGCGGTGACTCTTACCTCACAGAGGTAGCTCCTCCGCTGGCAGCTACTCGGCGCCCGCGGTCCATGGACCGGAACCCCGGGCCGACGGGCAGGAACCCCGGCCGCGATCGCCGTCTCCCCGCCCAAGGCTCCTCCTCCTCGCTCCCCACCGCCTCCTCCGGACGCCCGCGGGCCGCGCACCGCCACCGCCGGGCTCGCGGAGCCGCCCCGGGAGGCTGGGTGGCGGGTTCGCGTCTGCCGCCGGACTGAGGCCTACTCCGCCGCCTCTCAGTGCTATTGTCCTGGGCCCGGCCCTGACCGGGCTCACCGGAGAGGCGAGTGCGCCGGCTCCGCCGAAGATGCCGGACCAAGCCCTACAGCAGATGCTGGACAGGTACGGGCAGCCTTTGGGGAGGACGCGAGCCGCTGACCCTCGTTCCGGCCCTGCCGCGCCCGGCCTCGGGGCTCTTCGGAGCGGAGCCCGGCGTGCCGGGGGTTCTACGGCCTGGGGGTCGGGCGAGGGGCCGAAAGTTTGGAGGCCGTACTTGCGGGAGGACGGAGCGGGCGGCCTGGGTGCGTAGACTTAAAGCGAAACTTAGTTAAGGAGTGGCCTCTAGTTTCGTCGGAACGCCTTTGCGAAGTGAGAGGGACTCGTGTGAACCCAGAGAATTAGTTTCTTTTTCTCACTCTCCTCCTCCCCTCCCCCCCAAACTGTGTTGTAACGTGTTTGTCCGAGATGTCACTGGCAAGAAGAGCCAAACTAATTTTCTGGGGAATGATCCTCCTCCAATTTTAACACTCTTTCCAAAAGCCAAGGAAAAATAAGCATTCGTTTGGAAAACTTCATAGGCAAACTTCATTCTTCTTTCCTCCGTATCCCCAACCCCAATCTATAAGGTCAAGAGTATCCTCAAGGGACTTTAACGGTCAGACCAGAGTAGAGGTTATGGGAAACAGACATAAATCCAACCCTGAACATTTCTCGTATTTTACCATGTGCTGAGTTCCCTGAGAAAGTTACATCTTGTCTTGGAGCAAGTTCCTGGGGGGTCTCCGGTCGGTAAAACTTTCTGTGAAATCGGCTGCAGAGCCCTCTGCTGTTGAAATTCTAATCTCTGGGTTCTACCACGAGTTTCTGGAGACCCTTACTCCACATTTTCCACTAAGGATATAACTTCCTGGCAACGCCAATGCTATTGGCTAATGTATGTTTTCGTTGCCTACAACTCTCAATAGACCACTCGCCACCCAGTTCAGTGTGTGGTACAGCTCTGTACTGAGAACGAATCCAACTGGAAAGTGTTAAATGAAGACCCTCCCTTAAATGAAATTATACCCAATAAAATTATGCTTGGATCACACCCAGAACACAAATCACTCAAAAGTATCGTCTTCTTCCAGAGTGACAGACATTTCCTTTGGAGCTTAGAATTTTGAGACGTCTAAGTTGATAGAAATCATGGTACTGACTTTTTTAAGTTGGGGTGACCCAGTAATTAATCCAGCCCTTGTTCTAGGAGAGCATTCAGGTCAAGTTGTATTGACTACTCCCTTTTTATATAAGTAGTTTACAACCTCCTGGAAGGCAGAAACTTATGCGTCATTATTTCAAATTCTACAACCCCCTGTACAAAGTAAGTCATCAGTAAATACTTTTATGAGCAAATGCGTGAACTTTTTTGTCATTCTCCCCAGTTGTGTAGTGGTCTAGTAATTAACCATACTAGTAATTAACCATACAAATTATGTAGGACTACTGAAATATGCCCATAGGAGACCATTTTCTGCCACTGCCAATTCTAGTCAGAGACCCTATTTTATTGCTGGGTATTTTGTAATTAATTTTTACCCCCTCTGAGGGCCAGCTGCTTTCACTTTTATGTAGTTGACTTTTGTGTCCAAAAACTGATCTGGCTTTCATACACTCTTTGGAGATTTGCATAAAAGTAAAAAAACCCAAGGAGTGCCAGCAAGACATTTACAATGTCTCAACAGAAACTTGGAAATTCGGGCTGTGTATACTGAAACAGGTGACTATAATACTGGCTTCCCTCATCTTCTCTACCTTTTTGACATATCTCAAGGTAGATTCTTAAGATGATATTCAAAGATCATTTTGCAACCTAGCCCTATGTTGGAATCACCTGAGGAGTATTTTAACATAGGGATGGATACCTGACTCTGCCCACGACCAGTTAGTTCACAGATTTCTGGAGGGTAGGGCCTGAGCATGGGTATTTTCAAAAGCTTTCCAGATGTTTGTTGTGGTTGAAAATCATTTTTAAAGGGTTTTTTTTTTTTTGGCAGCGCCACACGGCTTGAGGGATCTTAGTTCCCCAACTAGGGATTGACTCTGGGACTCCTGCAGTGGAAGCAGAGTCCTAACCACTGGACCACCAGGGAATTCCCACTGCCCTAAACCCTAAGTGATTAGTTCATGATAAGGGATAGTACTTTTTAGAGAGGTAAGCTTGGACAGAAATCTTGAAATTCTCATTCTGCCACTTACTGACTATATGACTTTGGATTTAAATTCTGAGATTCTGCATCATCTTTAAAAAATGGTAATGTCCTACCTTACAGGACTGTATAAATAAGAACAAGTGTAAGTATTTTGTTGTTGTTCTTGTACAGTCTCTCTGTATAAGTACTTTATACAACAATAAAATGCTATTCGTATGTTAGGCACACAGAAGGTACTTAAGATTCTAGTGTAACCGGGATTCCCCTCCTGGTGCAGTGATTGGGAGTTTGCCTTCCAGTGCAGGGGATGTAGGTTTGATCTCTGTTAGGGAAACTTAAGATCCCACATGCCGCGGGGCAACTAAGCCTGAGTGCTAGAACTAGAGATAAGCCTCTGTGCATTGGGCTAAGACACATGCGGCCAAATAAATAAATATTAAAAAAAAAAAAAAAGATTCTAATGTAACCAATCAGTTAGCAATTTACAACACACACACACACACCCCCATATTCCCCCATCTCCTTTATATTTACTATCATCTTAATCTGGGCTAGCCCCCCTGCAAGTTGAACACAAAGATACTTGATGGGTTCATTTGAAGAATACTGACAAGTTCAAGAGACTAAAATATGTCAACCTGTCAGGACCCAGAATTCTTGCTTGAATTTGCCTCCCCCCTAGCTTGGTCTTTGGTTGGCAATTTTTGAGCGACAGAATTTACTTCAGAAACTTGGCTTTATGTTTATTTCTTCAGTACAAGTTCTATCCTTGAGAAGATTAAGGAAATATATATAACATATTGTTTCGGTTCTAGGCTAAGATTAAGTATATTTTAATAGTTTATTAAGTTTATATTCATTGAATTGATTTAATAAATATTGATCCATTTGCCCAGTACCATTCTAAGCCCTCAGTATATGGTGGTAGTGAACATAAGCAGAAATACTCATGTGGAGCTTTAATTCTAGTGAGGTTTGTGTTTCACAGATGTCAAATAAAATAAAGATTATATTTACAAACATGATGGTACGTTCAGTTTATACGTTCAGTCTTTCACGATTTTTTAATTAATAGCAGCTTACTAAGAGCTGACGTTCAATTGCTTTTCCTTTGTGAATAAGTAAATCTAGTTTAGCAATTGTTTATCTTAAAATAAATTTTATTCTTGCCATATTTGCAGCTGGAGTCTATATAGATATATATTTTGATTTCTTTTCATTTTTATAAATAGTAAGCAGCTGTTTTATGTAAATTTATCATTTGAACCTTTTAAATTGAGAGTGGTGGAAAGGGGGTGGTTTTCTAATGTCATGAATGATTGGGGGGTCACAAATCATTGCCCTGAAATTATAACCATTCATAAATTTAAACCCTTTACATCAGACTCTCTGAATCTTATTTTCTTTTCCTTTCCTTCATTGCCATACTTTTTTAAGAAGTTTGTTATGTCTACTCTGTCACCGTTATACTTTCTCGTTTTCTCTTTTACTTCTCAAAATGAGGATTAAATGTATAGAGAATACAAAGAATACTGTAAACAAACTGCAGAAATGAACCTCAGGATTAAAACCTGGTGAGAGATGCTTCTGGAAACTTGACTTTTGTGTACCCCTTTCACATTGAACACTTAGGAATTTGTTGAGGTTGTTTTGCATCACTTAATCGCACATGGTGGGTAGGCAAGGAACGGAGTCATTGTCCCCAGAACAGTCAGATGGGAAGAACAATGACAGAATAATCTGCTCCCCACAGGCCTCCTGCAGTAGCAAGTGAGTTAGAATCCTCTCTCACAGGATGTTACCAACCACATGGACGTTCCTTTTGAGGTTGTAGATGTCCTTATAGGATTGAGCTGTATTACCTTCTGAGTTTTAAACTGTCTCTAGCTTCCACTAAAGCAGCTTCTCATTCTCTTTGGCATCTTTCCTCAATCATATTACAATCCCATTTTTACATTTACAGAACAATACCTGGAGTTAAGAACCATTAGCAATTAGTTGTATTTGCTTCCATCTCTATATAAAAAGCAGAAACATTACAGATAAAGTCCCCTTTGGCCATTATCCCCCAGTTCCATATCTTCTCCCATCCCCAGTCCACTATCATAAGTTGATTTATGTTCTTCCAGTTTTTGTTTAATGCTTTTATATATACTATATGTAATTCACAGTTCTGTTTTTGTTTCTAAAATTTAAATATATCAGTCTGCAATTTACGTTTTTAAATATTGAATTCTGTGATATTCAGCAATTAAAGAGTATACATATATAATCTATTGTATTAACATACTACTCGTGATATGAGTATGGATACTCGTAGTATGGATCATTGAAAAAGCAAGAGAGTTCCAGAAAAGCATCTACTTCTGCTTTATTGACTGTACCAAAGCCTTTGACTGTGTGGATCACAATAAACTGTGGAAAATTCTGAAGGAGATGGGAATACCAGACCACTTGACCTGCCTCTTGAGAAATCTGTATGCAGGTCAGGAAGCAACAGTTAGAACTGGACATGGAACAACAGACTGGTTCCAAATAGGGAAAGGAGTCCATCAAGGCTGTTTATTGTCATCGTGCTTATTTAACTTATATGCAGAGTACATCATGAGAAATGCTGGGCTGGAGGAAGCACAAGCTGGATTCAAGATTGCTGGGAGAGCTTTCAATAACCTCAGATATGCAGATGACACCACCATTATGGCAGAAAGTGAAGAAGAAATAAAGAGCCTCTTGATGAAAGTGAAAGAGGAGAGTGAAAAAGTTGACTTAAAGATCAACATTCAGAAAACTAAGATCATGGCATCCGTTCCCATCACTTCCTGGCAAATAGATAGGTAAACAATGAGAGACTTTATTTTGGGGGGTTCCAAAATCACTGCAGATGGTGACTGCAGCCACTTAATCCTTGAAAGAAAATTTATGATCAACCTAGACAGCATATTAAAAAGTAGACATTACTTTGCCAGCAAAGGTCCGTCTAGTCACCGCTATGTGGTTTTTTCAGCAGTCATGTATGGATGTGAGAGTTGGACTATAAAAAAAGCTGAGCACCAAAGAATTGATGCTTTTGAACTGTGGTGTTGGAGAAGACTCTTCAGAGTCACTTGGACTGCAAGGAGATACAACCAGTCCATCCTAAAGGAAATCAGTCCTGAATGTTCATTGGAAGGACTGATGTTGAAGCTGAAACTCCAATACTTTGGCCACCTGATGCAATGAAATGACTCATTGGAAAAGACCCTGATGCTGGGAAAGTTAGAAGTTGGGAGGAAAAGGGGACGACAGAGGATGAGATGGTTGGATGGCATCACTGACTCGGTGGACATGAGCTTGAGTAAACTCCGGGAGTTGGTGATGGACAGGGAGGACTGGCGTGCTGCAGTCCATTGGGTCGCAAAGAGTCAATGACACAACTGAGCGACTGAACTGAACTACTCTCATAACATTTAGATTCTTATTACCTCTCGTTGTAATTTGACTTTCATCCACCTTTCTTATCTGTAGTTCTGCTAAAAGTATATTAAATGTTACTAATAATTTCTTAATCGGTAAACCTAATGACTTTTTTCCTTTGTCCTCATGTCCTTGACATGTATTTAACGAAGCTGAAACTGGTGACCTCCACTCCCTAACTTGAAACTGTGTTCTAGTCTACTACATTATTTGTCTGTCTTATCTTTTTCCCCTCTTACATATCACTTACTGTCTTCAATCACTTAAGTATGGTTCAGTTCTCAGCACGTAACTCTTCAAAAAGTAGATATACTTCTATCACTTACTATCTCACTTTCACCTTTGATTGACTCCCAAATGTATGTTTTTATTCTTGACCTCTTTCCCACATTTTAATGTCTGCTTTCCAGCTGCCCAGTAGACATTTCTATTTGTGTATACACAGTATTACTAGTGTCTTCACCTATCTAAAACTAAACAACTGCTATTTCCCTGGTTTTTACTTATCTTAACTTCCCAATTTCTGGCCCATTCTTCTAATCCACCAGCCATAAAACCTACATCTTTTTTTGCTTTTTTCCCCCTCTAAATCCATCTGCTTATCAAATACTATAGATTCTTCTTTCTCTGACTCCAGTTTTTCTCTTCCAGTTTGACTTACAGAGTAGTACCAGAATTGGCCAGAGCACACTTACAATCATTTCATTCCCGTCCTTTAAAACATGCCAGTCTCTACATTACCAATAGGATAAATTCTAAACTTTCAAGACTTTGTGAAGAGACTTAGCTCTATTAATCCAGTCCAGCCCTAGCCTACTTTAACCATACTCTTCTGCACTGCACTTCATTGTCCTCTGAATATATTCTGCTCTATATCTTATTTTTCGCTTTAGAGGACTTCCTCCCTTTTGACACCTGGCTGACTCTGAACCATCTTTAGAATTCAGCTCAATTATCACTTTGAAGCATTGTACATCTCCTTCAGGCAGTGAGTTACTTCTTCCACAATTTCCATAGAACCTTTATGTACTCATTATAGTACATCACTCTGAATTATAATTTTTTTAATGCATCAATCCTATGTCTCAGAGCCTTTATTACCAGCACCATGCACATTCAAGAGGGAGTTCACTGAGAACAGAAACTGTTCCATTTCTCAAGAAGGGGAATGTACATTGGCAACACTGTTGAATCATGCTGTCTTTTCACTATTTATGACATATCAGTGCTTAGAATAATCTTGCTGAAGCACCATTTTAAAAATATCTCATTTGTTCAAAACCTGTATTTTTTTAATTGTTTACTAAGGTTAAGTTCAAAATTTTTTAACTTGACCTTCAAGACCCTTCATAGTCATATTTATTGTGCTCTCTAGTATGTTTAAGACACAGAGTACATGACTGGCTACCTTCTTAAAGCTCTGCTTCTGTTTAAAAGTGAGTACGTGAGTATACATCTTTTGCCCAGGCCAGCTTGATATGCACACTGTCCTGTATTCTTTTCAGCATCTTGTCTTTCAAAATGCTACCCACTCTTCAAGATCCAGTTTGGTTTCTGCCTCATTTATAAAGCTTTTCTGACTATTTCAGCCAGAATAATTTCCCACTCTTCTCCACTCTTGTAGCAGTTCTTTACATGCCCTATTTATATATATGCCTCCCAGCTCCTTATATGCCATAGTTATAAGATGAGAGGTGTTAACATTTATATGGCACATTAAGGTACACTGTAAGATGTTTAGATTTCTAGTGAAAGCTCCTTATGGCTGCTTAAAAGTACCCTAGCAAAAATGAAACACATAATGACTTGCACTAACTATAATTTCCTTAAAAAATGAGAAATGGAAAAATTTCTCAGAATACACTATCCATAAGGCAGTATGGTGCAGTGAAAAAAGCTGATTTTTTCTTTTTAATGGCATATAACTTACAAAAATCTGATGTTTTAGAGTTGAGGCCTAGGTTGCATTCATACCTTTCTATTTAACCATCAAGCCTTGGACAGTCTGTTTAACCTTTCTGGGCTTTTGTTTCCTTATTTAAGGGGGAAAATAATTATGTTTGCAGACTTTATGAAGATCAGAGATAAAGAGCATGGCATGAATATATGCTCAATAAATGATTGCTTTCACTGTGGTATATTTCTCTTCCCCTTTCATAATGTGTTAGTAATTGTGGTAGCTCTTTGATAAATTCAGATACTTTTAATTTCCATTCCACTTGGGTGGACAGACATATAAAGGGGTTTTTAGTTGATGGTATAGCTTTTGTTTAAGAATACATGGGATGTGATACTTTTAATCCTGAGACAAATCAAGCAGTTTACAGTTTTTTCCATTGTTAAATTTAGGCATTCCTTGCATGGTTCACTAAACATGTTTTGAATTAAGGACATGTTCTCTTTCCTTAAAACACTCATGCAAATACATTGGTAAAGCACCATATATAATACAACAATAACAATTTTTAAAGCTTGTTTCATTGCTTTCACTCCTGTATTCTGGAACTCTTCTGTTCTGCTACCCTCCATTTTTCCTCACAGTTGTCTCTAGGGCAGATTTTCCAGATCTTTCTGATAATCCAAGATAAACACCTGGAGTCTAAGTCTGCAAAGATAGACTTTACTGTCAGCTGTTTTATTAGATAACCATACTAGTTAATTTATGTACCAGTGACATAATATTCTATTGATAAGTAAAATTTCCTTCCCTTTTTTCCCCATATACTTTTTAAATAATTAACCATATAAAACTGGTTTAGTCACATATGAACCCTATGAAGTAGGTTACTTTTGTCATCCATCCTTTCCCAACTGGTTTGTAAATAACTAGCTTTATTTTAAAACTTTTCTGCTCCAACTACATTGGTTTTCTCATGGTCCATGGCCATATGCTCATTTCTCTCTCTAAGCTTGGTTATGCTGTTATTCTTACTTCAGATAAGCTTATTCTTTTCATTTCCTGATTGTCATCTCAATTGTAGTTCTGCCTTTTCATGAAACCTTCTCAGCTGTTTCATCCTGTGTTTCTTATGGTCATCATCAGATTTCTGTATTAGCTGGTCACCAACATTGTTTCTTGACAATATTCTGTGTGGTTGTTTTTATGTGATTCTTCTCTGCATATATTTGTTCCTTAACTAGACTGTAAGTTCCTTAAATGTATTTCTTCTGACATCAAATAGTGAATGTACTTAGTACATTCAAGTTAATCTCAGAGAAATCTTGAATACTCTTAGATTTAAGACAAACTAGATATGTATTCCTCAAACTATTTATAAGTTTTGCTATCAAGAAGGATTTATAATTGGAAAATGTTTGAATTTAAGTTTAAAGTCCCATAGAATTAACTTTTTTTTTTCAAATAAAGAGAGGCATGTTATGCATATAGATCAGTGATATTACCAGTACAAATAAGGCCATATATTTATTTTAAGGAATAAGTAATAGACTTTAGATTTGTCTACTTTAGTTCTTTCTCATGTCTTCATAGTGTAATAGTGATTTGTTCTTTAATCTCTGAACCAGTCGTGATAATTCCTAGACCTCCTTTTAATCTGTAAACTAATGAGCCTCAGCTTGGCTGGCAGAAAGGTGTGGAAGTATTATAAATTGTGAGTGTAAATTGCTGATATCAGCAAGCAAGCAGCATTTACAAAACCTAGTGGAAGGAAAAAGAAGAATGGAAGAACGTGAATTGTGGATTTGAATGAATATCTTACGCAATGGTGTTGGCCTACTGAAAAACTGAAGAATGATTAGGAATCCAGGACTTTTTCCACTGAATACCAGCGTGCCAGGCAGAACTACTTTATGAGCTAATTTAGGTAAAAAAAAAAAAAAAGCATCCATAAAATCTAGGCATAGTTATAAAGTTTATAGCATCTTTCTTGTCTATCCGTGCCATCATTACTACTGTTCATTTGGTGGTTATATATATGCCAGGCAATTAAGCTGTTTCAAGATCACTTGTTTAATCCTTTACAATAGAGAATCTTTTTTTAATTTACTTTATTGAAGTATAGTTAATTTACAGTGTTGTGTTAATTTCTGATGTTCAGCAGAGTGACTGAGCCACACACCTACATACAGTCTCCTTGTTCTTCTCCACTGTGGCTTATCAGAGTACTGAACAAAGTTCCCCATACTATACAGTAGGATCTTATTGTTTATCCATTTTGTAAATATATTAGTTTGCATCTGCTAGTCCCAGACTCCTAATATATCTCTCCCCTTTGACAACCACAAGTCTGTTCTCTATGTCTGTGAGTCTGTTTCTATTTTTTTTAATAAGTAAATTCATTTGTGTCATTTTAGACTCCACATGTAAGTGATGTTATTATGGTATTTGTTTTTCTCTTTCTGACTTACTTATTAGTATGATAATCTCAGTCCATCCATGTTGCTGCTGCTGCTGCTGCTACTAAGTCGCTTCAGTTGTGTCCGACTCTATGCGACCCCATAGACGGCAGCCCACCAGGCTCCCCTGTCCCTGGGATTCTCCAGGCAAGAACACTGGAGTGGGTTGCCATTTCCTTCTCCAATGCGTGAAAGTGAAGTCGCTCAGTCATGTCCAACTCTTGGAGACCCAATGGACTGCAGCCTACCAGGCGCCTCCGTCCATGGGATTTTCCAGGCAAGCGTACTGGAGTGGGGAGCCATTGCCTTCTCCACATGTTGCTGCAAATGGCATTATTTCATTTTTTATGGCTGAATAGTATTCATTAGATAACCATACTAGTCAATTTATGTGCCAGTGAGAAACTATTCTATTGATGTGTGTGTGTGTGTGTGTGTGTGTGTGTGTGTGTCCATGTCCATGTGTGTACATACCACATCTTTATCCATTGATCTGTCAGTAGACATTTAGGTTATTTCCGTGTCTTGGCTATTGTAAATAGTGCTGCTATGAATAAGGGTACTTGTATCTTTTTTGAATTACGGTTTTGTCAGGATACATACCCAGGAGTGGGATTGCTGGATCATACATCAACTCTGTTTTTAGTTTTTTGAGGACCCTCTATACTGTTTTCCGTAGTGGCTGTACAAATTTAGTTCCCACCAACAGAGTAGGGGAGGTTCTACAATAGGGAATTATAACATAAAACCTTTTTTTATCCTGAGAACTACTTTGGAAGTTTAGTTATGCATATGAGTTCCTTCTCAGAATGTTTTGAAAGAATAAAACAAAATATGTAGGTCAGAAATGAACCAATTACATAGAAATACACCTGACAAAATATTAAAAATCTGTCATAGTAATAGGAGCTTTAACACAAATGTAAGGTCTATTATTGGTGACTCTGATAATTTCAGATTAGTGATGGGTTAAATGTTATAATATGAAAATACTGGTCACTGTTCTAATTTCTAATTGCTGTACTGCTAATGTTACTATGATTTACTTAGATTCATAATTGAAAGAAAATTGAATCTCATTCAGTAGTTAGTGAAAATTTTTTGTGGATCCCAGATTAAGAACCCCATGACTTACAGAAATTCTGAAAGAGATTGTCATTAAACCTAAAATAAGCAGTAAGTAGGATTTTTTTTTTTTTTTTTTAGTAAGTAGGAATTTGAACTGAAACAGTCTGACTCCAAAGCCCAAATTCTTTAACCAGTTAGAGTATCCTGAACTCACAAAATCTCGTTCCCAAATTTAGCTAACTTTTTTCCTTTAGAATAAAAAAAGATCTGAAGCATTTTGTTTAATACTTAAATTAAAAATCAAATAGCTTAAAAGTGTTTACGTTGAATGTAAAATCAGATTTCATTTTTATGTTATGGTGAGTTGAGAAAATTTACAAAGGGAAGAAATATGGAAAAAGGAAGAATGACCAAAGCAGAGGTTCTCAAACTTTAGGTCTCACAATCCGTCACATGAAGGGTTTGTTAAAATAAAACTTTGATGACTCCTCAAAAAGTTAAAAATAGAATTACTATATGATTTAGCAATTTCACTTCTGGGTATATATCCAAAAAAAATTAAAAACAGGATTACAAAGAAATACTTGTGCACCCAGGTTCATAACAGCATTATTCACAATAACTAAAACCTGGAAGCATCCCTACTATCTGTGACTGGGATAAGCAAATGTGATGTATATACATACAATAGAATAGTAGTATTCAGCCCCCAAAAGGAAAGATAACCTGCAATATTATGTGCTACAATGTGGATGAACCTGGAATGCATAAAAAGACAGATACTGGATGATTCTACTTGTGTAAGGTTCTTAGAGTAGTCAAAGTTATAAAGACAGAAAGTATAAGGGTAACTGTCAGGGGCTTGGGAGTTTAATAAGAATAGAACTTGTTTTACCAGTTGAAAAGAGTTATATGGGGATGGGTGGTGGTAATGGTAACACAACCTGTAAATGTGTTTAATACCATTGAATTGTGCACTTAAATATAGTTAAGATGGAAATTTTATGTTATATGTTCTACCACAATCAAAAAAGAAAAATAATTTTTGAAGAAATTTAAAATAAATAATTTTTTTAATGTAATGTTGGGTCCCATCAGAGTTTCTGATTCTGCAGGTCTGGGGTGGGACCTGAAAATTTGCGTTTCTAGCAAGTTCTCAGATGATGCTTGTACATCACACTGATCGCTGCTTTCTGAGAGATGGAGGATTGAAGAGAACAAGGGTAGGAAATGACTCAAAGAGAAGCTCTTAATTAGAGTTTTGTCAGAAATTACAACCTCTCCTTGGGTGTTTACTTGAAAGGTTTTTGGCTTTTTCTGTTGAAATGGCAAATAGCCAGTTGTTCTCACCTTTTTTATAATCATTAAAATCCAATGCTCAAATTTATTAAGAAAATAATGGGGAGGGAGGAGAGGAGGTGTGCCTCAGAGCAGTTGTTCTTACTTCTAAGGGTATTAAAATTGCCATCCCATAAATTATAATATTAAAATATAACTTAAAGTAGAATTATAGTTAAATTGATACTGCAGTGGAAATATTATAACACTGTCAGTAAGAATTTTTAATTTCAAAGTGTTTGGTTTTATCTTTGTTGGCTGTTTCTAAGAAATGACTTGATCTAATAGCCAGAATCAGGAGTGTATTTTTGCTCTGTGTGAGGAACAGAAAAACTTGCACAACTCAAAGTACTTGGCAGTGGAAATTAGATTTATATAAGTATTTCCTGCTCAAGTCTGGTCAGTAGGAAATAAAGCCATTGACAAAAACACCTGTGTGTCATTATAAACGCTGTTTAGGAGTTCACATCATATAATTGTTCAGGGCTATCTCTTATTTCCAATTTCTCACACTCTATAACAAGATTGTTTGGGTTACACCTGAAAGATCTGCCCCAAACAGGTTAAACAAGGAAAAAAAAAAAAAAAACCTATGGGTTTATGTAAGTGAACAGTGCAAGGGTATATTTAGCTTTAAGCACAGCTTGATCCATGTCTCAGACAAAGTCATCAGTTTCTATCTTTTAGCTTCCTCTGGGTTCTTTAGGCTCCACATTGTGACTTTCCTGGCAGCAAAGCCTCACACCCTCATTTAGCTCCTCATTTTTCCTGCCTTCAAGCCCAGAGGAAAAGAAAGTCTGTGTACCAACTTGCCCAGCAAAAATTCTGAAGTTCACTCTAATAAAACCAGCTTTATGGGCCCAGACTCGTTACTGTAATCTAGGACTCTAGGACGTGGGATACTCCTCTTAAACCAATCTAAGGATTACTCTTCCAGGAGCTGGGGATGTGAGACTAACTGCCTAAATAAACTGCACACATGACTGATGCTGGAGGGAAGAGTGGTTTTCCTTAAAATGTGTGGGATACTTTTTGCTCCTAAAAAAGAGAAATCATGCTGTACATTAAACCACAAATTTCTACTTTCCTAAGATCTTGAGAAACTATAAACCCATCATTTTCAAACAACCTCTTTTCTCCTTAAATGGAAGAAGGCAGGGAATTGGGGAATAAATAGCTGAAATAGATTGCATCAAGGAGGGAGTAGGGTATGAGGAAGCAAAGAGTGAAAGCATAATTCTAAAACCTTCTTAGGTGATATTCCTGGTCAGACTATTATAAGTTTTTTTTAATGACTTAAGAAAAGATTTCTATACAGACATTGTTTCCTCCCCTCATTTCCAGCCCTAAAGACTAATAACTGTCTTATAGGTTGTCTGCCCATGTGACCATTTTTATACTCTTTAATTTCCCACATACCTGGCCCTTATTTCACAGACTAATGTTCTTTCCATATCATGTAGGTTAAACTCATAAACCTATTAAGGTTGTGTATCAGTTAACAAATTCTTTAGAACTTAACATTTTCTGTACTGTTATTTATATTAAAAATACAGTCATCAGAAGCTATTATTTTACCTTAAGTAAGTCCAGTAATTATCCCTTTCACACAGTTTGCTTTCTCCAGTCTCTTAGCTTTTTTTTAACCTGCCATTTTTCTGTACTAGCAGTTCCCAAACTAAATATCTCGTCACCTTGAGGGTTTGTTAAAACAGATTTCTAGGCCCTCTTCCTGTCGAGTTTTGTATTTACTAGGTCTGGAGTAGAGCCAGAGAATTTGCAAGTTTCCTAGTGATTCTGAACTGCTGGTCTCAGAGAACTTTGTTTTGAGAATCCCTATGATAAAATCACTTGTCCCTGCAAATTTCTTCTGTCACGCCTTCCTGAAGCCTTCTCTGATCTATCCAGATTGAGCCTTCCTTCTTAAAATAGGGAAGGATATACCTTTGGTAATTTCACTGGAACTTTAAATATCTTGTATCTGCTAGATGTAGCCCAAATTAAATTATAGAGTTTTCTGGGTAGGTACACGCTTCCATTTATTTTGTTTATGCAGCTTCATGGAACCAGTGAAACTACATGGAATCAGTGAATGCACAGTGTATGTTACTGGCAATTTCTTTTGTGTGCTTGTTTTGTACTATTAAATTATAAGTCTTCATACTTATTTGCATCTAAGTTATAATTTTTAGATGGAGTAATTTGGTGGTATTATTGGGAATTTACATATTGTGGGTAGTACTATTTGATCTCAGATGACCATCAGATGTAATGTTAAGTGATTAGAATAAATGGAAAGTGTATGTGGTAAGTTGGTAGATGTTGAAAATCAGCAAACCTTTTGGGAGTATTGTTATCAATAGGGTCCTTTTTTTAAATATCCTTCTATAGAATAATTTCAGTTAATCTCTAGTGAGCATTAGCTTAAAAATCCAAATTTTTAAGCTTTATACTCAAAGTTTGAAATTTTTCATATTAATTGGGGGAGGGGGCAGTGTGGAAATAGGCTTATTCTTATCCAGAATTTGTAGGGATTATAGCTATACAAATATTCCCATTAGATTGATATATGAAACTGCCATTTAAATACAAGTTAAAAACATAAATATAGGCAGTTCATTTGGTTCAACCTAATTAATACTTAGTCCTGGGTGTTCATTGGAAGGACTGATGCTGAAGCTGAAACTCCAGTACTTTGGCCACCTCGTGCGAAGAGTTGACTCATTGGAAAAGACCCTGATGCTGGGAGGAATTGGGGGCAGGAGGAGAAGGGGACAACAGAGGATGAAATGGTTGGATGGCATCACTGATTCGATGGACATGAGTTTGAGTAAACTCCAGGAGTTGGTGATGGACAGGGAGGCCTGGCTTGCTGCGATTCATGGGGTCGCAAAGAGTCGGACACGACTGACTGACTGACTGAACTGAATTAATATTTTTACATTTTGTTTTTTCCTGATGACTGGAAATTGGCTTAATTTATGATTCAGTTTAATTTAGCTACACGTATGTTCCATTGTTGATATGAAAAACTTACAAGAACCTAGAAGTCTAGTTTCTAGATATTTCTGCCTATATTTTGTTACCAAAATAATACATTTCATTCTGCCAGCGATAAACAAATATATTTACAAAATTACCTAGGTTATGGGGGAATATATATACTAATACTGCAAATAACTGGCCTATTTGCTCTGTACTTGTCAACTGAAATTTTATGGAAAAAACTAGGTTGAAACCCAGTCAAATCACAGGTAGTAGTGATGGTTGGACAACAGTGTGAATGACTTAGTGCTACTGAATTGTAGTCTTAAAAATGGTTAAAGTAGTAAGTTTTATGTTGTGTATATTTTACCACAGTAAAGTTAACAAAAATAAGGTGGAGGAGGAGACATTTCTGTTTAACCTTAATATAGCACGAGGGCCCAGACATATTGGCTGAGGTGAGTCAGACGGTCAAGCATGCTCAAACAAATGTTACCTCCCTCCAGTTTTACCTAGGTAGGTCATATGAAATCTGATTTTGAAAGCTGAGTAAAAACACAATTTTGAATATTGTCACCATGTATTCAGTTCAGTTTTTTCCCCCATTCTAAGAAGTTTTAATTGGTGCATGCGATTAAAACTCATGTTGATCTACAAAAGACTGGAGACTTATCTACAGTACCTGACTATATAAGTCTTTCCCATTGAGCATAGTTAAGCTAGTTTTGTAACAGAAGCCAGCTTATCTAATTAAGTGAAAAGTGCACAGTAGGTGACAAGCTCTAATTAGCAGTTGTTTTCCTCTTGTGCAGTGGTAATAGAAGGGAGTGAATGATGTCATTGAGTTAAACTGTAATATTTGCCCTAATGGAAATAGATGTCAAAACTTGTGTTAATTGGGAGGAAAAAATAAGGAATTGCAACCTAATTCCACAAAAACAAATTAGAGTTCATGAAGTACCCTTAAGAGCAAAATGGGAAAAAGTTTAAAAATTAACCATCTCAATAAAGATTCTTTTTATAATACAGGCATCCTAGACTTGAGATTTCTAGGTTTCAAATATAATAAATATAATTTAATTCCCAGAAAAAAGGAAAGCCACTCATACCTATAATGGAAACATGTAAGCCCAAATTTATCATCTCACTATCCAAAAGCAATTTATCCTGATGTCTTCATCTATTCTTTCCTTTGTGCTTTTAAATTTAATCATCTTTCTCTCTTATAGTCATACTTTACCAGAAAGAGCAATGACTGGGTTTTTTCTCTCTCTCAGGTGAAAATTGAATGAGACTATATGTGAAATCATTTGTGTAATACTTTTGTTCTCCAGGTTCAAGAGGTTAAGAGATTAATGTTATAATAAAAGCTATATATGATAAATCTACAGTAAACATTATCCTCTATGGTGAAAAATTGAAAGCGTTTCCCCTAAAGTCAAGAACAAGACAAGGGTGCCCACTCTCACCACTACTATTCAACGTAGTTTTGGAAGTTTTGGCCACAGCAATCAGAGCAAAAAAAGAAATAAAAGGAATCCAGATTGGAAAAGAAGAAGTAAAACTCTCACTGTTTGCAGATGACATGATCCTCTACATAGAAAACCCTAAAGACTCCACCAGAAAATTACTAGAGCTAATCAATTAACACACAGAATTCCCTTGCATTCCTATACACTAACAATGAGAAAACAGAGAAATTAAGGAAAAAATCCCATTCACTATTGCAATGAAAAGAATAAAATAATTAGGAATATATCTACCTAAAGAAACAAAAGATCTATGTAATGAAAACTATAAAACACTGATGAAAGAAATCAAAGGGGACACAGATAGATGGAGAAATATACCATGTTCATGGATTGGAAGAATCAATATAGTGAAAAATGAGTATACTACCCAAAGCAATCTATAGATTCAATGCAATCCCTATCAAGCTACCAGCGGTATTTTTCACAGAACTAGAACAAATAATTTCACAATTTGTATGGAAATACAAAGAATCTCAAATAGCCAAAGCAATCTTGAGAAAGAAGAATGGAACTGGAGGAATCAACCTACCTGACTTTAGCTACAAAGCTATAGTCATCAAGACAGTATGGTACTGGCACAAAGACAGAAATATACATCAATGGAACAAAATAGAAAGCCCAGAGATAAATCCACGCATCTATGGCCACCTTATTTTCGACAGAGGAGGCAAGAGTATACAATGGAGAAAACACAATCTTTTTAACAAGTGGTGCTGGGAAAACTGGTTAGCCACTCGTAAAAGAATGAAACTAGAACACTTTGTAACACCATACAAAAAAATAAACTCAAAATGGATTAAAGATCTAAACGTAAGACCAGAAACTATAAAACTCCTAGAGGAAAACATAGGCAAAACACTCTCCGACATAAATCACAGCAGGATCCTCTATGACCCACCTCCCAGAGTATTGAAAATAAAAGCCAAAATAAACAAATGGGACCTGATTAAAATTAAAAGCTTTTGCACAACAAAGGAAACTATAAGTAAGGTGAAAAGACAGCCTTCAGAATGGGAGAAAATAATAGCAAATGAAGCAACTGACAAAGAATTAATCTCAAAAATATACAAGCAACTCCTGCAGCTCAATTCCAGAAAAATAAATGACCCAATCAAAAAATTGGCCAAAGAACTAAACAGACATTTCTCCAAAGAAGACATACAGATGGCTAACAAACACATGAAAAGATAACTCAACATCACTATCAGAGAAATGCAAATCAAAACCACAATGAGGTACCATTTCACACCAGTCAGAATGGCTGCTATCCAAAAGTCTACAAGCTACAAATGCTGGAGAGGGTGTGGAGAAAAGGGAATCCTCTTACACTGTTGGTGGGAATGCAAACTAGTACAGCCACTATGGAGAAGAGTGTGGAGATTCCTTAAAAAAATTGGATATAGAACTGCCATATGACTCAGCAATCCCACTGCTGGGCATACACACCGAGGAAACCAGAACTGAAAGGATGGGAAACACATGTACACCTGTGGCGGATTCATGTCAATGTATGGCAAAACCACCACAATAAAGTAATTGGCCTCCAATTAAAATAAATAAATTTATATTTTAAAAAGAGAGATTAATGTTGTTGAAATTGGAGATACACTGAATTTCACATATTCCTGTACTTAACCACTCCTCAGGAATTATCAGGTCTTATAAAAGCAGCTTGAGGATTGTCTCTTTGCATTCTGGTTCATTCGAGAAGGTGAAAAATTACTAGAAAGATTGAGGAAGTTATGTAAAAACAAAATTCAGAAAACACAAGACTGCAGAACACAAGGAAAAACAGAAAAAAGGAGAAACTACTGTACTGGAAATGTGTTGGTTATTTTTCCCCTCAGTCTTTTAATATAGAATTTAAGGTTCTATAATATAACATAGTAGGTTCATCCCATTAAGTGGAGCTGCAGTGAAAAGGAGGCTGGAGTATTAATGATAATATCATTGTTTTCTCTCTTAATTTACAGAAGTTGCTGGGTGTGTTTTGCCACTGATGAAGATGATAGAACAGCTGAATGGGTGAGACCATGCAGATGCAGAGGATCTACAAAATGGGTTCACCAGGCTTGTCTACAGCGCTGGGTGGATGAAAAACAAAGAGGAAACAGTACAGCCAGAGTGGCATGTCCTCAGTGCAATGCTGAATACTTAATAGTTTTTCCAAAGTTGGGTAAGAAGATCCCTAAAACCAACACAGATATATATATATATATATATATATATATATATATATATATATATATATATATCATGTTCTTACATTGTATGTGACTCTTTAAGAGCCTAGGTTTATCTTCAAGTGACTCATCTCTTTGCTTTTTTGTGAGTTTCTCTATTCCATTTCTGTTTTATCTCTAAATGTCAGATATTTATTTGTTTTGCTAACAGTTTACATTATACTTAATATATTCCCAAATCTATCCATTTATGTATTAAATGTTTTCATTTGGTTGAACGGATAAAGAACTTGGATATCTAGTTATGTAGATAAAATCAAGTAACACAACTATAATAAAAAGCTAAGGAGCCTCATTCTCTGGAAACCAGTGGTGTGAGAGCAAGAAAACAATAGTTATTCTAATACTTATTCTTAATTTTTATATTAAGGAATAAAAGGACATTAAATATTTAATAAAATACAGTGTTAAATTCATCTTTGGAATCCAATTTATATAGCTGTCTTTTGTGAAAATTACTTTCCTTTTTCTGTGAATTGGCCAGCGAGAAATAACCAAATAGTCTTTGAGAATGAGGCTAGAGTTGAAATAAGTGTAGCAAAAATGTTTAAAGGAAGCTGTAACTAACACTGGTATTTAGTTAGCATGTTTCAATACAGCCATGTGATTACAAACTGGTGTCATTCTCTCTGGTGGTTATGCCATGCCATATAATAAAAATGTTATTAAACATTTTTAATATCATCCTTGACTACAATCAAGAAGTATTAGAAAGCAGTTTGGTTTTTTGGAAGATCTGAAGGCAAAAATGACTTTGTGAAGGAATGTTCCAAGGAGAAATTGGAAATTATTAGATATGTTATTTTTTTCTAGGTGCTATGCATATTGAAATCAGACCTTTTTTTTTTTAATAAAGCTACATAAATGCAGATGATGTGCTTTTCTAATGTGAGAAGATTAATAATAAGGGCAATAAAAATTTCCATAGTTGTCTATATTTCTCTAACAATGCATAGGAAGAAGTGATAGTTTTCTATGAAAGAAAAATAGTGTAGTAGAGAAAGTACCATTTTTTGAACATTTGGCTTTTGTGAATCTTACTGATGGGTCTTTTACACATCATGAAAAGCAGTTACTGCTGCAATCTTTCACCACATTGATACCTGGCTCACTGAAGTCAAAGCTGCAGTTTCTTGTCCTCCTTATTCTGCTAAATCAGATAATCCCACTTTTCAACTATAGATTGTTGAATATTTCCAACAACCAAGTATAGGATGTTTCAGCAGCAAGTGTAGGATGATTCTTCTAGATGTTTTAGATATTCAGATGGATGAATACCAAAATTATTGCAAGAAATCTCACTGAAAACTACCTACAGTGTTGAGTTGACAAATGTATGGCACTCAGCAATGAAGCTGAATATTTCAGTTTGGAAAGTGGCACTGGGTAAATCTGTCCTTCTGGTTCTTCAGTTCTAGGAAATATATTTTTTTAGGTCTAGTGTGGTAACTGAATACATTTTTCTAAGTATACTAATAATAAAGACACCTGTTTCATTCTACAACAAGGATAGAGCATGGCTAGATGTTGGAAAAGTCAAACTACGGTTAAGCTGTGTGTATCATGATTTGGTCTTTGTATTTTATCCTGATGAATTTCAGCTATGATGGGTTCAAGCTATTCACTATACTATATGTCTCACAGAGATCTGCCACTTGAGTAAGCCACAGATAATCACAGAAATTTTTTTACTGACCTTATCGGTATCTTGGGGTGGAAATGTATATCCTCATTTGAATAACTTTTGGTAGCATCTTTCCTCCTGACAAGATAAAAAAGCAGAGTGTTGTGCTTACTTCTTTTTTCCTGACATAACATGCTGAGGATATCTGCTCAGGGGCTGCAGTTGAATATATATTCACAATTTTCTATGCAATCTTTAACAGACTCAATGGAAAATTTTAACTGTCAAACACCAGCTGTTGCCTATAAATGAAGCCTTGTGTGAATTGACTTTTAGGTGCCATAATGTTCCTGGCTACACACGACTAGTGCTTTTGGCTATGTTGATCCTAGTGTATGTTTTCAAGTTAAGGTTCAAAGATAATTGTTGGTTAAAAGAAAATCCCTTCTCTAAAGCATGTTTTCATTGATAATCAGAATTAAAGTTTTATTTCATTATTTACAGGTTATATATATGCCAAGGGTTGATTCATACTTTGAATACTAGTGGTTTCTTGTAGTCATTCATAAAATATTTAAGAGCATACATCTGTGATACTAACTGTTCTTACTCACTGAATATGACACCTGTTATATAATGTCCAGTAGTGTCATCTGATGCAGAAATATACCAGTAGATTGTTTTCTTTCTGAGCATATTTGTCATTAATTTTGCAGATGACTATAGTTACACTTGATTTTGTTAAAATAAGTTAAAGTTCCTTTACAGTTTTGCTGTCAATGACAGAATTTGTAATGCAGGTTTCTGTTGGTTTACTACAGTGGCTAAAAATTGTATGAAGACTTCAGTGACTTCTTATTACTGTTTTTTAATTATTTAGTCCCTGTTTTAAAATGTGTTGTACTTTGATGGGAATAAGGAGGTCCCCTAGTGCAGACTAATAACTTGTAATTCACTGGTCACAGCCCACTCTAAGATCCTACTGTTTTCACTCTGTAAGATCATACTATTTATCATTTTGAGTCAAGTATGTTTTCATCACTTCTACTCTTCATGAATGCTTTTGAGGCATTGATTACTTAAATTAGAGACAACACACTGATAAGAACAACAGCGAAGTAATATATTTAGCCAGTGTAAACAACTCATGATGTCGAAGTTTGTTAGCTGCAAGTCAGTCTCCTCTTAACCTTGTAAAGCGTATGTGACCCTTGGAACATAACAGTTAAGAACCTAAAAGAATTTCCTTGAAAGTCATAATTAATCTTTTCAGTTTATGAAATGTTTGTGATCAAAGCTTTTATCACTTTTTTTTTAAACCAAATTGTCTATAGTAACCCAGTTGATTGCCAGGGACCACCATTGATCCCCCAAAGACACTTAGGAGACACTGACCAAAAGAAGGAATAAGAGACAAGAGAAAAGATTCAGAGAGGAAGAGCTGATCGTTAACATTCTTTGAGATGGTCTTTGTGTAACAGGTATTAAAAAAGAGTTTTCCTATGGATTTAGCCTCAGTCTGTTTGACTAGCTGGCCAAAGTCTGCATCTTTCCTGGTACTTAGTGGGGACCAGAATGGAAGGCTGGTGGCAAGTGTCTGTCCTTAATTGTCAGCAGAGAATATACCATGCCTTGCTATGGAAAACTTAGTTCATCAGACTTTCACTCCTCTCATTCGCTTTTTTCTGGTGAACCAGGACAGTTGTATGTAACTACAGGCACTTAAAAACTACTCAAAATATAGTCTCAGAACCAGCAACATTAAAATCATCTGGGAGCTGTTATGGAAGAAAAACCTGGTGAATTCCCTGGTGATACAGTGGCTAAGATTCAGTGCTCCCAATGCAGGGGGCCAAGGTTCAGTCGCTAGTCAGGGAACCAGATCCCACATGCCACAACCAAGATCCCACATGCCTTATCAAAGATCCCATGTGCCACAACTAAGGCTGGTTGCAGCTAAACGAGTTAATTAATTAAAAGAATGAAGAACCTTAGCTCCACCCCTGGTTATAGTTAATGATCTGCATTTTCATGGAATCATTAGTTTATGTGCATATTAAAGTTAAGAAGCATAGATTTAAAACAGGAAAAGAACATCAGCTGAGAAAAGTTTGTCTTCTATTAAAAATAAAATATTTCAAAAAATAATAAAATATTTGTATGCATTTTAAGACCAGATAGTTATTTTGTTTAGCTAAACAGAAGGATCCAGGGACAGTATGTTTGTGGTGTACAGGTCTCTTCATTTGTTAAATTTATTCATATTTCATTCGTTCCTTTTTTTTTTTTTTTAAGTAAAGAATTTTTGGGGTTTTTTTTTTTTTAATTGACTTATAGTTGCTATACTACATTATATAAGTTACAGATCAGTGTAGTGATTCATGACTTTTAAAGGTTATTCTCTATTTATGGTTATTATAAAATATTGACTATATTCCATGTTGTATCCTTATAGGTTATTTTATACCTAGTAGTCTATACCTTACTCTCCAAAATTTGTTTTGTTAAATTTATTTCTATCATTCTTTTTGATAGTATTTTCAGTGCAATTGTTTTCTTAATTTTATTTTCAGATTGCTTATGGCAAGTATGTAGTATACAGTTGCAGAGAAGGCAGTGGCAACCCACTTCAGTACTCTTGCCTGGAAAATCCCATGGACAGAGGAGCCTGGTAGGCTGCAGTCCATGGGGTTGCGAAGAGTTGGCACGACTGAGCGACTTCACTTTCACTTTTCACTTTCATGCATTGGAGAAGGAAATGGCAACCCACTCCAGTGTTCTTACCTGGAGAATCCCAGGAGCGGGGGAGCCTAGTGGGCTGCCATCTATGGGGTCGCACAGAGTCGGACATGACTGAAGTGACTTTGCAGCCCCAGTATACAGTTGATTTTTGTATTTTTATCTCATACCCTGCAACCATGCTGTTCTCATTTAATAGTTCTAATAGTATTTTAGTGCATTGCTTATGATTTCCTATATATAATATCATGTCATCTGTGAATAGAAACAGTCTTGCTTCATCTTTTCCAATCTAGCTGCTTTTATTTCATTCTCTTGCCTAGCTGCCCTGAGCTTTCCTGGTGGCTCAGACAGTAAAGAATCCACTTGCAATGCGGGAGACCTGGGTTTGATCCCTGGGTTGGGAAGATTCCCTGGAGGAGGGCATGGCAACCCACTCCAGTATTCTTGCCTGGTGAATCCCCATGGACAGAGGAACCTGGCAGGATACAGTCCATGGGGTCGCAAAGAATGGGACACAACTGAGCAACTAAGCCTAGCACAACACAGTTGCCCTGGCTGCAAACTCCAGAACAATGCTAAATGGAAGTGGACATCTTTGTCTTATTTTTGATCTTAGAGCAAAAACAGTCTTTCACCATGAAGTATGTTATCTCTGGGTTTTTCATGGATAATTTCTATCAGATTGAAGATTTTCCCTTCTAGTTTGTTGAGTGTTTTTTTTTACCATGATAGGGTGTTAGATTTTGTCAGATGTCTTTTCTGAATCTATAGAAGTGATCATGTAGTTTTTGTTCTTTATGCTATATGTCCTATATGGTATATTGCATTAATTGATTATCATATGGTTAACCAGTGTTGCTTTTCTGGGATAAATTCTACTTGATATTGATGTATAACCCATTTTAGATATCACTGGATTTGGTTTGCTAGCATTTTGAGAATTTTTCTGTCTGTAGATATTGGTCTGTAATTTTTTTTTTTTTTTTTTTTTTTTTTGGTGTCTTTCAGTGCTTCAAGAACTAGATGATACTGGTCTCATAAAATGAGTTGGGAAGTGATCTTTTCTCTCACATTTTTGGGAAGGAGATTGTGAAGGATTGGTGTTAATTCTTTAAATGTTTGGTAATAGTGAATCCATCTGGTCCTGAGCTTTTCATTTTTTAATTTCTGTAAGGTTAATATTAATGCTCCATCTTTCATTCATGACTTTATTTTAGTAATATGACTCTTACCTCTTTTTTCTTGGTCAATCTAGCTAAAGATTTATTTTGTTGATCTTTTCAAAGAGCAACCTTACAGGTTTGTTTTTTTTTCCCTCTCTTTCTATTTCATTTATTTCCACTTTAGTCTTTATTATTTCTTTCTACTTGGTTTGGGTTTAATTTTACTTTCTTTTTCTACTTTCTTAAAGTATAAGAATAGATTAAGGGTTTGAGATCTTTTTTAAAACAGACATTGCATTTTAGAACAGTTCACAGGAAAATTGAGAGGAAGGTACGAAAACACCCCATATACTTCCTGCCTCCTCACATGCATGTGTGCTCAGTCACTTCATGTCCCAATTCTTTTGCAACCCTATGGACTATAACCTACCAGGCTTCTCTGTCCATGGGTTTTTTAGCCTCCTGCATTATTAATGTGTTTCACCAGGGTGATAACATTTCTACGACTGATGAACCTATATTGACACATTACTACTACCCAAAGTCCAAAGTTTATATTAGGGTTGACTCTTGGCATTGTACATTCTATGGGTGTGGAGAAATATATAATGATGTGTATCCACTATTATAGTATAATAACATAGTATTTTCACTGCACTGAAAATCCACCTATTATTCACCCCATCCTCTTCCCTAAATCATGACAACCACTGATCTTTTCACTGTTTTCATATGCCTTTTTCAGAATGTCATGTAGTTGGAATCATACAGTATGTAGCCTTAGTTTCTGTATTCCTTTTATAGTTAGATAATTCATTTCTTGTGAGCACTGAATAATATCCCAGTATCTGGACATATCACAGCTTATTTTTCCGTTCACCTACTGAAGGACATCTTGTTGCTTCCAGGTTTTGGCAATTACAGATAAAGCTGTAGTACACAGTTATGTGCAGGTTTTTGTGTGGACATATATTTTCAGCTTATTTAGGTAAATAACGGGGCATAATTGCTGGATCATATGGTAAGAGTATTTTTAATTTTGTGAGAAACTACCAAGTTATCTTTCAGAATAGCTGTACATTTTGCATTCTGACCAACAATAAGTTCCTGTTTATCTGTATCCTTGTCGGCACTTTTTTTCCGTTTTGGGGATTTTAGCCATTTATGTCATATTGTTTGAATTTGCAGTTCCCTAATGATATAGATATTAAATGTCTTTTCATATGCTTATTAGCAGTCATATCTTCTTTGATAAGGTGTCATAATTGGTTAATATCTTTTGATCATTTTTTCCCCATTGTTGAGTTTTAAATGTTCTGTCTTTTGGATAACAGTTCTTTATCAGGAATATCTTTTGCAAATATTTTTATCCCAGTCTGTAGTTTGTCTTTTCATTCTCTTGATCTTTTCTTGTTTTTTAATATAGTCATTTACATCTATAAATTTCTCTAAGCAACATTTGGATTTCTTCTTTGATCTGTTGATTATTTAGGAGTGTGTGGTTTAATTTTAACATATTTGTAAATTTCCCAAATGCCATTCTTCTTTGATTCTAATTTTATTCCATTGTGATCAAAGAACACACTTTGATATCTGTTCTTTTAAATGATTAAGGCTTGTTTTATGTTCTAGCAAGCTTTATCATGGCAAATATTCCATGTACACTTAAGAAGATGTGTATTCTGTTGGTGGTTGTGGTAGAGTGTGGTATAAATATCTATAAATTTTTGAACTTTTCTGTTTCCTTGTTGATCTTTTACCTATTTATCATTAAAAGTGAGCTATTAAAGTCTAAGCTGTTGTTGAATTGTCTGTTTCTCCAGTTCTGTCCATTTTTGTTTTATTTTACACTCTATTGTTAGGTGCATAAATGTTCCTAATTTGTTATATTTTTCTGATGGACTGTCCCTTTTACCATTATAAAATTTCCTTCTTTGTTTCTAGTAACAATTTTTGTCTTAAAGTTGATTTCAACTGGTATCAGTGTTGCCGTCTTCACTCTTTTATATAAATTCTTAGATTACTTTCAGTTTAATTTTTATTACAGCTTTGTTTTCTATTTCTGTATTTTATTGTTCTCAACTAAGCATTAATTCAAACTTCTGTGTAGAGTTGAGGATAACTAATAATACCCTCAAAAACTGGTTGTCAAATGTTAGGTGGCGTGTAAGGCTTAAAAGGAAAAGATATTCTCTAGGGATGATAGGAATGATTTCTGAGAGAAAACTTTCCTAGAGAATCTAGCAAGTAAAATTAATAGTTATTACTATTTTATTTTATAATGTTTTATTTTAATAATATTAACAGTGATATCAGTAGCTATCACTTGCTAACAGACTCTGAGTATTTGCCAGGCACTACGTTGATTGTATTAGCTCTCACAGTAGGTATTGTCCTTATTCTACAGTTAAGGAAACAGATTCAGCGTTATTTTTTTTAATGGAAGTGCATGGGTTTCTAGCAAGTAAGGAGCCAGGATTTTAAATTGCTGAATTTTATGTTTCTTGAAGTCAGTGAGTCAGGTATCAGGCCTTATATGGATAAGTAGTAGTTTCATGTACCATAACAATAGAGAGACTGGGAATTTGCATTAATTTGAGATAATAGATTACATTTTTTATATGTAAACAAAGATTTTCTGTGATTTGATGCTATTGGAATCAAAGTACATATTTTCCTTCCAGATAATACATTTACATGGACCAAGATTCCAAGTAGGGTATTTAATGAAAAGTCTTTTTACTATGTCCACCAACCACAATGCCACGTAAATTTCCTTCCTTGGCGGCAGCCACTGTTATAGGTCTCTGGTGTTCCATTCCAAAGTGCTTCTCTTTTTCTTTCTTTTCCTTTCTTTCCCTGCTTCTCATTTCTCTTTCTCTCCCTCTGTCTGTCTCTTTCCCCATCCCACGCCTTCCTTCTTTTCCCCTTCCTCCCTAAACATACACACACACACACCCCACACACAATCTGTAAACATTAGGGTAGAGTTAAAGGAACAAAAGGGATAGGGAAATATTCAGTGACTGGCAACTATGAAAACCATTTACATTCCTAGGTCTGAAGGTATAAGGCAGGGGATCTGTTAACAGAACTTGACAAGAGCTTTGGCTGCTCAATAGGACCTGTGCTCTTAGAGAAAGGCAGGCTGCATACAACCAACATGCCAGGGTATGGAAATTGCCCTAACACTTTTACCACCCTCTGATTTCCTAGCCATTCCACTCATTGTTTGAACACAAGAGAAGGAAGTGGGCAAGGTTACCTGGAGGATGCAGTTTGTTTGGTCAGCTTCCCAGTACACAAAGCAGGGTGGAGAAAGAGGAGGAGTAAACTTGGAGAGGCAAAACAGAATATGGAGCACATGATTACATGGAGCACAACAGGTTCTAGACTAGTATACTACACATCATGTTCTACGCTTGCATTTTTTTTCTTAGCAGTAGATGGTAGATATTAGTGTATAAAGAGTGTATAAAGAGCTTTCTTTCTCTTTGTAGTTTGTATAGTATTGTTACATAGATGTATGATTATAAACCAGGCTCCTAACGATGGACATACAGACTTTGTTGTATAATCTTTTACTACTACAAAGAGTGCTGTCATCAACAGCTGTATAAAACAATTTTACATGTGCAAATATTTCTGTAAGATAAATGACTAGCGTGGAATAGCTGTAAGTCAAAGAGTATGTGCAGTTATAACATTAATAGATACCATCAAACTGGCTTTTGTAGAGATTATGTCTATTTAATCTTCCCAACAGTGTATTGGAGTGCCTGCCTTTTCATTGCCTTTGCCAACATGCTGCTGTCAATATACAGAACTAATTATATCTGCTGCCTTAGCATTTATCAAAACTCAGCAGAATGTTCACTCGGGTTATTTTTTTAACGATGAAATTTCATTTGTTGAGAAAGAATATATCATAAATACATATGAGGAATGATTACTAATAAACTATCATTCATTTACCTATCCCTCAGGTTTAGAAATAAAATACCCTGGTGATTTCAACTTTTTATCATTAAGGACTGTTTTGTCTATAAGAATTTTTTTTGTCTTATACATAATATAGATATGATAATATAGTTGCCCCTCGGTATCCATAGGAGGTTGGTTCCAGGACCCCTGCAGAAACCAAAATCAATGGATACTCAAGTCCCTTTTTAAAAAATGGCATAGTATTTACATATAATTGATGTACATTCTACTATATTCTTTAAATAATCTCTAGATTACTCAAAATATCTAATACAAAGTAAATGGTAAGTAAATAGTTGCCATTATGCAGCAAATTTGAGTTTTGATTTGGGGAACTTTCTGGAATTTTTTGCCCCAGATATTTTCCGTGTGCATATGGTTGAATACACAGATGCAGAACCCTTGGATATGGAGGGCCAACTCTAGAATGAAAATATAGTTACACCAGCTTTTAAAAATTGATTTGTTGTTATTTTAGGACAATTTTTGATTTACAGAAAAGTTGCAAAGATAGTATGGAGAGCTTGCATATATACCATATGTAGTTTTCCTCTGTTATTAACACTTTATGTATTATGTTGCATTTGTTATTAGGTTGGTGCAAACGTAATTGTGGTTTAAAACCGTGAACTTTAAATCATTATAACTAGATTCAAACACATCTTTATTAATCAAAATAGGAGCCATTACAATCAACACATTTTTGCCAGTGAGAAACGTTTATTTCAGTAGTGTCCAACCACTGAGCTGGTCGTCACCAGCTGTCGTTGTGTAAAATCCATTTTTCATCACACGTCACAACCTAATTGAGAAAAGGCTTGTTGTTGCATAGAATAAGAGAAGATGACGCTTCAAAACAGTTTGTTTTTTTTTTTAATTTTCGGTCAGCTCATGAGGCACCCACTTACTGAGCGTTTTCACCTTTCCAATTTGCCTCAAATACCGAACGACTGTAGGGTAGTCGACAGTGAGTTCTTCGGCAACTTCTCGTGTGGTTTTAAGAGGCTCAGCTTCGATGATGCTCTCAGTTGGTCACTGTCAACTTCTGATGGCTGGCCACTACACTCTTCATCTTCAAGGCTCTCTTTTTGAACCATCATTAGCAGCTCCTGGGCCAAATGTGTTGATGTTGTGAGTGATCTCCACTGCTTTACAACCCATTTTGAACTCAAATAAGAAAATCGCTTGAATTTAATTTTTGTCTAACATTATTTCCATAGTCTAAAATAAATATAAAATACACAGCAAGTAATAAGTCATTAGCAAGAAAAACAAAGCGAGATATGCACATTAAAATGATGTGTAATATAACCACATTTATGTAAGAATGTATTCTAATATCAAATGGCAAAGTTCAACAGTGCAAAACTGCAGTGACTTTTGCACCAACCTAATATAATTAATGCGCCAATACTGCTATTATTATTAACTGAAGCCCTTACTTTATTCAGGTTTTCTTAATTTTTCCCTAATGTCTGTATTCTGTTCCAGGATCCTTTTCAGGATATTACATTACATTTAATCTTGTCTCCTTAATGCTCCTCTTGACTGTAACAGTTTCTCAGAGTTTCCTTGTTTTTGGTGACCTTGATAGTTTTGAGGACTACTGATTAGATGTTTCATATAACATCTCAGTCAGGATCTATCTCATGTTTTTTTCCATCATCTACTGGGGTTACGAGTTTTAGGGTACAAGACCACGGAGATGAAGTACCATTTTCATCATGTTACTGGCACACACTATGTAACACTATGTTACACTATGTTAACACACACACAGTGTTACCTCTCACCTGTGATACTGACCTTGATCATCTCAGTAAGGTTGTGTTTGTCAGGTTTATTCACTGAAAAGTTACTCTTTTCCCCCCTCTCATACCAGCTTTTTTTTTTTTTTTAATGTTGCATTTGCTTATCTTTTCTCATCCTTTTATTTTCAACTCTTCTGAATTCTTTTTTACACTTACGGTGATACTCATATACTTGGATTTTTACTGCCAAATTTAATGCATTCTATTTCTCCTTTTTTCTCTTTTCCCCTTTAGTTGATCATCATCTGGATTGAAAATGGTTTTTCCTCTCATACTAAATTTTCCCCTGTACTTGTTACTAAGTTTTATGTCTTACTTTCCTTTTAAGTGATATCTTTGAAAAGTCTTAGCTTTGTCTCTTCAAATATTGCTTCTCCCCCATTCTCTCTGTTCTCATATTCTAGAATTCTGATGAGAGTTATGTTAGACATTTTATTTTTCATGTCTCTTCTGTGTTTTTCATGTTTTGGTCTCTGCTGTAGCATTATAATTTCTTTGTTAACAGTTACCCTTTTCTCAGATTCTTTCTTGAGCAGTGTCTGATCTGCAGGGGGAGGTGGGGTTCCCACTATAAGTTCTAATTGTTTCTTAAATATGCCTGATCTTTTAGTCTCTCACTTCTTGTTCATTTAGAATTATTTGTTTTGGGGGTTTTTTTTATGATCAGATTGATCGTTTCATTATTTAGCCTTTGGTAGCCTGATTTGTTTTCTTCTGGCTCTTGCCCATGATGCTTTATTTCTCTTAAGTGGGAACTGTATTTATATATGTAGGCTATGCATATCCTAAAGGTGAAAGAACTCTAGGCTGATTTGCATTTGCTGTTGGTAGGTGCCAAGGGATGTTGCTCATATGGGATCATTTTAATAAGAGTTTGGGTTTTCTCCCATAGCACAGACAGATTTCTAACCTGAAATCAGCATGCTAATTGACTGTGTTTACAAATTCTTAGAAGAAAATCTCCTCATTGTACTTTCCATCGTTTGAAAATAAGACAAAGTTTTCTTTGTTGGCTCATTTTATTGTCCTGTGGATTTTTTTTCTAGCTTATTACCCTTTCGTCCAGGGTTTATATAACCCTTTTGAGGGTTTGAGGGTAAACTCTGGCTTTGTATAGACCCAAGACCTAGTGTGACTTGTAAAACTGAGTATTTTACCTTTCCTTATAATTTTTTCATTGAATAAAAAGATCATCTGTCATCAAGAATTTCCCATTTGGGGGTTTTGTTATTACCCAAAGCAATAATATGTGAGAAATATATTGCTTTATTCCTTGCATTTCTTATATACTGGTTAGATCTCTTTGATGGAGTTGCTGTGATTTTTTTTTTTCAAGAATATTTCATAGATGTTTCTGTGTACTTCTTTTACATCACAACATGAGGTACATATGTTTAGTTGTCTTCAAAGAGGAAACATTATAACTGACACTTCCAAAATACAAAGGATCTTAACACATTACTGACGGGGGGTGGGGGGGGGGATTTTTACAGAACCTAATGCCTATGACCAACAGTTTGTTATGTAAGTAAATATAGAAACGTCTCTGGTCAATAATGTGTTAAGAAAGTACTGTGAGCAGCTGTATGCCAACAAATTGGGTAAACTAAAAGTAAATTCCTAGAACCATAAAACCAACAAAAAATGAATCATGAAAAATAAAAAATGTGAACAGACCAATAAAAAGTAAGGAGATCATAAAGCTCCCAACAAAGAAAAGACCAGGACTAGATGGTTTCACTGGTGAATTCTGCCAAGCATGTAAAGAAGAATTAGTACCAGTCCTTCTCAAACTCTTTAAAATTAAAGAGGAGGGATTCCCAAACTCATTTCATGAAGCCAGCATTACCCTGATACCAAAGCCAGATACAGACACTATAAGAAAACTACAAACCAATATTCTTGATGAATACAGATGTAAAAATTCACAACAAAATATTAACAAACCAAATTCAACAGCATATTGAAGGATCGAACACCATGATCAAGTGGGATTTATTCCTGAGGTGTAAGGATGTTTCAGTATTTGCATATCAATCAGTGTGGTATACCACATTAATAGAATGAAAGATAAAATCTTAGTATCTCAATGGATGCAGAAAAGTATTTGACAGAATCTAACATCCTTTCATTATAAAAACTCCCAACAAATTGGGTATAGAAGGATGTACCTCAACATAATAAAAGCTGTATATGACAAACCCACAGCTGATATCATATGCAGCATACCCACTAAGATCAAGAGCAAGACAGGAATGTCTGTTTTCACCACTCCTATTTAACATAATACTAGAAGTCCTACCCAGAACAGTTAGTCAAGAAAAAGAAAGAAAAGACATGTGAATTGAAAAGAAAGAAGTAAGCCCACTTGCTGCAACTTCTGAAGCCCCTGCGCCACAAGAGAAGCCACCACAATGAGAAGCCTGTGCACTGCAACTAGAGAGTAGCCTGCACTTGCCGCAGCTAGAGAAGAACCCACACAGCAGTGAATACCCAGCACAGCCAAAGATAATTAAAAATTTTTTTTCAATCTCCATTTCAAAAAATAAGACACAGATGAGTGGAAAGCTATCTCTTGTTCATGGATTGGAACAATTAATACTGTAAAAATGTCCATACTATCCAAAACCATCTATACTGTCAATGTAATCCCTACAGGTTCAGTGGCATAGAAAAATTAATCCTAAAACTGTATGGAAATACAAAAGATCCTAAATAGCCAAAGCAGTCCTTGAGAAAGAACAGAGCAAGTGGCATTATATTTACTGATTTAAACTTTATTAAAAAGCTATTGTTAAGCAACATGGTAACTCAAAATAGAGATTCAATTTCTTTTTTTTTTTTGTCTTCACTGGCTCTTCACTGCAGCATGTGGGCTTATTTGCTCCATGGCATATAGGATCTTAGTTCCCCAACCAGGGATCAAACCCATGTCCCTTGCATTGGAAGATGGATTGATTTTTAACCTCTAGACCACCAGGGAAGTCCCTAGAGATTTAAATTTAAGACCAGAAAGTGTGAAAGTTTGAGAATAAAACATCAGAAAGTTTCCTTGACATTGGTCTTGGCAATTATTTTTTTGAATAATTGGACATCCATTATAATTATATCCATTATAATTATTTTGGGGATTTTTTTCTTCATAAGCAACAGAAACAAAAATAAATTGGACTATATCAAACTAACAAATTTCTCCACAGCAAAAAGAAACAGCACAATAAAAAGATAAACCATGGAATGTGATGAGAAAATATTTGTAAATCATCCTAAAGCATCTATCTGATAGGGGATTACTATCCAAAATACATAAGAAATTCATAGAACTCAGTGTATGTATGTGTGCATGGTTAGTCATGTCTGACTCTTTGCAACCCTTTGGACTGTAATCCACCAGGTTCCTCTGTCCATAGGGTTTTTCAGGCAAGAATACTGGATTGAATTGCAACTTCCTCCTCCAGGGGATATTCCCGACCCAGGGATCAAACCCGCATCTCTTACATTACAGTCAGATTCTTTACCCTCTAAGCCATCAAGGAAGCCCCCATACAACTCAACATCCAAAAACAAAACCCACACACAATCTGATTTAAAAATGGATGAAGATCTTGAAAATTTTCCGTGTAAGACATACAAATGGTCAACTGATGCATGAAAGATACTCAGCATCACTAATCATCAGGGAAATGAAAATCAAAACCACAGTGAGATGTTGCTTTATGCCTGTGAGAATGACTATTAACAAAAAGACAACAAATGTTAACAAGGTTGTGGAGAATAGGATAGTGTGTGCACTTTTTGTGGGAATATAAAGTGGTACAGTCACTATGGAAAACTATGGAGATTACTAAAAAAATAAATTCTTTTAACTATCATGTGATCCAGCAATCCCACTTCTGAGTAGGTATCTGAAGGAATGAAATCACTGTCTGGAAGAGATAATCTACACCGCCACGTTCACTGCAGCATTCTTCACAATAGCCAAGATACGGAAGCAGCCTAAAGGTCCATCGACAGATGATGAAGAAAACATGTGTGTATATACAGTAGACTATTCAGCCATTTAAAAAAAAAAAAGAGGAAATGCTGCTTTTGCAACAACATGGCTGGATCTTAAGGTCATTGTGTTAAGCAAAATAAGTCAGAGAAAGAAAATACTATATGTTCTCACTTATATGTGGACTCTAAAATACCCAGATTCAAATAGTAGAATCGTTGGGACTGGTGGTTGGGAAATAATGGGGGATATGGTCAAGGGGTACAAACTTCCATTTAAAAGCTGAATCGGTTCTAAGGATCAATGTATGGTATGGTGACATAATTAACCCTGTATTATATAAATGAAGGTTAAGAGAGTAGATCATAAGTGTTACCACCACAAAAATGTTAATTATGCAAGAGGATTGAGGTTTTAACTAACCTTACTGTGGTAATCATTTCTCAATATATATTATCAAACTATTGCATTCTAAACCTTCAACTTGTATATGTTGTTTCAGTAATATCTCAGCAAAGCTGGAAAAAATGTGTAGTTGTCTTTTTTTTTTTTTTTTTTTATGATAAGACTGATCAGTGGACACAGGTGTTACCATCTGATCCATCCAGTCGTGTTCCCTGTCAGCTTCCACCTACTGGTTTTAGCATTGACTAATTATTTTTTCACTCACTAATTCTAGATCTGTTATTTCATTAGATGGTACAGAAGAATGATATTGTACTTCTCCTTTTTTGTGTGTTTGTTAGCTTAGAATACTTATTAAAGATGAACTGAGAAAGGATTGCTAAGTCAAAGTGTGAATTGCACATATACTTTTGCTGGCTATTACCAAATTCCCCGCCATAAGTACTGTAACATTTTACATGTACCAGCAATGGATGAGTCTAGCTGTTCCCCTATAGCTTTGCCAATAGATTGGCTAACGTTTTAGTTTGTCAGTATAATCTATTAGATAAGAAAGGTTTTTATTTAACAGTTTTAATTTACATTTCATTATGAATGAAGTGGCTAAAACATTGGAAAGCAGAAAAGAATGCTGGTTATTCTTTTTTGAATAGAAGCAGGGTACTAAATATACATTATGAAGCAGGGTACTGAATATACATTAAATACATTTTCCCCAAATTTAAAGAAGTTTTTCATGGCTTCAATTTAATGAGAATTTTACATTTTTAATGTTTTCTAAGCTATCAGTTACTCTCTAAGAATAGTCTGTACTGTTTCCTCTAACCACACAGCCCCCTATTAATAAATCCAGCCATTTGCACCTGATTGCTCTCATAAAATATACTGTTGTCTTATTTCATTACTTGAAAACCAGTTTAGACTTAATAATTCAAGTACTTTCTTCATAGAAATAGTTTCTAGTAATATTTACACTTGGCCATTAGAGAAGTGTTTATTTTTACTTTGCTTTATATCTAAACTCCTATGGATGATCAAAATAACAGAATTTAAAAACCAAAATCCTATTCCATAATGATTCAGTCTTTGAGTACCTTCTGGTGTTAAAGTTTGTAGTTAGCTATCTCATTACATCTTCTTTGGCCCTCATTCATATACCCTCTTATGAAGCAGATGACTGGTATACCTTCAAAGTAAGGATTTCTTATATTTATTGCTGGATCACTTTTAGTCTTGTTCCCTAAAATTTAAATATAAATTTGTTTTAATAAGTATCTTCCAACAGGGTAAACCTTTTTGGGTGTACACCATGTGTAAATACAGGTAGCTGAATTATGGGTCCAAAACACAATTACAGAATCTTAAAATTTTTTGACGTAATTACTAATTATAGTCTAGTGTCTTCTCTCTCTCCATTGCCAGATTTCTTGGCTCCATGAATTTCCCTCTTCCTCCTTGTCCTAGACCTTTAGGCAAAAAAGATCTATCCTTTATTTCTTACCTAAGATTTTCCTGAAACAGTCTGTTTTTATTCCAGAACCTTATTCCATAAATTTTTCCCCAAACATCTGTCTTGGATTATACCTCTATTCCAGAGTTCTGTTATACTTTGTATGCCATTTTTGAAAGAACTAATGCTTGACATTATTACAGTGTAACATTATATCCTGTATTGAGTTTTATATGCATTAATTTTTCACAAAAACTCAAGTAGATGTTATTTTATCATTACATATGTAGAAATTTAGGTCCAGAGATAGCATTTTGTCAAAATTCACACAGTAGACCCTACTGAATCCTCACCCACCTTGTTATTTTGCCTCCTAAGGAGCCTACTGTGAGTTTCTCATATAAAGGGGAAAAGAAAATGAAACAGTAATGTCAGGTTGACTTTCCTTGGGGTATGGTTACCTGAATTTTATGATAACCTTTTGTTATTCTCTAGAAAGTAGTTTTTCTAATTAATAAAACTATATTCCCATCATGGAAAATTTTTTAAATATAGATATGTTTGAAGAAGAAGAAAATATATAACAAAAAGAAAAAATAACCATTCCTTGGTATATATGTAGTGTGTGCATAATTAATATTGTCATCTGTTTTTATGTATTAATGATAATTGGTAGTGGTCCTTTTATCATGACTTAACTTTTTCACCTTTTAAGTTTGAAATTCAAAGAATAATCCTTCAGGCATGGTTTCTCCTAAAAGCAGACAAAACATTTTTTCTCTAATAAGGTTTAATATTTCTTTATCATTTTTAACTCAACTCTCTTTTATATTAAGCTGCTTTAGATTGATGCTTTCTCTCATTTTTCATACTTACTTTGGATACAACATCTTGTGGATTCTATTCTGGCTTATTTTGACTTTAAATGTTCTTAGTTTTCCTAAAACATCATATTCATTTTAGCATGTCTCTCACCAGGAACTTCCTACCTATTGTGTCATGTTTTCAAAGATCTGTCCAACTTTCTATCAATTAACTCTTAATAGCCTACTAGCTTTTTAAAAAATATATAAACCCTTTGAATAAAATCTTTTATCTCTAGTTAAAAGGTCTTTTAGCATAGACTTTTAAGATCAAAGACTTCAAGGTCAAGATTCACTTCTGTTGATTAGTAAATACATACAATAATATTAAAACTCTTTGTATCCTTACCCTCTCTATAATCTTAAAATTTTGTTAACATGTATCTGTATCGTTTGTATGATACTGCCTTAAATTGGTCAGTTTTTTATAAAATTTTCCAGTTGTTTAATGTGTATTTATTGTTTGTCCCTAACTAGACTGTAGCTCCTTGGAGGCAGAGGCTAGTATATTAAATTTTGTTTACATTTTAATGCATAGTAAAATTGTATGTGTACAATAGGTGCTTAATAAGTACTTAGTAGTTGACTTTATAGCCTTCATATATTCTATGGGCTATTCTATTCTAATGAGGAAAAATTTAAGCCTTCCCTTGGCACAAATTATGTACTCTGAACTACTTTGATGGTCTTTAGTTACTTTTCTTGGTCATACCCTATATATATTCACACACACATATGTATACACACACACACACACACAGACATGGTACTCATCTCCTTTGACTCTGAATCTTTTATTCAGTGTTGCTTATTTTGAGGGATTTGGGGTCAATTATTATTGGTTTGCTTCAATAAATAATTGTCCAAAACATATCCTTCTGTTTACCTAATGACTAGCTTCTTGTTATTAGGCAAAGTAACTTAAAGCCTGAGTTTGCAGGATGTTTGTTTTTACGTTAAAAAAAATAGTAACATCTAACCCTACAAGCAGAGCAGTTAAAGATGAAACTTACATAAGCTTGTCTGAGGCTCTTAGACCTAGCCTCCGGCGTGTTAGTGTTGGAAACAGAGATGAACACTAGAGAAAGAGTTAAAGCTCTTTACTATCCCATCAAAATTCCCACGTATTTTTAACTCTTAGTTGAATTGGTGGTTGTGATATTAAGTTGTTTGTTAACAATGGATAGAGTGAAATACTTGCCACAGAGTGCTGCAGCTAATTCCTATGCCATTACATTCTAATGCCCTGTAGAACAGGCCAAAGTGCCCTGATATACTGCCAGGTACCATGTGCTAAAGATAGCTGTAGCTTAGAGAGTCCCTGAGAGTGGTACCAGTCATCAGTAAAGAGCATTTTTTAAGCACCTATCTGTACATGGTTCTATCCTAGGCACTGTACAAAACGAGTTAAACAGACATGGCCCCTGCCCCCTGGGAGTTTTCAGTCTAAGATGATGCTGACATGGACAGACATAAAGGCTACTGAGACAACTGAACAAACATTGAACAAGAACATAAAGTACTAACATTATGCACAAGCAAAGGGGTAAGTGCATTTTGTGGGATAGTGTGTAAAGGAAGCTTCATGAAACATGAACAGGGTGGGGTAGAGCAATTAGTCCGCTCTATCAGGTTAGGTTAGTTTTCATTGGGAAGTTGGATTTTCATGCAGATTTAATCAAAGTAGGGGCAGTACATTCCAGAAATAGTGTGCAAGGAAAGAAGTTTAGAACTATATTGTTAAGACTCTTGATGGCCTCCAAAATCTGCAATTCTGGACAGTTCTGAACCTGAAAGTGGGGTTGATATTTTGGCTTAGCAGGTTGGCATTTGAGTTGAATCTAGATCAAAGCTAATTCTCTGCAATCTCTCTTATAAATTTGGCTACTTAATAGAAACCTTGGAGTTCATGGAAGCTGTTACCTTCTCGGGAGCTTATAAAAGTTTACCTTGTGAAGCATTAAATTATGTTTTGTGTTAGGAACTTTAGCACTCTGGCAGCATTTAGAAATTATTTTTCAAGAATTGGTCAGAGGTGTTTTTGTGGATACCTTTCTTCCCCAAGAAAGGGCCTGGGAATTCTGGGTGTGACTGTAAAGAGTGCCAGGAGATTTTGAACACTAAGTATTATCTGTCCTTCAGTCATTAATTCATAAATTTTAATACCATGCATACATAGACTTGAATTTAAATCACAACACAACAATTACGATATATCTACTTCTGCAGTGTCTGACAGATAAAACTGATTATTTCTTTTCAATAGACATGGACTTAGAAGTTTTCCCAATAGAGCTCATTCATGTCACTCAAATCTGAAATGTGAAAATCTGAACTTACCCAAAATATTAGGTATAGTTATTTTCTTTACAGGAGCTTTATAGCTTTATTGTACAAAAGAATTCACAATAGATTTTCTTTTAATTCCATGTTTCCCTGGCGACCTTTTATTCAACAATTAAATTGTTGAATTTTCAAAACTTGTATTTATACATAGCTTCTCCAATTGCCATTCATTGTGTAATACAGTGCTGTTGGAAACATAAGTGATGAAGCCAACTGAGTGTTAAAAATTCATTAATGCCTTCTTAAAATACTAAAACTTTTTTATGCTCTTAAATATTTAACTTGTGATTTACATTCAGTCATACTTCTTCCTCTCCATTAGAATTGAGGTTTTCAAGAGCAAGAGTCTTGGCTTTCCTCATTTCCTGCAACTGTTTGCACTGTAATATTAACAATGAGAAGAATCTAGTGACTGTTACACTTTTCCTTTTATGACCTCAAGTCATGAGATAAGTCACATGATAAGCTTCCTAGTAAGAAAAGTATTATTGAGGGACTACATCCAGAGGATTTTGGTGATTATTCTTATTCATCAAGTAAGATATTCCTAGATAATCTTTAGCTGTCAGAAAGACATACCTGGCAGTTTATATTTCTATGGTAATGTTTACCACTAGGCGTTTATTCTCCTTTAAAATACTAAACTAATCTTGGACTAGTCTGTCTGGAAGAGACTTGAGAGGTTTAGGCAAAAAAACTTAAAAGACAAAAGCCTAGACAGAGTTTTGTCAGAAAAACTGGAAATAGGAATTATAAAATGCAGCTAGTGTCTTCATTTAATCGAGCACATCTGTTGCATATGACACAAGGGATGAGTAAAAAATTTCCAGAAGGAAGTAATGAGGATTTGTTTGTTTGTTCAGTTTGTACAGAAAGAATTCATATCCAGTGATTCAGAAGAAAATTGAAAATTGAGCTTATTGTGTTGAAACCTTCTGAGATATTTAAAGGAAAGAATTCAGACATCTCTATATTGTCCGTGTTCATAGCAGATAAAATTGGTAGTGATGGATTACTTTTTAGGAACTATGTTTTCATCTAAATGACCTATTACTTTGCTCCATCAGTAGATCTTTCCAAGCACCCTTTTTGAAAAGATAGGGGATGGGAAGAGGTCAGTTGGAAGCAGGTAAAATACCTTCTCTTCTAATAGATTCTGATTCTGACTGTGTAGAAAATAATCTCATAACTTGGACTTCATACAAAATAATGAAAAAGGAAGACCTAGGGATTTTCGTATCATAGTTTAAAATAAGTACCTCAGTAGAAAGTTAAGCAAATTTTTGAGAATCATAGGAATTTGGGATTCATCAATAAGCAAAATAAAAAGGTTACTTTTCACTTTGGATCTTCTGTTCTAGTTCAGGAGCCAGAACACTTTTTCTGTTAAAAAAACAGTAAATACAACTGACCCTTGAACAGTGTAGGGAGGGGGAGGGGCTGCCAACCCTCTGTGTGGTCGAAAGTCCACATATAACTTATAGTCCTCCATCCACAGCTCCTCCACATCCCTCCGAATCCACGGAGTCAACCAATAGAGCGTTATATAGAACTATAGTATTTGCTGTTGAAAAAAATCCTAGTATCAATGGATCCATGCAGTTCAAACTCATGTTGTTTTAAGAGTCAACTAGCTGTATTGTAGCCTTTGCATGTCACCATGTTGCTATAAAACATTTACAAAAACAGCAAGGTGGATTCAGCCCATGGGCCATAGTTTCTCAACCCCTATTCTAGTAGGTAGAAACAATAAGGAAATTAGAGTATGTTAGGTGATGCTTTGGGAAAGAGAAAAAATATAGCTGAGTAATCAAATATGGAGTATGATGAAGTAGAAGTTGACAGGATGGGCCTCACTGAGGTCAAGAAAAAGAGGAACCAGGAAAGGAGACTGAAAAGTCAGTGACTGGTGAGATAGAAAGAAAACCAAGAGATGGTGAAGTCCTGGAGATGCCATGAAGAACCATATATTGGGGAAAAGGGGACATCTGTTGGATGTTGGTGGTAGGCCAAATAAGAGGAAGGCTGAGATTAGACCACTGGATTTAGCTGTCTGTAGCTTGTTTTAGTGATCTTGAGGATCAGTTTTGATGGAGTGAGTTCAAGAGAGGATTGAAGGAGAGAAAATGGAAACTGAAGTCTTTGGAGTAACTTTGTTGTAAAGGGAGCAAATAAATGGAGCAGTGGGAAGAAAGGATCAAGAAAAGAGGTGTGTGTTTGTTTTTTAAGTAAAAGAAATAATGACATGTTTGATGACAATAATCCAATAAAGGATAGGGGAGAAATGCTGTAGGCGGGGAGGAGTGAATTGCTGGAGCCATGTCTTTGAGTTGAAGAGTGAAGGGACTGACTTCAGATAGGATAGTTGTGATGTTGATAGGTGGAAATGTGCTGTAAAGAGTCTGTAGTTCTCTTGTGGCTTCAATTTTCTGACTAAAGAATAAACAGTAGAGAATTTGAAAGCTGGTTTTGAGGTTTTATGTATACCCATTGGCTTTAACTTTTGGTACTAGCATTTCAGGGATCTTTGAAGACTCACTAAAATTTTTTTTTTATTGTGCCTTCTGAGGGGGTTACAAACTTAACCCAGCAAATTTGTGTTTTAAGGGTTACACCCTACATTATGAGATTGATTAATGATACATGTAATGTATCACACAATGCCTGCTGTCGTGTAGAATGTAGAGTCAGTATGCACTGCACTAGGCTTACCTTTTCTCTTTGGTCCCAAAAGATAACTTGTCATGATTTTAAATGTTATGTAAGTTAGACTTTGACAATAGTAAGTTTATGTGCTGAATTTAAATCATAGGTCCCTTTGACATCTCTCCTAGTGCCCTTTCTTCTTCACAATATGGTCTCTCTCACAGTGATTAGTGATATTACTGGCTCCAGAAATCAGGAACTATGAATTAGAGCTCTGTAGATGGATACTTGTTCTTGTAGTGATTTTATCATCATATTGCTATGTGAATTTCTTTGTATACTGAAAAATATATTGGCTTTGTGTACAGCATCCTCCTATAGATTGCAAGCTCTCAGGGGTAGATACAGCTCTTAAACATTTCTGAGGAAATGTCCTAAGTACATTGTACATAGAGAGCATTCAACAAATATGATGATTACTAAGTGAAGACTTTTATGATCCCTTAGTTAAACTTATATATTCAGCTCATTAGGCCTTGCTCTAAATCTGTTCTGAGGCTTTTCTGCTATTCTAGGAGATTCTAGAGCTAAATTATATCGGGCTTAATGGCAGTTATTAGACTTCCTTCAGGTAGTTATTCCAGATAACTACCAGAGGAGGTAGTAACCAAAGTTCACTTCGTAAATACATAATAATAGAGGTATAATTGGCACATTCAGCTGTTAGAATGCCACAAAAACTGGCATGATCATTAAAAATTGTTTGTTAGAGAATAACATTCAACTAAATTGGATATCAAAGTAAGATAGACTTGTGTAACTACAGGAAAATGGCCTTGGTTACCTTCACACACTATCAAGGAAGTAGTAAGTGAAGTCAAAAAAGTGACACTCTTACCAAGTGCTATATAGAATCTAACTGTCGCCAGGAACTGTTTATGGAGAGCAGGTTGAAATGCTATGTCATTCTATAGTCTTCAGTGTCATTAAGAGAAACAAGAGAACTAGTTTCCTTTATAAAAAGCAGCTGTGTTTGAGGCGTTAATCTTAGGTTTATTATTAAAGATAAAAATTTGAAGAGGCAATTTCCTAGGGTTTAGGAAGTGAAACTTAGCTATTCATGCAAATGACTGAGAAATTCTAAATCTATTAAATATAGGTTACCATTACATTTATAACTGTTATAATAAAAGTTATTTCTAAAGCATCAGTGAGTTCATAAAAATATTTTGTATCTGTGGATACTGAACTGATCTTTTTTAAAAATCTTTAAAAAAAAGTCTTATGTTGAAACTTTGTTTTCTTTATATTATAGGTCCAGTTGTTTACGTCTTGGATCTTGCAGATAGACTGATCTCAAAAGCCTGTCCATTTGCTGCAGCAGGAATAATGGTTGGCTCCATCTATTGGACGGCTGTGACTTACGGAGCTGTGACAGTGATGCAGGTTCACTTTTATTCTATCAGATGCTGTTACTTTTGACATGAAGATCTATTAAAAAATAGATTTTTGTTAGGAGTTTTAAAAATTATTACGTTGATCAAGTAATAACTTTGTCATGGCTTAAAAATAAGAAAATATATAAAAAGCTCTCTAGGGGAAAGTCTTCTTACTCCCATCCTTCACTTGCCCAGGTTCCCCTCTCCCCAGGTAGCCACTGCCTAACCCAAACCTTCTTCCAGACTTTATTTGTGCATATGTAAGAAAAAATATGTTCTCCCACACACACTGTTCTTTCCCCCCCAAAAGGAAACATTAGAGCTGAATCCCTCTTTTTCCAAAAACAGTGAATTTTACAGACCTTTTCACAAAGTATAGAGAAATCTGTATAGCATTGTTTATATAGAATTTCAACCATTCAACAGTCTCTTATTGATCAGTCACTTAGTTACTTATAGTTTTTTGCTATTACAAAACAGTGCTACATCATTGTTGATAGAAATTAGAGACTTAAATTTCAAGATTTATTTAGTCCCAAGCCCTTGACTCTTCTCTTTATACCTTTTCCTTAAAGATTTCTACCTGTCTTAACCATGAGTTTTGTGTTCAGATTATGTCTTTCATCTTAATATTTTCATAAAAATCAATCCTATAACAGCAGCATGGCCTTTCTCCTTAAATGACTTCTTGTGACTTCACACTCAGTGTTATTGAAATCAAACTTGTCTTTTCCTCAGTTTGAAGCCTGAATTTATTCCCTGTTATAATTTCTCTGTTTCTTTGATTCCTACAGTTATTGTCCCATCTACTCAATAAATAGCCTACATTCTTAGGATTACCTTTATTTTTAACTCTTTCTGTTTCATAACCCTATATTCAGTCCACTGACCAAGTCCAAGCAATTTCCATTTTGATATGTCTTAACATCTATGCCTTTCTTTCCACTGTCTTTAACGCCTGACTTACTCTCATCCCCCCACCCCACCCCCATCATACCTGGATGGCTAAGGGAGCCTCTTGATTGTTTTCTTTAACTACATTCTCTTTGTCAATCCAACCAATCTGCCTCTAGTGTAGAACCACCACAGGATTGACTGTTCTTAATTATGTTATGTGTAATTATCCTTAATGCTAAGAAGACCTTTTAGTTCATCACTGTTCCATCCTACTGTTTAAAAGTAGGGTTCTATAGGAGGTGCTTTAAAGGATCAGACCTTAATTAAAACTCTTAGCTTTTCAGCTTTGATGAACTTCAGGCCTAGCTAACTGTGGAGACTAGCCTACAGTTTCTCTAAACCTACAATTCCATAGGTTTGATTTTATATATGGATAAGAAATTCTTAGCAAAAGCATTCTATCATTCCTAAATCTAACCTCAAAATTTAAGGCTTAAAAATAATCTCTTTTTCCATCTTAGGGCATAAAACCAGAATGTACATGATTCTACACAAGGTTTGCTGGTTTCCTTTTGACCAAAGTTAAATCAGCCCCTTTGCTGAATTCAGCTTTCATTTATTACCCTTGACTCTGACCTGTGGTAGCAGGTAGTATGACACTGCAGATGTTATACTATCCTAGTTCCTTAACATTTATATTTGTACACTTGTTTGATCTGATTGTCTGTCACCTCCAAAAGATGTCTCTTTACTTCACCTTTTATTTCCCAGCACCAAGTTCTATGTCTGGCACATAATCAATATTCAGTTGAATGAATGCATGTGAATATGCATGTAATGGTCAGCCTCAACTTAATGCACAAAGCATGCCTCTTGAGCACACATGGGAAAATGGACTTTTGCTCACTATTTGCCCTATTTTCTTTTTTATTTCCCCATCCTTAGGCACCTGTTTAGAAGATTTTAATGATACCCATGAGTAATAAATTTTCCTTTACTATATATAGTCCATACCTGAATACACACTCTGCTTTATATTTTTAAAACCTAAATACTAAAAAGAAGACATAACCCAACAAAGAATTTTTCAGTTTTCTGAATTTATTTGCTAACACCCCAGAAGTATTTAAGTCACATTTAGTTATAAAGTGATCATAATGTTGAAAATAATGATATAAAAAATGGTGTCGTGGAGCAAGCATTATAGGTAAGGATAGTCTGGGCTAATCCACTTTTGCCCTCAATGTGTGGGATATGTGTTTATGAAATATTATGAACCAGACTAATTCACTTTAGGGCAGCTGTACCTGGAGACACAGAAGAATATTAGATATTGACACCATGGGTTTTGACCATATGGAAGAGGCTGGTCCGTACTCTTCAATGTTACATCTTGGTTAGATAAATCAGTCATGTACAAAAATCTGGGCTGTATCCTTAGTTGAAGCTTTAATAATGTCCACTTTGATACACTCCCTTAGTTTCATAAACTATTTCTACCTGAATCAAGTCTGTTGGCTAGAATTTTAATTTGCCCTGATCACTGTCAGCTTCCTTATTTCACATCTTGAAGTCCACCTTAAAAAAAATAATCTGCTATAATAGCTGACATAAAGGACATCTTATTTAAAAAAAAAAAAAAGATCCCATTTACTTTTTCATGAGTTTGTTTTCCCAAGTAAATGTTGTCTGTAGGGCTTTTAGTCTTCCCTACCTTCTTTCTTCCCTCCTCTCCTTGCGTTTCCTTCCTTTTCCCTCATCCTTCTCAGAGATATAGACAGATAAAGATACAGATTATCTGTATCAACAGTTCTTTCTTCATGGTGTAATCCTCAAGTGTATACAGAAAAACTATATTGAATCCTTCATAATACTATCCTCATATAACCTATGATATCCGGATGGCCTCAGACCCTGAAGTTCTGAAATAGTCTCCCCTGTCATAACTGCCAAGAATAATCCCTTAGAGAAATATATTTAATTTGTGAGCAGTTGAGACTTTTGGCTAAAGAAAGGTCATTTGAGACCTGTGAAAGAGACTCCAGAGACATATTCTAGTTAAAAGTAAGACACTCACCAACAGAATGGCCATGTTGAGAGACATGTAAAACCAAGATTGATGAGCAAGTAAAAAGAATTCTACCAGGAGGGGAGGTGTGGAGATTCACAGATGAAAATTAATCATGTCCTTTTTGCCTTCTCAGATCTTAAACAATTGAGAAATAACCCCAAGACCCAGATAAGAGGAAAAGGATTGTTTAAGCTTTACAACCCCATAGAAAGGCACCTTTGGGTTCCTGGATTAGAAAAACTGCCTGGAACCTATAGCCAAAACTGGACCTTCTGTTGCATTCCCTCAAATCTAGACCTTGGAATTGCATTTTTGAGTTTGGTCTGTAGAGCCAGCATTTGGCCAGCCAGAGAAATTACACTCACTCCCACTGAACAGGGAGAAAGCCAAAGAGAAATGAGGTTTCAGGCCATCTACTGAAGATCGGTCCCACCCCTTGGCTGGCTGTGCTTACCTCCTGGTAGGAAGAGCAGGAAAACAAATGCTCTTGGGAAGATACATGAGAACCTAAAATTATAACCCAAGCTAACCAAATTAAATAAGAGGAACATAAGCAAGAAGCAGAAATCCCCTTCGCTCCATTGAAATGTAATCAATGTGGGTTTTTAAGCTTTTATGCCAATTTAATATGAAACAGCTTTGGCTTATTTTTTAAACTTTTTGTTTCTAAATTTAGTAGTTTAGAACTACTCAAGCAGTAGCGCGATTCAAGCATGCACTCAAGCATGCACCCCTTCATAGACAAGGCAATGATTGAAGCAAATGCTGTCTGTTTCACAGGTTGTAGGTCATAAAGAAGGTCTGGATGTTATGGAGAGAGCTGATCCTTTATTCCTTTTAATTGGACTTCCTACTATTCCTGTCATGCTGATATTAGGCAAGATGATTCGCTGGGAGGACTATGTGCTTAGACTCTGGCGCAAATACTCAAATAAACTACAAATTTTGAACAGTATATTCCCAGGTAAGGCCCTAAATTATGGTGGTAATGAACATACCAAATTAATCTTGTGGATGAATCCTACCATGCAGAGATATTTTAGCTTTAGATTTATTAGCACTAATACCCTCCATCTTTTTCTCTAGGGATTGGTTGTCCTGTTCCTCGAATTCCAGCTGAAGCTAATCCTTTAGCAGATCATGTCTCTGCCACCCGAATTTTGTGTGGAGCCCTTGTTTTTCCTACTATTGCGACAATAGTTGGTAAACTAATGTTCAGTAGTGTTAACTCTAATTTACAAAGGACAATCTTGGTAAGATGGCTTTAATACTACTTTTTTCAAGTGACTATACAAAGAGAATGAACTATATATTTGTTTAAAAAAAAATGGGACTATATAAATATTTATACTGTTGTTCCTGTGCCTTAAGCCTCTGTTTGATTCCCACTGTTATCCAAAAGCAACAAAAAGAGGAGGATCCACTATAGTAGCTCTGGTCTTCTGGAACTATGCTGTGGGTGATTTCTCTCCTCAATTAGGCATGAAATCATCACTCCCAAAAAACAGTGGTGAAGCGCTTCTGCTCTAGGGTCATACTGCCCAGTTCAAATCCTATCAGAGACGTTACCTTGCTGAGAAACCTAAATAAAATTGCTTGACTTCTCTGTGCTTGCAGAATGGAAATAGTCATGGTAGCTACCTCAGAATTATGAGGGTTAAATGAGATCATTCATTTGAAATGTTAGCACAGGGTAATAAATAAACCTTTATGTTTTTCGATGTCATTATTATTATTCCACTTCTCCTCTCTGGAGGTAGCCTGCATATAATGCCTGAGCATTAGAACTAAGTAGAAGGAAGATTACTCAGAGATGATAGAGGTATCTCTGACCTGTTGAGCTTCCCGGTGGTTCAGATGGTTAAGAATCTGCCTTTAGAATCTCGTCAATGCAGGAGACATGGGTTCTATCCCTGGGTCAGGAAGATCCCCTGGAGAAGAAAATGGCAACCCACTCCAGTGTTCTTGTCTAGAGAATTCCATGGACAGAGGTCCACGGGGTCACAAAGAGTGGAACATATCTGAGCAGCTGACACTCACTTTTTCACTGACATATTACCTGCAGTGTCTGTCTCTGTCTCACTCTCTGATTAAAAAAAAAAAAAAAAGAGTACTGTTTCATTTGCAGCCATCTGAATTAGCAACAATGACAATGTCTTTTGTGATATAAATAAAATGATTTTTATTTTCTATAAATCTGCATTGTAAAAAGCTAATTTTTCTTTTTATTTTAGGGTGGAATTGCTTTTGTTGCCATTAAAGGAGCGTTCAAGGTTTACTTCAAACAGCAGCAATATTTACGTCAGGCACACCGCAAAATTCTAAATTATCCAGAGCAAGAAGAAGCATAAAACTGTGACTTCTCGTTGTTCTGCAGTCCTCTCATTCTTATGAATCTGTTGTGTTGTTCTGATTCCGTCATTGATGCACAGTAGTGGAGAATTGTAATAAGCTGCTGCTCTCATATTTTTAAGAAATATAATAAAGCACTTAGGGCAGGGGAAACCCTCTCAGTAATCACGGAACCTAAGGATGTGATTTGTTTTCATTTTTTTTTATGTACTTCTTTCATGGCGGTCATCTGAACCATTATCTTAGCATGGTGAACCTGAGTTTTGTTCATATTTTCCTCAAGACAGAAATGTAAAGATCAAACTGCAAATATTTAAAAATACACATGCTGTTTTATTCAAATGCCTCTTTTGTACATGTTCATGTTCAGTGTTTTCTTAGAATTAGCAACTCAATGAAGGTACTGTGAGGATTTTTCTCACTGGCATAATTTGATTATAAGCTAAACAGAAGTATATGTTAATATGAGGAAATGTAAATTAGTTATAAATAATTAACAAACCAAAAATGTATGTAAACATTCAAATGATTATCTGAACAAATGCAATTTTGTTGTGTTTTTCTTAACCCATGTGATGTCCTCCAAAATGTGTAGGGTAAAAATTCACAGGGCTTCCAGATCACTTTTTCACTATTAAATTTTATTTATATAATGTTGACATCTCAATGTGTGTGTGTGTGTGTGAGAGAGAGACAGACAGACAGACAAACTAACACAGAGACACAGATATCAAGTCCTTCCATCACTGGAGAAAGTTTTTTAAATTCATATTTCTAGAAAATAGAACTGACAGTTTATAGTAGTTTGAGCACAGAGAACGATTTGCAGAAAATCAATAGTTATTTTACTCTTCTCTCTCATCAATTCAGTTATTCAGGTATTTGTTGATCACCTCCTGCTTGCCCAGGCACTATGCAAAGTGCTGTGTGGGATACAGTGGTGAACACAACAGATTTGGTTCCTCCTTTTATGTAGTTTACAGTCTAATTTCAACAGACAGAAAACCAGCAGTGAGTAAACCAAGGTGAGGCCTTGAGCTCTTTGTTTTTATACCAATCAGTGAGGAATAATTATGAAAACAAGAAGTCTTGAGCAAATATTAAGGTCATTGTTTTTGTGAGATTATTATGAGGAAAAAAACTGACTAATGCTTTTAAATTTAAATTGCTTATCATATCAAGGCTAGCACCTTAATAATCACTGTATAAGTAGTTTTATATTCATTTTTCAAAAGCAGTTATTTATTTTAAGCTGTTCAGTAGTGGCCCTTTTAATGTTCAGCGAACTGAATGGTCTTGGAGTTATTTTCAGGAATTAATATTAAATTTTTTAAAGATATTTCCAAAAACCCTATTTATTTTCTAGTTCACAGTATCTAATGCATGACAATATGAATGTTCCCCCCTACCAATTAAGTGGCCACTTTTCTTTAGGATTGTGCAAATATAGATTGAGCTTTGTTAGACTGCAATGATGTATGCTAATTTAGTAATTTAAGACTGGTACCTTTCTATAGTATGAATGTCTTGAGTAATAACATGAAATTTATGTGAATGACTATTGAACACTCAAAGTTGTATTTACTTAGGAAGGAAATATTGACTGACAGCCTTATTAAGAACCCTGCTACAGTTCTGAAGGGGAAATACAAAAATCTAGGATTATATATAAAAATAGATTATATAGCTATAATTATCAAATATACTGGCTTTTCTTTAATTTTTGATATGAAAAGATGATATTTCCTGCATAATCTTGTTATATAAAACAGCTTCTGGCAGCCTTTACTAAAGTTATACAAGCACATAGTTCTCCATTTAATACTTTATGCCCAAAATGGGGGAGTAACTGCTTGGGTTTGTTTGGCGTCAGGGCTTGTGAGGCCAGAGGAGCAGCTCTAATCCTTTGGGGGCAGGGAGAAGGAGTTTCTAGGTCTCTGGAGGGAATCGCAAGTGCCTGGGGACCAGAGGAGCCTCAGCCCCCGGGATGGAACATTTAGAAATCTAAAGAGCTCAAGAAGTAGCATGTACCAGCCTCTTCAGAAAGTGGCCCACACCACTACAGCAACAAAATCATGGGCTAACTAAAGTCGGGTGGACCTGGGTTGAAATCCTAATTGTGCTTTTAATAATTATAGATATGACTTTGACCAAGCAACTTACCTCTTAGCCATGGTTTTCCTCATCTCTGAAATATGAGTAATACTTTGTTTCAGAAGACTGTTTCTAGGATTAACTGAGAAATTAAAGGAACAGAGGCACCTTAACTAAGCTCAAAATAGCCCCTACAGAGTAGTAGTGTCTCAATTGCTGAACTCTAAGAAGAGGGAATGAGTTAGTAAGAGAAACACCAGGGGACAGATTAAAGGAATGCTCTAGACTTGGGGGATGGGTGGGTATATTTGTGTTTTCCAATTTATTTTCACATTGCTTTACTGTGTTATTTCTATAAATGTTAATGTTTTAAACCTCTTTTATAAATTCAGTGACAACTAGTAGGATTCTCTTATTTGCAGAAATTAACTTATCTCAAACGTGGCAGAAATTATTGTTCATCATTACATGATTATCAAATGACTGTGAAGAATATAAAATTAAACTGAGTGACTTAATTAGTCACTGCCTTGCTAACTGTGCTGTAATTTTTTTAAATGTCTTGTTTTTAACATAGACTATCTCAACACTGGCTGGATTAGGTTAAATAAAGAATTTTTATGTTCTCTAGGTGTATTTTGTCTGTTGAACAACTTCCAAAACATAATTTGTTTATTCCATACCTACATAATTCTTTTTAAATCATAGTAATTGATATACTAGTGAGATTTGCTCTTAATACAAGTAATCTGTATTTTTTGAGAACTATAAAGAAATTTATCTTAATTTTATAAGCAAGCCAGCCTAAATTCCAAATATGCTCTAATTTTTAAAATGAAACCCCCCTCGACCACCCTCAGAGGCACTTAAGACTATGACTAGATGAGATCTGTGGGTGGTCTTATGCCATGAAGATTAGAATCTTCCAGAATGAGTACATCAAATACTCCCCTCCATAGGAATTGTGTCTAAATCATTTCACTGCCACCATCTGAGAGAGAGACTAACCAAGAAACTTCATCTTCAGTCCTGGATGCATATTTTAGTTGATGTTTAATTAATTGTAGGGTAAATCACCTTTCAGATGACCCTCAACTTCCTCATCAATAAGGTGAAGATTATAAAACCTAGCTCTTGGATTATTGTGAGAATTAAGTGAGAACACTTTGGTAGAGAAAGTAAAGCTATGCCGATTTGTTGTTCAGTCGCTCAGTAGTGTCCGACTCTGCAACCCCATGGACTGCAGTAAGCCAGGCTTCCCTGTCCACTGTCTCCTGGAGTTTGCTCAAATTCATATTCACTGAGTCAGTGATGCCATCCAACTATCTCATCCTCTGTCATCCCCTTCTCCCTTCAATCTTTCCCAGAATCAGGATGTTCTCCAGTAAGTCCGCTTTTCCCATCAGGTGGCCAAAGTGTTGGAGTTTCAACTAATGCATCAGTCCTTCCAATGAATATTAGGACTGATTTTCTTTAGGATTGACTGACTTGATCTCCTTGCCAATTGTGCCAATTTAGATTTAAATTTTGCCAATTTAGAGGGGTTTTTTGCCCATAAATTTTCTTTGGTTCCCTGGGATCTCAAGGTTGTCTCTTCTCTGCTACCTGCCACCCACATACCCATTAGAAATGGTGGAGTGATGAAAAGTCTTGTTTAACTGCCTTCCTGGAACAAAGAGCAAAGGGAAGAGATGTGTTTGCAGCTGAATGTAAAAGACTCCAGCAGAGGCTTGACTGTTCTGGTCAACCCCATGTGGATTTATCTTACTGCTAACAAGCCTACCAAGGTTACTGGATGTCAACAACATAATCCTGCTTCACCTGATGTTTGTTGAGCACCTGTATGAACCAGGCACTATCTTGGGGTAAATGAGAAATACACCTGCTTTGAGATGTTTAAGAGTCTATATACTACAGATCTTACTTAGTCTTATGATACCACCTCCACAAGAATGTGAGATCCATATTGGGGAGGGGGTTGTTTGTTTTTACTTCTGTTTATTCCACAATTAACAGCATTCATGAGCCACTCTAGAATACTTGGAAACCTTAGAAGATGTACTGTCCTTAAGTATACATCAGTCAGGGTCCAATCAGGAAGTAGAAGTCAAACCAGTTATTTGAGCAGGGAAAATGTAATAGGGTGAATTGTCTGTTAACTAGTAGGAAGTAAATGGCTTCCCTTGTATTTCAGATGGTAAAGAATCTGCCGCCAATGCAGGAGACCAGGGTTTGATCCCTGGGTCAGGAAGATCCCCTGGAAAAGGTAATGGCAACCTACTCCAGTATTCTTGCCTGGTAAATCCCATGGACAGAGGAGCCTGGTGGTCACAAAATACTCAAAGAGTAAAAAAGGACTTAAAAGTAGCAGGGCAATAAAAACCCCAGGAAAAAAAAAAAAAAAGAGCCACTGCCTCTAGGCCGAATAAGAATGGACAGTAAGGTAATTAAGCATCCCTCCCCACTCCTGCATGGCTGAGACAGGCCTCTTTGAAGAGGGCATTGGTGGGGAGGGGCCAGAACTGTATCAGGAGCACGGGGGAGCTTGCCAGAGAGCAGGCTGGAGCTGGTTGGTGGGGCAAATGAGGCCTGAAGGTCACAACCTGACTTCTGCACAGGCCGCTGTGCTCAGCCATGTCTGAACCTGCGACCTCATGCACTGTAGCCCACCAGGCTCCTCTGTCCATGGGATTCTCCAGGCAAGAATATTGGAGCGGGTTGTAACTTTCTCCTCCAGAAGATTCTTCCCAATCCAGGAATCAAACCTGCATCTCCTGCATTGACATGTGGATTCTTTACCACTGAAGCACCTGAAAGCCCAAACTCATATAGAACTAATTTCATTTACATATAAAATCTCCTTGAATCAGTAAACAAAACTCAGTTTTTTAAATAATCGAACTATGTCATCAGATTACAAAATATATATATAAGTATATTGAAATATATAAAAAGGTATTTAGCCTGATTCATAGTATTGTTTCCCTGGTGGCTCAGACGGTAAAGAATCTGCCTGAAATGCAGGAGACCTGGGTTCAATCCCTGGGTCGGGAAGATCACCTGCGAAGGGAATAGCAACCCTCTCCAGTATTCTTGCCTAGAGAATTCCATGAACAGAGGAGCCTGGCAGGCTACAGTGTATGGGGTCTCAAAGAATCGGACACAACTGAGCGACTAATAGACACGTAATAAGTATCCAAATTAAAACTATAATGAGAGTTAATATCTCATTATATCGGACACAAATACAGCTTATACAAACAGCTCAAACAACTAAATACCAGAAAACAAGCAACCAAATCAAAACATGGACAGAAGACCTAAATAGATATTTCTTCAAAAAAGACAACACACAGATGATCATCAGGCAGATGAAAAAATGCTCAGCATCGCTAATTATTAGAGAAACACAAATCAAAACCACAATGAGGTATCACCTCACACCGGTCAGAATGGCTACCATCAGAAAGTCTACAAATAACACATGCTGGACAGGGTACAGAGAAAAGGGAAACTTCCTACACTGTTGGTGGGATGTAATTGGTACCAGCACTGTGGAAAACAGTATGGAGGCTCCTTAAAAAACTAAAACTAGAGCTACCATATAATCCAGCAATACCACTCCTGAGCATATATCCAAAAAAAGGTAAAAACTCTAAATTCAAAAAAACACATGCACCCCAATGTTCATAGCAGCTCTATTTACAATAGCCATGACATGGAAAAAATCCAAATGCCCAAAACAGATGACTGGTTTAAGAAGATGTGGTAGACCCTAGACATTAAGTGAAGTGAAATCAAAGAAAGACAAATATATCATTTATATGTAGAATCTTAAAAAATAACATGAATGAACTTAATTACAAAACAGAAATATGCTCACAGACACAGAAAACAAACTAACAGCTATTATTGTGTTTGTTTCAGCAGCACACATACGGAAAAACAAACCAATGGTTATCAAAGAGGAAAGACAGGGAAGGATGAATTAGCAATTTGGGATTAACAGATGCACAGTATATAAATTACTAGGTAGATAACACTAAGGACCTACTATAAGCACAGGGAACTATATTCAATACCTTGTAATTATTATAAAAAAGAATCTGGAAAAGAATATATATATATGGATGTATAACTGAATCACTTTGCTATATACCTGAAACACTGTAAATCATCTGTACTTCAATTTTTAAAAAAAGATGTAGTACATTTCAGTACTTCACTCCTTTTATGGCTAAAGAGTAATCCATTGTACAGGTAAAATCACATATGATTTATCCATTCTCCCACTGATAGACATTTGGGCCCTTTCTCTTTTGAACCTACTCCAATTGTGTTTTTACCCATGACATCCCACACTTCACCAGAACTACTCTAATCAAGGTCACCAATTATCTCATTGCTAAATCCAGTGATCAATCCAATGGTCACCTCACTTAATTTATATAAAGCATTTGACAGTCTTAGCTTCATTCTTTAGAGTTGTTTTTTTTTTTGTTTTTTTTTTTTTGCCATTTCTCACAGCATGTGGGATCTTAGTCCCCCAACCAGGGATCAGACCCACACCCCCAGCAATGTAAGCACAGAATCTTAACCACTGGACTCTCAGGGAAGTCGCAAAAACAATTTTTTCTCCATTTGATTTTGAGGTACCACAATCCTGATTCTCTTCCTACCTCACTGACTGCTCATTTCCAGTCTCTTTCATTAAATCTAATTTATCTCTCCAACATTTGAAGAGCCCCAAGACTCAGTCTTGAACTTTTTCATTTACATTCCCTAAGTGAACTCATCCAGACTTCTGACCATCCATCACATGATCTACCAATAGCAATATGGTAATAATTCCCAAATTTGTATCTCCAGCCCAAATTACACCCATAAATTTCCAACAGGCATTTCCTATTCAATATCTTCAAATAGATGGAGATATTGAATATATATAATACAATATATATGAATATATTATGTATATACAACATATGGGGCTTCCCATATCTAGTGGTAAAGAACCCATGTGACAGTGCAGGAGACATAAGAGATGCAGGTTCTATCCCTGGGTCAGGAAGATCCCTTGGAGGAGGACATGGCAACCGACTCCAGTATTCTTGCCTGGAAAATGCAATGAATAGAGGAGCCTGGCAGGCTACAGTCCATAGGATTGCAGTCAGACACAACTGAAGTGCCTGAGCATGCATGGATAGAATATATATGAATATATACATAATTTGAGATGGTATCATGGAGAGAGGAGGGTGAGGAAGACATGTGAGTGGAGCCAACTTGAAAATGAATCCTCCTGCCCCAGCCTGCCCCAGCCCTGTCCCAGATAATGCCATGTGGATCAGAGACAAATTATTTGGCTAAACACTTCCTGCCTGAATTCCTGACATATGAAATTGCCAGTAAAGCTAAATGAAGTGACTTGTTATGCAACAATAAATAACTGAGACACACAGTGACAACCATTAGATACTGGTGTGAGGCATCTTAGAGGGTGGACCTCAAGTATTTCTAGCTCAACTGTTAAGGACATTCCTATGGTGAAGGAGGCATAAAGGTCCCTCACCCTGAAGCCAACACACTTTGGAGCTGTTCAGCTCCTCTTGCCCTAATGCCATGTCCACCACACAACTCTCTATTGCCCACAGAGACCAGACTAAAGGAGATGCTCCCTGCATCTTTGGAGTCCTATCCTAGCCTTGATGGCCCCCATGGTGAATTAATAAAATGATCTCTTCATCTTTCCCCGCTGCTTAGTCACTAGGTGAGAACGTGCTGATTATGAAGTCACAGGTATTCTAGTTTAACAACATGAGAACTGTAATTCTCACCATAACTTAATAAATGGGCATTGTACCATCTGCCTACTTATGAAAACTTTTCAGTTAACTGGTCTTCAAGGATGGAGGAGAGCAAGTGCTTGAGTCTTCAGGACAGAAGAGGGACAATTTCAACTGTTTTTTGTTTAGATGACTCACCTGTGAGCCAATTCCAGTTGAACTTGTTTTCTGTTTATCTACAGTCTTTATTCTACCCATTTAGCAGATGAGAACATGGAGGGTAAGTGCCCTAAATGGTCTCCTCTCTTCTCCCTGCCTACTCTATTTGTTCATTCTTCAAGACTATGACATCTCCCACATGTCAGTGATTTTATGTGAGATTTTTTGGTTTTAATTTTATGTAGTAAAATAAACAATTTTAAAGGTAACAACTCAGTGGGCCTTTATACACATAACTTATTGAAAAGAAATCTACATGTAAGTCAACCCACAAAGTTCAAGCCCATGTTGTTCAAGGATCAACTGTATTCCCCTGTGTGACAATATCAACTCCATACAGAACATTTCCCTCTTCTAAGAAAATTCCCTCTTCCCAGTTAAGACATCCCTCACAAGAGGCAAACCTATTCTGACATCTGTCAACAGTCTTTTTAATTTTAGCCGCACTGGTGGGAATACAATAATAGTATTTCATTACCGTGATGTGATTCTTAACAAAGGTTGTTGAGGTTCAACCAAATGTGCTACCTCAGCCCTCAGGCTGCTATAAAAGAGTGTTAATAACTGGCAAGAATTTGATGGTTTTGGCTGAATAATCAAGCAACCCCAACTTTTAGTTATTTGAATAGTGATAATTCAAATCATAATTCTATTTCCTCATATATAGAGAGAAATTTATTACTATACATATAGAAATTTATTACTATACATAAAGTCCTATATTTATATTACTAAATCAGAAAAGATAAGCATTTATAGCAAAGAGTGCATTTCATTTATTCTGCCAGATAACTGCTGTATGACTACCCTGAATGCAACAGCAATGAATGAAATAAAACAGGAATCCTTCCCTCATGGAGCTTGCAGTCTATTTTTATAAGAAAGCTCTTACTTCTAGTTCATACAGCCATTCATTTAATTTACCCAATTTCTAAGAGGCTTTGCTGTAAATTCCATGTCAATTAATGGTTCTTTTTCTTCTTCTTACAGTAATTAATCAAGACCATAAACTTTCTGCAAAATTTTAACCAGTTTGACATCCCTCTTTTTCTGAGGTATTAATGATGGTTATTTCTTTTCAAAGCTTCTCACCAAAGTACTCTCTATAGCTTCAAAAAGTGCCTTTTTAAATTGTGGTTAGAAATAACACAACTTAGCCTCCCTGGCGGCTCAGAGGGTAAAGAATCTGCCTGCAATTTAGGAGACCAGGGATCAATCCCTGGATCAAGAAGATCCCTTGGAGAAGGGAATGACTACCCACTAGTATTCTTGCCTGGAAAATCCCACCGACAGAGGAGCCTGGTGGGCTACAGTCCATGGGGTCTCAAAGAGTTGGATATGACTGAGTGACTCACTTTCTTCAACCTCAAAATGAGTTATCCTAAACTGACTCATATTTATAAAAGTTTTTCTCTTCTCATACATTACACACTAGTGCTATGTTTATCATTTTCACCAAATGCAATTTAAACAATTTTACAATTCCTCTGAGGAATCTCTATGATGATTTTTCATCCAGTAGTAGATAATGAGCTCCAGTGATTTTATGGGCTTCCGCAAGGCTCAACAGTTAATAAAAGAAATAGGAATAGACCCTGGTCAGTGCATCTCTTTTGCAGCTTCTACAGATAAGCGATTCTGGGAGGTGGGGGGAACACTTAGACACCCCATCGTCCACAGGAGTCTTCTCTACATTTCCAGGAATTACCGAGCTGTCAAAAAGGAGAAGGCATGAAGTGCTGATGCCAAGGACCAACTTCTATTAACATCTTATTTGCCTAAAGCCTTGGTGAGAACAACTGCATTGAATTTGACCTGACAATTCTAGGTCCTTGGATTAAAAATTAAAGTTTCCGGGACTTTCCTGGTGGTCCAGTGGCTAAATGGACACTGCACTGCCAATGCAGGGGGCCTGGGTTTGATCCTTGGTCAGGAACTAGATCCCACATGCTGCAACTAAGAGTTCACTTGCTGCAACAAAAGATCCTACATGCAGCAACACCTCAACTAAGACCTGTGCAGCCAAATAATTTTTTTAAAAATTAAAATTTTCAAGTACTGCTATTCACATGTAGCTACTTCATACCTGGGCCTAAAACTTCATCTATCTACCTACCTATCTAGCAGCACTGTGAGCCTTGCAGGATGTTAGCTCCCCAACAAGAAAGCAAACTCGGGCCATGGCAGTGAAAGCACTGAGCCGTAACCACTGGACCTCCAAGGAACTCCCACGAAAATCTATTAAATTTCATTTTTATTTTCATCAAAGTAGCACCAAAAGCAAGCACCAAATCTCCAAATTTCACTCTCTAAGATATAGCCTCAATAATTTCAGGTACTTCCCCAAGCATCTATCTATATATTTCCAAATAATACATTTCCACAGTCATTTCTCGGTTTTATCCTTTTTTTTTTTTTCACCATTATCTATTGATTTCTCATTCAACCATGTAGGAATTAGCTCTCTTAAAAGGCCAACAAACTTATTTTCCCATCTCCCCATTCCCCCAACATACAGTTATGTCACAGTATTAGGACTATGTAAATTGTTTAATGTTGAAGCCACACCTTTTTTCCTATTATCTCTTCATTTTTCCCTGTAGGTCATAATTCTTTTTTTTTAATTTGACTAACCCTGTATGTTATTAAAAAATTTTCCCCAATCCTATACCACCTACCATATAACTATCAATAGTATTTTCTATTCTAATATATTAGTTCCATTTTTTTCTAGATACTTTTTTCCTGGAGCCTTTTGTCTTCCTGCTCCAAACTGTAAGTCTTGCTGACTAGGTTTGTCATGACTGAAATCACAGGACTTTTGCTCTCCTCCTTGTGGACAGAGCTGCCTCAGTTTGTGCCTAGCTGATGGGGCAAATCAAGAAACTGGTTCCAGATCAAGAAAGGAGTACATTAAGGCTGTATATTGTCACCCTGCTTATTTAACTTATGTGCAGAGTACATCATGAGAAATGCTGGACTGGATGAAGCACAAGCTGGAATCAAGATCGCCAGGAGAAATATCAATAACCTCAAATATGCAGATGATACCACCCTTATTGGCAGAAAGCAAAGAACTAGAGAGCCTCTTGATGAAAGTGAAAAAGGAGAGTGAAAAAGTTGGCTTAAAATTCAACATTCAGACAATTAAGATCATGGCATCTGGTCCCATCACTTCATGACAAATAGATGGGGAAACAATGGAAACAGTGACACTTTATTTTCTTGGACTCCAAAATCACTGTAGATAGTGACTGCAGCCATGAACTTGAAAGACACTTGCTCCTTGGAAGAAAAACTATGAATGACCTAGACAGGATGTGAAAAAGCAGAGACATTACTTTGCCAACAAAGGTCCATCTAGTCAACGCTATGGTTTTTCCAGTAGTCATGTATGAATATGAGAGTTAGACTATAAAGAAAGCTGAGCTCTGAAGAATTGATACTTTTGAACTGTGGTGTTGGAGGAGACTCTTGAGAGTCCCCTGGACTGCAAGGAGATCCAACCAGTCCATGCTTAAGGAAACCAGTCCTAAATATTCATTGGAAGGACTGATGCTGAAGCTGAAACTCCGATACTATGGCCACCTGATGTGAAGAACTGACTCACTTGAAAAGACTTTGATGCTGGGACTGAAGGTGAGAGGAGAAGGGGATGGATAAGATGGTTGGATGGCATCACTGACTCAATGGACATGAGTTTGAGTAAACTCTGGGAGTTGATGATGGACATGGAGGCCTGACGTGCTGCAGTTCATGGGGTCGCAAAAAGTCAGACACCACCGAGCAACTGAACTGAACTGAACTGATGGGACAAAGAGTAGAAATCTAATCTACCCTTGGCTTAACAAGCTGGGCATCCTGGCAGCTGCAACTGCCCAGAGGGGATCTTTTTCCTAATTTATCCTTAGGAAAGGGGGATTGTTCTCTAGTTTACACAAAATCTCCATTTAGGTGGTCCTGGTACTGGATTCCTTTTTCCTTTCCTGATTTTATTTCTTCTTTTGTCTTTTGTTTCTGTCTTTCTTTCTCTCCCTCTCTCTGAATATATACTCATGCACAAAGAAAGTTTTTTTGAAACTTTGTAGGTTTTATTTTTTTAATATTTATTTATTTATGACTGCATTGGGTCTTGTTTAGGTACGTGGAATCTTTCACTGTGGTGTGTGGGCTCCAGAGCATGTGAGCTCAGTTGCTGTGGGGCTTAGGTTCAATAGCCCCACAACATGCAGGATCTTAGCTCCCTGACGAGGGATGGAACTCGCATCTCCTGCATTGGAAGGGGGATTCTTAACCCCTGGACCACCAGGGAAGTTTCAAAACTTTGTATGTTTTAAAATATATTCTGCTCTTACACTGATTGAAAGAATTCTGGTTCAGAAATTATTTTCCTGCAGAATTTTAAAGTGTTACTTCATTGTGTTTTGCTTCTAATGCTGCCGTTGAGAAGGCCAATGCCATTTAATCCTGATCCTTCGACCATGACCTGCATTTTCTCTAAATGCTTTTAGGAACTTCTCTTTATCTCTGGCATTCTGAAACTGTGTGACCATGTGATGGATACTTAGTGGGCTCTTTCAATCTTAAGACTCACTCCCTTTGTTTATAGGGAATTTCCTTAAATTGTTTCTTGATAATCTTCTCCCCTTCATTTGATTTTTTTTTTTTTTTTGGCTATTTCTATTAGTCAGATATTTAATTTCCTGAATAAATGCTTTAATTTTATGTTCTCCCTTTGATGATCCAACACTTTTTCAAGAGTTACTTGACTTTAACTTTCGACCCTTCTGTTGCAATTTTCATTCTGACTATCCTGTTTAGAATTTCTAAGAGCTCTTAATTATTCTCTAAATTTTCCATCTAGCAATAGCATCCTGTCCTTGACCTTGGCTTGTGGATGTAATATCTTCTCAGAATATTATTAGGTTGTTGTTTTTTTAAATGTTTTCTTTTACTCAGTGCATTGCCTTGTTTCCTCTGAGCTCTTTTCCTTGAGAGCCTGGTGATCCTTGGTTATCCTTTCATATTTAAAATACTGCACTAAACAGCTGACCGGGAGCTCTGGAGGGATGAGAAATGCTTGTCAATTGGTGCACTTCACTGTGTAGCGAAAAGCCAACTTTTCCTGGGTGGTGACCTCTGTTCACAGGGATTCTCCAGGCAAGAATACTGAAGTGGGTTGCCACGCCCTCCTCCAGGGGATCTTGCCAATCCAGGGATAGAACCCAGGTGCATTGCTGGTGGATTCTTTACCATCTGAGCCACCAGAGAGAAATAACCCAATCTAATATTCCAGGCAGTGTTTTCAAGCCACTCAGTGTTCTCCCCAGACAGCCCTGCCATCCACTGTCAGGGGTGAACAGACGAGCTGCAGGTGTTCTTGAGAGCACGTGGGGGACTGGGGCTCTCCCCGACCAGCAGTCGGTCCTCCACGACTCTCATTTTCAGCCTGGCCCTCAACTGCTGCCCTCCACGTGCTTACTGCTCTTAAGTTCTGAACTTCTCAGGTTCAATTTCTCCAAAGAATACACCTCTGGTATCCTGTGGGAGTGAAGGAGTGAGTCTCGCTTGATTGTTGGAGGTGGTTTTGTCTAAATGCTCTTTGAAAAAACTCTAACTTGCTTTCACCCCGCCTTCTGAGGTGTTATGAGTCCCAGTCTCAGGGGTTCTCTCTGGGAACTTGTATTTTTACCTTGCCTCTACTTGGTTAGTTCCCACTCCATTATCTGTTTTTTGACAGGAGTAGTTGGGATTTACAATTTCATCAAAGATATAGTTTGTTTTTATCCCTCATTGGTTTGCTTTTGTTTGGTTCTGGAGTGATTTCCAAGAGTTGGAAGGCTAAAAAGGCCTTATATTCTCATCCTTAAAACAAGAAGTCTAGGGAATTCCCTGGTGGTCCAGTGGTTAGGATGTTGCACTTCCACTGAGACACAGGTTCAATCCCTGGTCAGGGAACTAAGACCTTGCAACCTATTCAGCATGGCCAAAAAAAAAAATTTTTTTAATAAAACAAAACTTGGAAGTCTAAAGGAGAAAAACAAATTTAAAGCTACAATTTATTGATTGCTAACCATGTGCAAGGCACTCCACTAAACAATTTACACATATTACCTCATTAAATCTTTACAAAGTCCTGAGAACTAAGTATAATTATGATTATGCCCATTTTATAGGGCAGGAAATGGGGGCTGAGTGAAGCAACTCAGCCGAGATCAACAAACTAAACTTCTCATCTTGCATCAAGACGAGAAGTCAAGTCTGTCTGCCAGTCTGCACGGTGGGTAGATTTTGTACGTGGTACCTATTTACCCTTCATTCTTTGCGAAAGACAAGCTCCAGACCAGGTGACTGGAGCTACACAGATCAGTACAGGGGGCCTGCCCTAAGAAAACTGACTTTTCCTGGGACTCCAGTTCAAAGGAACTTTGAACTGTTCCAGTGCTTATGCAGTCTTCTATGCGGTTACAATTCTGCCTAACCTGTCACTTGGAGAATGTACTCCTTAACATGCCATATTTACCAGGCACTAGTATAGGTTTCTCAGTTCTGAAAATAGAGGTGCCAGGAGGAAATTCTTTCGCATTCTACTCTCTCCACCAGTGTTTGACTGTCTTTGGAAATTCACAAATCTGATACATCCTGTGGAAGGTAATCACTGTCTAAAAACGTGAAGGATTGTAGAATTGGCCAAATTCCACTTTTTCAATCAGAAAACACTCCTTAATGTCAACTTAGAAATGGTCTAAGAAAATTCCAATACTACACATTCAAGAAACACCACATGAACAATATATCATTTTTAATAAAGTATTATAACAGTATTGTATGCTATGATTTATAAAAAGTCAAACATAAAAGGACAAAATAAGAAGTTAAAGTCTGCCCTGTCCTGTTTCTTTCCTAATTTTCTAAATATCATTTGTTTGTTTTAAACACTTCAATTGAATCTGTAAAAAAAATAAAAAATTAATAACCAGAAACCTTAAACAAAATAGAGTAAGGAGACCAGAATGGTGAGCTCTCATGGTCTGGATGATAGTGGGGCTCAACAGGAAAAAGGAAGACTCATCCCTTGTTTCCCGGCAACAACTCAGCCAGTGAAAGGCCACAGTCTCTGCACAGCCTCCCTCCTCACTCCTCTGTAAAGGCTTCTCTTTCGGCAGTTGTGGGGGCATTTGCACTTGGTTGCTGACCCCAAACTACAGTTCTTTCCTAACCTCAAGTAAACCCATTTTTGCTGGAGAAATAACCTGTGGTCCATTTGTTTTAGGTCAACAAAGCATATTCTCAACCCCGTTTCCCACATGTAACTAGCATCTCTCTGTTTTTGATCTTTCCACCATCTCTTTAAAAAATAACTCAGAGAAGTCTTTGAGACTGATAACTATATTTTGCTGAGCATTCCTCAGGTACCATAAACTATGTGTAAACCAGGAAAAACCATACCTCAGTCTTAGGGGATTTTGTTTCCCTTGGTCTTGATTGTTGTATTTTGAAGTTCAGGCCCCAGTGAAAGATTCCAATTGAAAAAGTGGCCAGTCCCTAAACACCCAGCACAGTTCATCTCAATTGTAGGGTGGTTTTTAGGAAATGAGGTACCACCTTCTGAACAACACTAATACTGGGAGTAAAGAATTGTGTTACAGGGGAAAACTGCAACTAGGATTCTAATGACAAGATGCTATAGATTTCTCCATTTTCTTACCAAGGGAAAATCCTTTTGTAAAATGTACATTTTTTATGTGTTTTTCACCTTATAAAGTTAACATATTCCTTTGGTAAAAATGTTAACAGGGTTTTTTTGCTATAGAGCAATTTTTTTTCTGTTTTCTTAATGTCCTAAATATTATATGCTTGCTGTAAAAATCTTCAATTGATAAAGATGCATGTCAAAATTTAAAGTGAAAATTTTCTCCCTTCCACATTCTAATTTTTAGAATTAGTTTGGTGTATATCTTCCTTTGTAGATATGCTTTATACATCTTCCTTTTTTTCTACATAGATGTTAAGACATCAGGCTTTCCAGGTGGCACGGTGGTAAAGAATCTGCCTGCTAATGCAAGAAATGTAGTTTCAATCCCTGGGTCAGGAAGACCCCCAGGATGAAGAAATGGCAACTTACTCCAGTATTCTTGCCTGGGAAGTCCCATGGACAGGAGAGCTACAGTTCATGGGGTCACAAAGACTTGGACATGACTGAGCGAGTGAGCATGCACACATTAAGACATCTATATGATTTTTGTTTTTAATATAATAAACCTATTCTGTAATACACTATCTTTCACAGACAATATATCTTGGGCTTTTCCCCATGTCTATTCATGTAACTCTGTCTTGGCTATTTAATATGTGCATAGTGTTCAACGGTATTGGATATACCAGTCCTATGTACCCAGTCCATTTTGGTTGTTTCCTTTTTACACATTTGTGCAAGCATTTCTCAAGTCTGGTACAGCGGTTACCAGGATAGACTCTGCCTGGATTCATACAAGTTGCAGTTCCACCAGTCTGTAGCTTGAGCAAGTTACCAAACTCCTTTGTACCTCAATTTCCTCAGCTCTAAAGTGAGAATTATAACACTGTGTTATGTCATAGGGGGCTTCCTACGTGGCTCCGTGGTAAATCCACCTGCCAATGCAGGAGACAAGAGAGACTCAGATTCCATCCTTGAGTCAGGAAGATCCCCTGGAGAGGAAGTGGCAACCTGTTCCAGTAGTCTTGTCTGGACAATCCCACGGTCAGAGGAGCCTGGCGGGCTACAGTCCTTGGGGTCACAAAGAGTCAGACACGATTTAGTGACTGAGTCCACACATACAATGCTTGTCTTATTGCTTGGCACACCTAAGTACTCATTAAATATTGGTTCTTAATTTTTATCATCTATAAGATTAATAAATAGTCACTATCATTCTAATTATCATCACTCTCAAGAAAGAAAAAAAGAGTAAATTGAGAAAACAGTATTCAGTTGATAATTAGTGGTTAAGAAAAATTATATCATTCCCACTTAATGATACTTACTCTACCTGACAGGTCAGTTAATTAAAGTATATTTCAGGGTGTGAAGACTTTTACATTAAGCTAGTTACATGAGAAAATCTGAACAGTTTGCATTTTAAATAAGAATAAACAGGCCTTCTAAGGCCCAGAAGGGATGACATTAACTGGTAATTAGAAAAATCAATCTCTTAGCTGAAAGTTTGAGTAGCTTCCTTTGTTCTTGCATCCTAAATGCCACTGGACCTACGCAGTGGCAGGCGTGAGGGAAGAGCCCTGAGGGTTCCTGGCGGGGCTTCTGCTTAGGGGCTCTGGGGGACTAGCAGCATCTCACTCAGGGTGGGGCCTGCATCTTGGTCACTTTAATATCATGAATACCTCCCCACTACAGATTAGTGTCCCTCTTCTATAGTTTAGAAAACTGAGGCTCAAAGACCACATTGCTTAGGGTTTCTGGTTGGCATCTCAGAAACCAAGGCTGCCGGAAGTAAAGAGGATTTGGAGGCAGAGATGTTGGGAGCTCACAGGGTGGAAGGGGTGGCTGGAGAGCCTGGACCAGAAACAGGCAGGATTTTGCAGGTAACATGAGGCAGAGGCAGGAAGCAAGTCCAAGTTCTTCAACACTCAGGTTCTGGTTCTGGCATCTGGAAGCATTCAATAGCCGAATGCTTGAGGATGGGCCCATGGGCCAGCAGCTTCAACATCTGGGAACTTGCAAGAAATGCAGCATTTCAGGCCTCATCCTGGACCTCCCAAATCTGGATCTGCTTTTCAAGAGATTCCCCATATCTGTGCATGCTACAGTCTGGGAAGCAGTGGACAGACCACCTAAAGAACACCTCATCTCTGATCAATTTCCCCTTGGGGAAGAGGTGATTCTTCCAAAAGAAATATGGGTGTTGCTCAGAGAAGGAAGAGGAATGGACTCTAGGAGAGCCATAAAAGACAGCCCCAGGGTTCCAGCTCAGGATCCTCTCCATCAGTCTGCCTCCTCCTATCCTTCCTCAGGACATGTGGACAGACAGACAGTTCTGTTGGCAGCAGGACAAAGTTTTTCACTCTAGACCAGATTTCTTGGAGCTGATGACATCTGGGAGATCTGAGAGAGGCCTTTGCTGTAACATCATTGATCTTTTAAAGCCAATGAATGTTAAAAAGAAAGCCTTTTTCCCCTGTTACACAACTTTATGGACAAAGATGGAATGTTAAGACAGCAGCTGCATTCCTACTTCTCAGTGGTGCCTCTTTCACAGAAACCTGCTACAGATTTACTGCTATATAAAAGGAATAATAAAGATTAAAATTTACAGGGCCTTGGATGCAGGTGTCAAAGGGCCAAGGAACCACTTGGCTTTGCCAGCACAAAGGCTCTGGGACAGAAAAAACAGGATGCAAGCACTGGAATGGCAAAGAAGGGCAACTTCACATTCCTTCATCTGGGATTGCCTTGACGAGGCACTTATACAGGAGAGGTCTCTTTGGAGACTCCCCCCACCCCTCCTACCCAGGTGTCTCTTACATGAGCAGAACAACTCCACACTGATCCTGGAGACAGAAAGACACATGGGCCGCTATCCTTGGTCCTGAACCACAGTTACGTGTTGCAGCAGTAATTCTCAACCTGGCTACAAATCTGTCAATGGGGAAGGTAGATATGAACGTACTGATTGCAAAACCCCACACCCAGATATTCTAACTCAGTGGGTCTCTGCATCTAAAAAAAAAAATCACTAGAGACAACATGAATCTGATAGTCAGATTATCCTGTTTGGAAATCACTCTGCTAGGATATGCTTATTGCTCCTAAGCCTATGCAGCAGGCAGCTATGGCTTTTTTTCCCCTCTCTGTGAGCATTTATTCCCCAGTCTTCTAGAAATGTACCCTGGTTCTTATAATTGAGCCACCCCAAAGGCTGGTAGAGCTGAGAGGTAAAGACTGTCCAAATCATCTTGTTGGAACCTTTAAATCAAGTGGCCCTGGATTCTGGAATTCCCCTGGACTTTTCAGGGCTAGTATATTCCTGTTACTGCTTAAGCCAGTTTAGATTGGGCTTCTGTCACTTGTAACCAAATCTAACATTTCAAGGAACTCTGGTGGTGACTCTTAAACATCCTGTCCCAAGAATTCTCTCCCATGAATTCTGAACCAAACGAGAGAAGAGACAGAATGGGAGAGAAAAGCTGAGGCCAGAGCAAGAATGAGGAAAAGATACTAAAAAGTCGCCAGGAATAAGAATGACTCTGATTTGGACGATGTTTCCAAATAATCAGTTACTAAGGATAGAACCTCAAACCACCATAGCCTAAAGATCACTTGACTGGAGGAGAGTCAGAAGCATGGGTGGACTCAGGGAACGAGAGGGGACCAATGTCAGCACACCTCCAGCAGAGACATCCTAGGTTGTGTCGCTGAAGTGTTCACAGATTTTGTTTTTCCTTCCTATCTCTAAAACCTTGTTACTTTCCCCTTGTCCCTCATATCTCTGGTTTATGCTGTATGGTTTTTGCAGTTATCTCACTTGGCTTTTTCTCTGACATTTACTCTGTGTCTCCTCTGAGGAGCTGGGGCAGTAGGAACCCCTCTATCAGCACACTGGACTGTTTGCTCCCTCCAGTGGTGCTGTGGGCTGGGGGACATGTATGATGCTTACACTCCCAGGAGTTTTAAAGCCTTAACAAAATACACTGAAATATCAAAATGTTTTCAGGGAGGAGTAACACCCAGTGGTTTTCAGACCAGAGCCTCATCTTTCCAAGTAGGAAGTACATATGGGAGGAGAGAAGCATGACAAAAATGCCTGAATCCCCTCCACATGACTTTGAGAGTATTCCTGTCTGGCTGGGGCAGGAAAAAAAAGTTTAATTAGTGGATGTTGAAGTGGGTTAATGTCTGCATTGCCAAAGAAGAGAGAACTGCCTGACAGAGATTCCAGGACAGAGATAATTAGACATGAGGAGACGGTCCGGAAGAAAGAGCACTGGGGAGATCTGAAGAGTCAGGGTAAAACATAAAAGCGAACCATTTATAGGGACAGGGATGCTAGATCAGAATGCAGGACTAGCAGATCTAGGCATCTGGCAATGATCATTAGAAATGACTTGAAAGCCAGTAACTCTGAGCAAGAGTATTAGGGCAAAGTTGTGGTGTTTAAATGATGGCAAAAAAAAAAAGTGCAATTTTTAACCAACTCTGGAGAGTCAGATGCCTCTGAGCTATATGCAAAGGCTAAGAAAAGGAGATGTCCCTTTTTGAACAAAGGTTTCTCCTCTAATTCGGTGCAAAGTCCTTAGATCATGAAAAACATATTACACTGACCTTTAACAGTATTGTAGCTGAAGATTTGGAGGAAGGAGAGAACACACAGTAGGCTCTGGGGACTGGCTTTCATCTGATTCTTAGCCTGAGAAGTAGTCATAAGAGAGCTCACCTTGGATTATTTGTGAAACTATTCATTAGTGTTACTTGAACTTTTCTATATATTGATATTTCAGAATAAAACAGTGGGGTAAAACTATCCAAATGCTAACAGAGGAACATTCTGAATCATTGAGAGAGGAGGGAATCAAGGAGGAGAGCACAACCTCTAGGGGGGTGTTATGGTGTGGCCATTAGAAAGAGCATTTATGAAAAATTTTGATGTGAGAAAATGTTAATGATGGTGTTAGGTGAACAAGTAGGCTACAATATGTGTATGTGCACAAATATGTACAAAAACTGTGAAATCATTATAGGTCAAGGAAAAGGATTGAAGAGAAAGGTTCTATCAGCACCCAGCTTACCTCCACTTCCTAACACAAAGACAAGTAGCTTTGATAGCCAGAGAAGGCAATGGCACCTCAGTCCAGCACTCTTGCCTGGAAAATCCCATGGATGGAGGAGCCTGGTAGGCTGCAGTCCATGGGGTCGCTAAGAGTCAGACACGACTGAGCGACCTCACTTTCACTTTTTACTTTCATGGATTAGAGAAGGAAATGGCAACCCACTCCAGTGTTCTTGCCTGGAGAATCCCAGGGATGGGGGAGCCTGGTGGGCTGCCGTCTATGGGGTCACACAGAGTCGGACAAGACTGAAGCGACTTAGCAGCAGCAGCAGCTTTGATAGTGCACTGACTGGTTCCTGGACAATAAATGCATGGTGACAGTTTAAGGTTTTAAAGATTCAAATCCAGAATCCCCTCTTACTAGTTGGGCCCCTGTGTTGTTGGGGAAATAATAATGTTGGGGAAATAGGTCCTGGACAAAACCTGCCAGCATGGTTTAGGGAGGCCTGATTAAGCCCACTCCAGCCCAATATCAAGGAGAGTTTCATAGTCTGTACTTTTTCCTTAGGATGGATGGGGCTGGTGATGATTATTAGGGGTTCAGAACCTCTTTGGGCCCATGACTTGCTACTGCTATCTCTTTTTTGTCTGTTTTGCTTTGTAATGGTGCTCCTTGATCCTATGTGGGAAGTTGGAAGAGGTGAACTGCAGCTCATGCCATGCCCTAGGACATGAAGATATACCTCACTGCAGCCTGCCCCTGACCCACAAGCAACAGGGCTGGCTGGCAGGAGCCAGGTTCCATTGACTTTAGTCCTATTTAGGGAAACAAGCTTTGGAAATACTGAAAGTCAAAACATTTCTCTGACCAGAACACCTGGATCAAATTGCTTTGGACCTATCAAATCTCTAAAACCAAATTTCTTTCTCTGACCTTTGATAATCAATATGACCCATGGTTGTCCTTTGGGAGAGAAGGACACTTATAATGAGATTTAGTTGAGGGAAATTCCTCACGTGAGCATGGGCCAGCCTCCCTTTCTTGTCTCCTTATTCTATTCTGGGCTAGAGAAACCCAACCAGGACTTTAAAAGGCTCCTCTAAAACACCTCTCCTGAAAGTCGTGTTGGAGATCTGGTGAGAATGCAGCAGCAGGCAGGGACTCAGTTTCCAGTTCTGTAGCCAGTCAGCTGCAGGAATGAGAGCAAGATGCTGCACATCTCAAGCCTGGCTTTCCTCTTTGAAATGGGGATTATTCTAGTTCATGGTCTTCTGGGTACAAAATATTGAAGCTGACTCAAGGTGATCCGGGTAAAGAGTGTCTGTGCTGATACCGAGTGGGAAGATGAGAGATGACACGGAAACCAAGCACAGGGCAAGGACTGCCGCAGGGCTTCATGGGAAGCTCTCTGCCTGTCTCTCTCCGGGGCAGGGTGGGTGTGTCTCTTGGATGGTTTCTGCAAGTTCTCACTGTGTCCTCCACTCTTCCTTCCTGTTTGCGTGCCCAACAACTGACTCTGATTTCCAATCTCTTAAATCAACTCCAGGAGAAGACATTGGGTTGACCATTTCATATCTGTCAGGGCAAGGATATAATAAGTTACAAGCTATTAGCTGGCCTTTGAGTCGGCTGTTTGAGTAAGATATCCACCCCTGGTCTAAGACTGTGGTTGGGAGTAGGTGTATGCAGCTCTGTCCTTGACAAGGCTTGGTTGGGCAAACAAAGAATTCCATCTTTTGCAGAAGTAATAAAAAGCCTCATCATAAGGATCATATGACAATAAATATGAAATTGCCTTAGAAAGAATGAAGTGTAAATTTAAGTTATTCTAATTATTATTCAAAATTATTAAGGGACTTAGAAGAAAGAATCAGAGTCAGGAGGCAACATGAAAGAGCTCCTAATGGCCCAGTCTGTTATAGTTTGAATAACAAAATAATGACAATGATGAATTATTGACCACGGTAAAATGAATAAGCCCTTGATGATATAAATAGTTGAATAAGCTTTGAAATATAGGAGAAGGAAAAAACTCTTCCTTAGAGTAGAATTCCAATTAAATAAAAGTACAAGGAAGGACTGAAATATAGAAAATCACCCCTTGGCAAATAACATAGTAATAACCGTTACAAACAAGGATCATCGATGAATGCCAAAATCATGGGCAAATGTATGATAAAAACAGCGTGTTTACACTGTCTCAAAGTAGCTCTCCTAAGATACATATTAACTGCAAAAGGGAAAACAGTGACTTTACAGTGGAGAAATAAGGCAGACATCTCCTCAACTAACGGTTCAAAGTTAGCATCACTGGTAATACAATACAGCATCATATACCTCTCGATACAGTGCAAAGACAAGAACACATCACTTTCATGGCAGTCTGTTAAAAATGCAGAACCTGAATTTAGCCATAACGAAACATCTTATAAACCCCAATTGAGAAATATTCTCTAAATTACTGGACTGTGCTCGTCAAAGGTGTCAAGTCATGAAAGACAAAACCAGAAAACAAAACTGAGAAACTCCCCAAGACCAGAAAAAAACCAAAGAAACATGAAAACTAAATACAGTATCCTAGATTTGATCCTGGGCCAGAAAACGGTCATTAGTGAGATAATCAGAGATAAGTGAATAAGGTCAGGAGATTACTAGTAGTATTACAACAATACTCATTTCCTGGTTTTGATAATTGTCTTGTAGTTATACATTATACTAACATTCAGGGAAGCTGTAGAAAGGTCATGTAGGAATTCTTGTACTATACAGTTTTATTTTTAAACCTGAAATTGTTTCAAAATTCAAAATTAACAAACCTAAAAAAATAAAGTGAGAGAGCTCAATAATACTTTATATGGAATAATCTCCCAAATACATTACTGAGCAAAAAAAGTTACCTTTTCTGTAAAAGGGGATCTCCGATTCGCTTTCACATACTCTCTCTTTTGAATCTACACAGTATATGTCTTGAAGAAAATGCTGACAAAAGAACAACAAAAAAAGAAAATGCTAACAACTGGTAATAGTGATTGCCACTAAGGTGGGGAATTGGGAATTGGACAGAGTTGAGAGAAAGACTTTTTAGCATATGCAGTTTTTAATACAGTTTGAGAATTTTTTTAAAAATCATGCATGTTTTATCTTTAAAATATCATTAAACTACCAAATTCTATTTGTCTTGTGAAATCTGAATTCATTTCACCAAAGCTTACTAGGGCCAGATATGCCATTTTTAAGATCCTGACTCCTCCACCTGCCGCTTCTCTCTAAGCTAACAGCATAAGCCAATCTGATTAGATTTCTTCCCAAACCCATATTCCCATGGAAACTGAAGGGCAACAGATCAAGAAAGAGAAGCAAAGAAAGACACAAAGGATATTCATTTATTTATGGTTATTTGAAACTCTTTAGGTCACACCTTCTGATTTCTACTTATGTACCAGGCTTTGAAACACACCAAATGCCTAACAATTCTGCCATTAAAGAGAATGAGTTTTATTACTAAAACCAGCAAAGGAGCCCTCTTTAGTGTTAGGCAATGTCTGGATAACTAGGACCAATATAAAAGGTACAAGTCTGTCTCCTTGTGCTTTTGAATCTAACTGGTACAAGTGGGGATTCTCAGGTGGCACTAGTAGTAAAGAGCCTGCCTTTCAATGCAGGAGACATAAAAGATGTGGGTTCAGTCCCTGGGCCAGGGAGATCCCCTGGAGGAGGGCATGGCAACTCACTCCAGTATTCTTGTTTAGTGAATCCCATGGACAGAGGAGCCTGGCAGCCTATAGCACACGGGGTCGCAAAAGAGTCAGACACGACTGAAGCAACTTAGCACGTACCCACAGTGCAAGAGAAGCCTCTTGGAGAGAAGTTTGACCACAGATATTAAAATCTTTAAAATGTGCAGAAATGAGACTTTCAGTTATGACAGTATGAAGAGGTAGGCAAATATTTTCTCACCAAACACAAGAAAAAAAAAAAAAGGAGAAAATTATCAAAATCAAACCATTTCAAGTCTCTGAATGGAGATCAACCAAATGCAAATAACAAACTGAGAGATGCTTATTCCTAAGGAATTTGCTGCAACTTTGTGTAAGAACAATAGGAGTCTGCAGCCTCCTTGACCAGGATGGCTTCCATTCCACACCCAGCTTGGTAGGTTAGGCGTATCTGATTTACGAGGGCAGGACAGGAATGGGAAACCATAGGTTGGCTGCAAACTTGACTTGAATGGAGAGTGAAAATTCCATGCTTGAGGACGCCCCTGGTGTCCCAGTGGATAAGCATTCCCCTGCCAATGCAGAGGACACAGGTTTGACCTTGGTCAGGGACAATTCTATAAACTGTGGGGTAACTAAGTCTGTGTGCCACAACTACTGAGCCCACTAGCCCCAACTATTGAGCCTGAGTGCTGCAACTACTGAAGCCCACGAGCCTATACTCCGTGCTCCACAAGAGAAGCCACTGCAACGAGAAACCCGTGCACCTCAACAGAGAGTAGCCCCCACTCGCTGCAGTTAGAGAAAGCCCACACAAAACAACAAAGACCCAGTATGGCCAAAAAAAAAAAAAAATACACATCCATGCTTGGTAGCTCTGTCAGAAGGCACCAGGCCCAGAATGAAAGGAACACAGAAAGCCTGTGGCTCATTGGCCTGGGGCTGTGGTCCCTGGTAGGGTGAGCAGTGGATCAGCCAGAGGTTCAATAGGAAGACTCTGGAAGAGACAGTGCAATAGAAGGCCTAAATAAGCTCTCCACATATCTCCGGCTGACTGGAAAACTACACACATGTTCAGGGAGACACAGGAGGGCCCAGGGAAATGTAAAAGCCATGGCCAATTTACGGCCGACTTGAGAACTGCCTGAACTTTGAATGCCCTCCTCACCCCACACACAGATCCATCAGAGAAGGGTAAAAATGTTTTGGGCCCAAGTTATTTAAACACAACCTCTGCCAGAATCATTGGCTGACTACTTAGCTATGTTGACACAGAGTTTCCCCTAGGAAGTCAGGCTAAAAATAAGAATAAAAATACTGAGCAGAGACATTAACTGCTATACACTGAGAGGAAGACAGATTGTGCAGGTTAAGTCAAACCAAAACAGAGCAAACGAAGAAACAAACTAAAAGAAGCCCTCAGGAAAATAAATCAGAATCTCTGGGTGCTATAGAATATATAACACTGAATTTTCTTTAGCTTTCGACAAAAATCTATGACACACATAAAGAAACAGGAAAGTATGGTTCACACAAAGGGAAAAAAACCTCTCTATTGAAACAGACTCTGAATGAACCCAGACACTGACTTTAGCAACTGTTTGGGGAGTGTTTTGTTTGGAAGAAAGAAATGGAAATTTTGATTTGAACCAACCTGAAGATTATAACTCAGGAGACAACCTTTCAGAAAGCTCTGAAGGGTATTCCCTTAAAGCAACGATTTTAAATATGCCCAAATAACTCATGGAAATCATTAAAGGACTAAAGGAAAATATGACAATAATTCAGTAAATCAAGAATCTCAGAGAAAATATCAACTAGACCACAACAAAACAAGTTGGAAATTCTAGAGTAGAAAAGTAGAAAAGAAAAACAATCAAAATGAAAAATTTCATTCACATAGGCTCAACAATGGATTTGAAAGGGCAGAAGGCAAAATCAGAATCAGCCAGCCTGAAGGACAGACAGTTCAGTAGAAATTAGCCAATCTGATGAATCAGTTCAGTTCAGTCGCTCAGTCGTGTCCGACTTTTTGCTATCCCATGAATCACAGCACGCCAGGCCTCCCTGTCCATCACCAACTCCCAGAGTTTACTCAAACTCATGCCCATCAAGTCGGTGATGCTATCCAGCCATCTCATCCTCTGTCGTCCCCTTCTCCTCCTGCCCCCCAATCCCTCCCAGCATCAGGGTCTCTTCCAATGAATCAACTCTTCGCATTTGAGGCATAAAGAGGGGAAAATAAAAAGAATGAAGAAAAATGAATGGTGCCTCAAAGACCTGTGGAAGGATATCAAGCAAGCCAACTGACATGTGAAGAGAGTTCCGGAAGTAGAGGAGAGAAAGAGACATAGCAACTATTTGAAAAAATAATAGCCAAAAATGTTTCAGATTTCATGAAAAGCTCAACAAACCTCAAAAAAAAGACACAAAGAATCCATGGCTAGACACATTATGCCTACACACATGCCTAAAAGCCAAAACAAAGAGAAAATGGTGAAAATAGCAACAGAAAAGTTACTGTGTACCAGAGGAACCACAATACAAAAATATATTAATAATTTACGGTCAGAAAGAAGTCCAAAAGGCAGTGAAATGGCATAGAGAACTAAAAAAAAGTTGACAAATAATTATAGAATCAGCAACATCATCCTTTAAAAATGAAGAAAAAAAAAAAGATGCTTCCATATAGACAAAATCTGAGAGAACTTGTTGCTAGCAGACCAACCTTTTAAGAAATACTACGGACTTCCCTCGTGGTCCAACGGTTAAGAAGTCACCTTCCAATGCAAGGGAGGCAGGTTCGAACCCTAGTGGGAGAACTAAAGATTCAACATACCACGGGGAGGCTAAGCCCGCCGGAGGCAAGCACTGAGACCTCGCTCGCTAGAGCCCGAGGGTGCGAAGCCCGCATGCGCAACATAGAGCTGACGCGCCCCCACGCAAGAGCCTACGTGCTGGAATGAAGGTTGTGCCTGCAACCGAGTCAGGAGGCAGCCAGATAAATAAATATCAATAGAGAAGGAAAGACCAAAACCCATCAGAGGGACGGAAAATGACACGGACAGAAATTTGAATTCACAGGTTTAAATGAAGTGCCCGGAAAATGTTAAACATACAGGCAAATTAAAAAGAGAAGATTCCCTGGGGAAGGAAATGGCAACCCACTCCAGTTTTCTTGCCTGGAGAATTCCACGGACTGAGGAGCCTGGTAGGCCAAAGTCCACGGGGTCGCAGAGAGAAGAACACGACTGGACAACTTCACTTTCACTTTTCTTTTAAATATGAATGCTTCTCAGTTCTGTTAATTTCTTGTAAAATGTGATTGCATAATAGAAACCATTGACTTGTGCACTTTGAACATGCAGATTTTATGGGACATAAGTTATATCTCAAAAGTATTCAAGAAATGCAAAAATGCATAAAAATTCTAACACTGTATTGTTGGATTCCTGACATATAAATGTGACCTTCGCATAAAGGAGGGGAAGGAAATATTGCTTTACTGGAACAAAGTTTCTGTATTTTACCTGAATCATGTCAGTATTAATCTCGAATACTTGTGATACATTAAGATGTGTACTATAATCTTGGCACTACTGACATTTGGAGTCAGATAATTGTGGTGGGCTGTCCTTTGCATTGTAGGATTTTAGCAGCATCTGTGCCTCATCCCAGCAAAATGCCCCTACTCTCACTTGTGGCAAATAAAAATGTCTCTAAATAAATTCTATTCAGATGGCTGGAGATAGGAAATCACCTTAATAAGAACCACTATCCTAGAAATTAACCCAAAGAAATATGGCTTAAAATCAATAGAAAAAAAAAAAGCAAAAGAATTAGAATTATACAGCATTTGTTTAACACGAAAGAAGTCAGTAAATAAGCAAGGCATAATACATGTAGAAAAAAATAGTAAAGTGGTTGATTTTTTTTTTTAAGTGGTTGACTTTTAATTAAAAAAAGCAAATTGCATGTGAGGGGCTTGGGAAACTCTGTTTTCCATAGAAACTAAGGCTTCCCCACCACTTCCTGCTCCCCCGAAGGAGAAAGCTGGGGACAATGGAAAAGAATGTTATGTCACATTTAATGGAATGTTCCAATTCACAAGTAATAATATTATTCCATTAAAGTCTATCATTCAAAATGTCTCATACCAGAGAATGAATTATTATTTAACTAGGTGTTCAAACTGTACTTCGGAAGGACCCGTTCATAATACATCACAATGTTCTCAAGCTGAGAATGTGGGACATCTTGCCACTTCCTGTGTCCTGCTTTCATTTGTAGCCAAATCTCAAAACCAGGGCACTGAGAGTCAGCACTAAATGTCCCCAGTCAGACAGGGAGAGAGACATTTACAGAATCAGGCCCAGCCAGGGGAGGCAGGATTCAGGAGGCAGCTGCATGTCTGCTCGCAAGCGCGGGCTTTGGAGTTAGGCTGGGTCTGAGTCCTGGCTTTTTTACTCTGTGCCCCTGGGCAACAAATCACTTAGCCCCTCAGAGCCCACTTCATGTCATCTGCAAAACAGGAATGATGAAATCTGCCTTACAGGGTGCTATGAGGGGAATGAGCTGATGTGTGTCAGGAGTTTCAAACGGGGCCTGGTATCTACACAAATGGTTAGTAAGAGCTGTGATTAGCGCAGCAGAACTGGTATCACAACTTTTGACTTCTGGGTTTTCAATCCAGCATCCTGAACTCTTTACCTTCCTCTCCGCCCATCCCAACTTCTGTTAATTTCTGCATTTCCAGTTGCTCAGCCCCAAAATCTTGAAGCCTTTTTTAAAAATATGTTTTTAAATTTTATTTTTTGACCACACCTCTCGGCATGCGGGAGGGATCTTAGCTCCCAAAACATGGATCAAAGCCACACCCCCTGTAGTGGAAGTAAGGAATCTTAACTACTTAACCACAGTCCCTTGAAGCCTTTCTTTTTAATTGAAGTACAGTTGACTTACAATATTATATTGGCTTCAGGTGGTACAACATAGTGATTCAGTATGTATTTTATGGATTAAACACCATACAAAGTTATTAAAATATTGACTAAATATCCTGTGCTGTACATTATATCCCTGTGACTTATTTATTTTATAACTCGAAGTTTGTGACTCAATGCCTTTCACCTGTTTCACTCCTGTCCCCCATTCCTTCCCCTCAGGTGATCGATCACCAGTTTGTTCTCTGTATCTCTGAATCTATTTCTGTTCTATTAGCTTGTTTGCTTTTTAAAAAAAATTCCACTCCTGGATATTTCAAAGAAAATGAAAACACTATTTTGAAAAGATACATATGTACCAATACTTGTTGCAGCATTATTTACAATACCCAATATGGAAGAAAACTTCAGTCCAGTGGCTCAGCCATGTCCGACTCGTTGCGACCCCATGGACTGCAAACTTCGTGTCCAGCAATAGACGAATGGGTAAAGATGAAGTGTGTGTATTCAATGAAATATTACTCAGCTATAAATTTTTTTTTTTTTGCCATTTGAGACAACACGGAGGTTGTTATGTTTAGGGGAAGACTTTTTCTTTTACTCCCCACATCTAACCCATCAGCAAATCCTGCTGTCCCTACCTTTTAAATACCATCCAGAATCCAACCACATCTCACCACACTGCTGGCACCGGCTGACCCAAGCCACAGTCCAAACTCCCAACATCTTTCACCTCTTGGCTGGTGTCACTGCTTCTGTTTTTCTCCCTGGCAGACTAGCCACCAGAGGGATCCTATTAAAATGCCAGATACTTTTCTTCTCCTTCTCAATGCCCTCTCAAGAAAACAGTTTGGCAATTCTTGAGCCTGAGTCAGGGATGTACCCTGAGGCAGTGGTGATTCCTTGACACAGGAAGGGTGGGAGAGAGGAAATACAGGGAGGAAGTGCGCTTGGGAAATGAGTTTCCAGAAGTCTAGGCCACCAGCTACTTTTAGGGCCCTCAGAGCAGCACTTACCTCTAGCAGACGCCCAGAGGCAGGAGGCAGAACCAGAGCACAGGCTCAGAGGCTGGAGTGAGAGTGGGGCTTCCTCTCATTCCTAAGCGTCTGCTCCCGGAACTCCAGGATCCTCTCCAGCAGCCTCCCTTGTCCCCCCAACGCTACAGAAATCAAAACTGGCTTCACGGGTTTCCTATGAACCAACAGGCCAATTTAATCAAAGCCCACAGCATACTGCTGTGCTGAAAAGGATTGACTCCACCTGTATCATGAACTACTGACTTTAAAAAAAACAACCTTTATTGAGGTATATTTGATATGTATAAAAATCACACATATGTAATGCATACAATTTAATGAGTTTGAACATATGTGTATACCTGCAAAACCATCACCAAAATTAAAGTAACAGACATAGCCAGCACCTCTAAAAGTTTCCTTATGTCCCTTTTGTTTCATTTGGTTTGTTTTTTGTGAGATTATGCGATTACCCTCTTAAATTTAAAATGTATAATATGGTATGTTGCCTATAGGTTCTATGCGGTACAGCAGATCTCCACAACTAATTCATCTTGCATAAGTGAAGCTTTTACCAGTTGGAAAACTCCCATCCACACCCCACCACCCCCCCCAGCCCCTGGTAACCACTGTTCTAGTCTCTGCTTCTAGGAGCTTGACTATTTTAGGTCCCTCTTGCAAGTGGCCACAAGACTGGAAAAAGTCAGTTTTCATTCCAATCCCAAAGAAAGGCAATGCCAAAGAATGCTCAAACTACTGCATAGTTGCACTCATCTCACATGCTAGCAAAATAATGCTCAAAATTCTCCAAGCCAGGGTTCAACAGTACGTGAACTATGAACTTCCAGATGTTCAAGCTGGATTTAGAAAGGGCAGAGGAACCAGAGACCAAATTGCCAATATCCGCTGGATCATAGAAAAAGCAAGAGAGTTCCAGAAAATCATCTACTTCTGCTTTATTGACTATGTCAAAACCTTTGACTGAGTGGATCACAATGAACTGTGGAAAATTCTGAGAGATGCGAATACCAGACCACTTGACCTGCCTCCTGAGAAATCTGTATGCAAGTCAAGAAGCAACAGTTATAACTGGACATGGAACAACAGACTGGTTCCAAATCAAGAAAGGAGTACCTAAAGACTGTATATTGTCACCCCGCTTATTTAACTTATATGCAGAGTACATCATGAGAAATGCTGGGCTGGATGAAGCACAAGCTGGAATCAAGACTGCCAGGATAAATATCAGTAACTTCAGATATGCAGATGACACCACACTTATGGCAGAAAGTGAAGAACTAAAGAGCCTCTTGGTGAAAGTGAAAGAGGAGAGTGAAAAAGTTGGCTTAAAGCTCAACATTCAGAAAACTAAGATCATGGCATCTGGTCCCATCACTTCATGGCAAATAGATGGGGAAACAATGGAAACTGTGACATTTTATTTTGGGAGGCTCCAAAATCACTGCAGATGGTGACTGCAGCCATGAACTTGAAAGACACTTGCTCCTTGGAAGAAAAGTTATGACCAACTTGGATAGCATATTAAAAAGCAGAGACACTACTTTGTCAACAAAGGTCTGTCTAGTGAAAGCTATGGTTTTTCCAGTAGTCATGTATGGATGTGAGAGATGGACTATAAAGAAAGCTGAGCACCAAAGAATTGATGCTTTTGAACTGTGGTGTTGGAGAAGACTCTTGAGAGTCCCTTGGACTGCAAGGAGATCCAACCAGTCCATCCTAAAGGAAATCAGTCCTGAATATTCATTGGAAGGACTGATGTTGAAGCTGAAACTCCAATACTTTGGCCACCTGATGTGAAGAACTGACTCATTTGGAAAGACCTTGATGCTGGGAAAGATTGAAGGCAGGAGGAAAAGGGGATTACAGAAGATGAGATGGTTGGATGGCATCACTGACTCAATGGACATGAGTCTGAGTAAACTCTGGGAGTTGGTGACGGACAGGGAGGCCTGGCTGCTGCAGTCCATGGGATCACAAAGAGTTGGACACAACTGAGCAATGAATGAACATGCAAGTAGAATCATTCAGTAGTTCTCCTCCTGTGACTGCCTTATTTCATTTAGCATGATGTCCACAGGTTCATCTGTGGAATCTTAAAGAGATTTCTGCCCTCCTGTGTTCACTGCAGCACTTCTCACAATGGCCAAGGTATGGAGACAACCTAAATACCCACTGATAGATGAATAAAGAAGATGTGGTACATATATATGGTGGAATATTATTCAGCCTTTAAAAGAAGGAAAACATATCATGAGCTTCTGGGAGGAGCTGCCTGTGGAGCAGGAAGGACATGTATGTTGAGAAGTAGTAGACAGAAGTCTAGAACATTCTTCTCAAAGGCCAATGGGGACTGGGTTACTTTGGAGTTGAGGGAGAGATAACGTAAATACAGCAAAGAAGAATATTAAGGGCCCGAAGAGAAATCAGAGGAAGTAAGGATTTTTAGAAGTTCTTTCTAATTGCTGCAAAGAATCGATGAACATTGTGACCAGGTTTTTCTCATGTCTCATTTATTGCAGCATAACAAACCACCCCCAAACTCGATTTTAAACAATGAGAATTTATCACTGCCTACAAGTCCTCAGGTGATTTTGGTGGTTCCTTTGGGTCTTGACTGGGCTCATTCATGCAGTTTCTGTCAGCTGTGGGATCTATTAATCATGGCTGCACCCTCTGTCTCCCATGTTTGGGCAGGTCCACAGGCTGCTCTCGGAGAAAGCAGTGGCACCCCACTCCATTACTCTTGCCTGGCAAATCCCATGGACGGAGGAGCCTTGTAGGCTGCAGTCCATGGGGTCTCGAAGAATCAAACACGATTGAGCGACTTCACTTTCACTTTTCACTTTCATGCATTGGAGAAGGAAATGGCAACCCACTCCAGTGTTCTTGCCTGGAGAATCCCAGGGACGGGGGAGCCTGGTGGGCTGCCGTCTATGGGGTCGCACAGAGTCGGACACAACTGAAGTGACTCAGCAGCAGCAGCAGCAACAGGCTGCTCTAGGGTGGCTCAGAATGAGACTCCTGGGCTGCCTGCATGGGCTCTGGTCAATGGAATGTGGCATGCAGGATGTTAGTTCCCCAGCCAGGAATCGAACCCTCACCCCCTACAGTGGAGGCACAGAACCTTAATCACTGGACCACCAGGAAAGTCCTGGAAAAGGGTCTTTTGTCACCTTCACCCAACATGACGAGGCTGTGACCCCTCATTTGACTGGCTTCTGCATACATCTGTTTGTGTCTGTGTGTGAGGAACAGGCAGAGACACATGCTCACTGAGAAGAAAAGAACTTCATTTAATCATAAGGTTATGGGAGCCAAGAGACCTTTTGGTTTATCCTTGTTTCAGATGAGCAAACTGAGGCAGTGAGGCCAAGCAGTTCTTGCCAGTTCACACAGCCAGCCAGCTACTGAGCCTGGGCCAGAACCGAGGGGTCCTGCCTCCCTTGATACCAACTGCAAGTCTGGGTTTCAAAAACCACCCTTGGGTTGAGTAATTTGCTGCAAGGAATCACAGAACTCACTGAAAGATGTTATACTCACAGTTACAGTTTATTTCTGGGAAAGGACAGAGATCAAAATTAGTTAGAAGAATACATACAGAGGTAAGAGTATGGGAGGGTTCCCAGTGCAAAACTTCTATTGTCCTCAGAATATCTGATACTCCTGGTGTTGATTTTTTTTTTTTTAACTTTTTTATTTTTTATTTTTATTTTTTTTCAGTGGGTTTTGTCATACATTGATATGAATCAGCCATAGAGTTACACATATTCCCCATCCCGATCCCCCCTCCCACTGGGAAGACCCTGGTGTTGATATTAATGTACAGAATATGCATGGAGTCTTGTCAACCAGGGAAACTCAATCAAGCTTCAGTGTCTTGAGGTTTTATTGGGACTTCATCCCATAAGCATGAGTCATTGATTTATTGTCCATGGGACGGAACTTAGATTCCAGCCCCACCCCACTCCTTGGAGGTCAGACTGATATCACTGAGTCATCTCATTAGCATAAACTATCTGGCATGAGCTAAGGGGCCCACCAAGAATAACAAAGACACTCCCATTACTTGGGAAATTCCAGAGGTTTAAATGTTTCCTCCCAGGAACCAGGGACAAAGGCCAGACCAATTTGGGTAAAGCCAAGTTCTTCACTACACACCTTACATCCGTTACGTCTCCGGAGCCATAAAAAAGGCTGAGCACAGAAGAATTGATGCTTCGAACTGTGGTGCTGGAGAAGACTCTTGAGAGTCCCTTGGACAGCAAGGAGATCAAATCAGTCAATTGTAAAGGAAATCATCCCTGAATATTCATTCGAATGACTGATGAAGCTAAAGTTCCAATATTTTGGCCACCTGATGTGAAAAGCTGACTCACTGGAAAAGACCCTGATCCTGGGAGAGATTGAGGGCTTGAGGAGAAGGGGTGACAGAGGATGAGATGGTTGGATGGCATCACTGACTCAATGGGCATGAGTTTGAGCAAACTCCAGGAGACAGTGAAGGACAGGGAAACCTGGCATGCTCCAGTCCATTGAGTCACAAAGAGTTGGACAAGACAGAGACTGAAAAACAATAAAAGGAAGTTCCAATAAAAAATAAAAATAGCTATACTGAGTGTGTGCTAGGTGCCAAACACTGTACACGTATTTTGTCAAATTCTCACATCAACCCTGCAAAGATGATGTTTGGTCCATTTTTACTGATGATAAAATTGAAGCTCAGAAAGTTGCCTAAAGTTTTAGAGCTGGAAAACAAACAGATCTGACTATGCTGACAAACTCCTTGGGTCCTTAGATTCATGTTGCCAACTTCATTCTTTCATTCATTCATTCAACAAACATTTATTCAAGCCCAACTATGTGCCAATAACAGTTTTAGGTGTTGAAGATGCAGCAAAGAACAGACAAAAATCTCACTCATATAGAGTTGATATTCAAATGGGGGAGATAGATAATAAGCACTAAATGTGTAAAATAAATATTTTGAATAATTTAAAGCAATGCATGTAGTTTGTATGTGTGCATTTGATTCAAACTTAACTGTAACAATTGTGAAGTTTGAATGTGGACTGCTATTAAATACTATTAGTTTTGTTACATTCGATGATGGCACAGTAACTAAGTTTTCCCAAAATAAAGGTACTTATCTATGAAAGATGCAGGCTAAAGTATTTATGGATAAAATAAAATTATAAAATGTTGCTAATTATTGATATTGGATGATAAGATACACAAAGAAAGACCTTTATATGTTCTAATTCAGTGTGTATTTGAACACTTTGTTAGTACAAAGTACAGTTTTTTGCGTTTTTTTTTTTTTTTTGGTTGGTTGGTTGTTCTTTAAGTGGATAGGGGTAACAGATAGGATGTGTAAGAGGTATTGCAAGACCAAAAAGCAAATCAAGGAAGACTTCACTAAGGTTACAGTGGAACAAAGACTTCAAGGAGACAGGGAAGAGATTTATGTGGTTCTCTCGGGAAGAACATTCCAAGCAGAAATGGGAGCCCTGAGGTGGGAGAGTGCCTGCTATGGCATGTTCAAAGCATAAAAAGCCAACTGCTGGAAAGGGGTGATCAATGAGTAAAATAGTAGGAGGTAGCATCAGAGTTCAGAGATGGATGAGGAGGAGAGGAAATGCATACAGAGCCCTACTCAACAGGGAATTCACATCCAAAGTATGTAAGCATACACACAAAACACTAAGGGATAGTGCAGTCAACTTCATAGAAAAACTGGCAAAAGACTTAGGCACTTTACAAAGTTATGGCCAATCAGCAGAGGAAAAGGATTTCTATTTTATTAGGCATTAGGGAAATGCAAATTAAAACCACAATGCCACGCTTTCACATACCCATAGATAAGAGGCAGGCAATGCTAGGTATTAGAGAGGAAACAGAATTCTCATACACTGCTGGTGGGTGTGTAAACTGGCACACGTGGTGTCTACCAAAACTAAAGAACATGCAGCCCTCTTAAGCAATTCACCCCATTTCCAGGTATATATCCAACAGAAAGCCATGTAAATATTCACCGAACACTGGAAAAGTATGTTCAGAGAAGCACTCTTTCTTAACAGCCCAAACCGAAAACTATCCAAATGCCCAGTGACAATGGGCTGCTCTACAGTATTCAGAACAACAAACGAAAGAAATGAGTCTCATAAAAACAGCGAGCAAAGGACGCAGGCACAAAGGGCCTAACACCATGTGATTCCAGTTATGTAAGTTCAGAAACAAGCAAACTTAATCTGTGCTGTTAGAAGACACAGAAGTGGTTACCACTGTGGAGAAAGTGATTGGATAAGAGCTTGTGGGAGGTGAGGGGAGGGGAGCTGATGACAACCTGTTTCTTAATCTGGATGCTTGCTAAGTAGAAGAGTTCAATTTGTAAGCAGCCACCACTGATCATCACCACTGATGATGTGTATGATTTAGATACTTCTCAGTATCTGTATTATAGTCAATAAACATTTTTTTAAAAATTTAAAAAAAATCATGCAGGAGTGCCTTAGTTCCCTCCTCTGAACTACTGGTGAAAACACCCAGCCACCCCTACCCATTTCATGCTGCATCAGAGGGACGCAGAGCACTGTGTATTTTTGGCTTAAAAAAAGACGACATGCTTTCTCAACTCACAGCTGCAACCCCTACGTTTAAAGCTGCTGAAGCCATCGCAGGGAGCTCTCTGGCTCATGGGAGGGGGGAATCTAAGAACTGGGCAAGACTGTAAATAAAGTCTGAGAATTCTCTTCCCTAATAGATGTTAATAATGTACCTTACTCAGAGAATCGGACTCGACTGACCACACACACACACATTTCATATTATGCAACAGAACAGTTTCAAACACCATCATGATGCTAGTTAGGTTATGGCATTGTTTTGAGAGCCATCATTTTGAGTTTAAAGAAAAAGAAATTGAATATTTTAAGTGTAGGCATCATGAGCTCTTTTTAAAACCAATTTTAAAACCAAAATTACAACTTTTCAAACTAGAGGCACTGAAACATCCTACAGGTTTTCATTTCTAACAAGATGCAGACAGCAAACAAAAAGCATGTTGGGGGCCTCACTTTAAAAAAGAGAGTAATAGTCTCAACCTGAGATCAAAAAAATGAGAAAATCACCGTGGATTTTCCCCAAACCTATTGATAGGTCTGTTTCTTCCTATGTCCTCATAAGGAGCTATTGTTTCGGAATTCTAAGAATTTCAAATAAGCACCTGGTTAGGACCAGTTTATCAGTCCTTCTGGCTCAATAAGCTGCTTTTCAGTGACCTCAGGGACTTTGACCAAAGTCAGCTTGTTTCCTCCTTGGCATTTTGGTCTATTTTGGTTTGGGGGTTTTATTTTTTCCCCCTATATTATTTTTTCACTTCTTTAGATTTAATTTTCACTTTTATCATTTTTTCCTTTCCCACAGTTTTTCTTTCTTAAAGCTAGTTTCTTGCTATTTGCTTTTGTTCCACTTTATCCTTCTCTGGCATCGTGTTCTGATTTGCCATAAAGACCAGTTCATGGGGTGAATTTTGAACCGATTTGATTTGGACCAAGCTTCTCATCAGCTCTTCCCAAACGTCAGCTGACATTAGGACACCCCGACTCCAAGCACAGCAGGGAGTCCGCCGAGCTGAGGGGCCCCTGAGCCTTCTCTGCTGAGGGGACACTCAGGTTCACATGGTCTCCTGCAGGCCTCCGAGACCGTCGGCAAGGGAGGCTGGGCTCCAGCTCATCCCGGCTGGAAAAGCGACAACCGTGAAGATTGTTGATGAGACTGGACAGAACTCTTCCCAGCCTCCGGAGACAGTCCCACAAAGCAGGAATCATGAAGGCTTGGATCATCCCAACAAAGTGAAATCTCTAAAGTGACCGAGGCTGAGAAAACTCCCCGCCTTGTTCGGAGGATGCTAGTGGAGGAGAGGTGTGTGAGCAGCCGTGGCTCAGGGCAGTAGGAAAGCAGAGAGGCTGAAGGCAGAGTCCACGGTAGTGTGTGCTGTGTGGTCACCAGGAGGGTGCTGTCCACAGAGCTTTACAAGCAGAAGATCTGCTCTTGGATATGAACACGAACATCAGACTTCAACTTCTTCAGCAACAAATTCACCTTTTACAACAAGCTGGACACCTTCTGGGGTGGTCCCCCTCATGCTGCCCTGGAACTCTCATAGTAAGAACCACAGGAAGTCATTCTGGCCACAGTGTGATGGATTCCTGCCTTTTGATGGACAGAACTTCAAGGAGCCACCAGAGGGGTACTAGAACAGAATGCATTAGGTTCACTTTTGGATGGATGGTTATGGAGTGAAAAACTGTTTAAGAAATCTCCGATTCTCAGTAAGAAATAAGAGCAAATTGTGAATGATCCATGGATTACTGTGGTTCATGGATATGAGGAACTAAAGCTCTACATGGAGCCACTCTCTGACTATCAGGACTCTGGGCAGACTGACTTCATGGCATCCATGGTTACACCTGGAGATGGAGATCCAGGACTCACTGATAGGCCAGAAACAGGAGGCAATGTTCCAGTATCCCCCCTGGGTTGTAAGAGATCTGAGCTGGAGGGCTGCCGGATCACGCTGAAGCCTCAGCCCTCAGCTGATCTAACCAACAGCAGCCTTCCTTCCCCACCCACTACATGAGGGGATGGGGTCCCCACCAACTACGAGCAGCACATCCCCACCTCTAACTGCTACTTAGAGCATTCAGAGGAGGAAGGCAGATCTGGAAGGCGGAGGATCACAGCACAGCCAGCTGCCCGCAGCGAAGACGACCACCCGTCCCCTGCCAATAGCACCCTCTCCACCAGCACCGTCAGCACAGCCGCAGCCTGTCCCCATGCTCACCGTTCCCCCTGCAAGGTCAGCAGCTGGAGTGGAGCCCCGGGTCTGTCCAAAGGGAACTCCATCCACAGGGGTGGCCTCGCAGGTGCCAAACCCCAGGCTTCTGCAAGGAGGTGAGACCCCAGTCTCTCCCCGTGGAGCTTCTCCAGGAAGTTCAAGTTCAAATCTATGGGAAGAAATTGAGGTTTGCCAGAGGAATCTGAATAAACCTGAAAGCAAAGACAGAGGGAAGACCCTCCACCTTCACGTGGTGGGCAGCGGAGGCAGTGATAAGACAGTGAGCAGTGCCCAGTACACGGCAGATGGAGGATGGAGGCCACAAGCTGCTTCGAGAGACAGGAGATGATGCGGGGACAGAAGACAATGTGAGGACAAGAGACAATGTGGATACAGGAAATAATGCAGATACAGGAGATGATGCAGGGACAGGAGATGATGCGGGTCAGGTGCTGCTCCAAGAGAGAAGTTGCTGTCTAAGTTACAGTCGAAGCGTCTCCATGCCTCCCGGAGCATTCATTGCCTCCAGATCCCCCCTGGAGGACCAGAGAAAGGGCTGCTCTGAGCTGAGGCCACGCTCACACGCCTGGACCAAACCTCAGCCAGTGTTTCTGTGTGGCCCTGCTCCTGCCATGATCCCCTCTTCTCTTCCATTGAGCGCGGAGCCCTGTAAGATGAACACAGGCAACTCCAGTGAGACACACAGATGTTTACTCGGAGCTGCTCAGTTGACGGAGTCACCACTCTCACTCAGGTTTGGCGGGGAGCCCAGGCCGGCAGGCGGAGGAACGCTCCAGGTGGAAAGGGAAGGCTGGGAGTGCAGAGATTGGAGGCTGGTGGCCAGTGGCCGCCTCCCCTCTCCGCTCCACTGGGACCAAGGAGACTGATCGTGGGGTTTCTCGGGAGGGGCTTGGACTGGGGCTTGGAGAGTTCTCTGTCCAGTCCTCCCAGGCTCACTTCTAATCAATTTGCTCCCCTCAACTTCTCCTTCAAGCAAACCACCGATGCAACCTGCCCCCGCCCACCCACTGACCCTGGGCCTCGGGCTGCAGAGGTAAGGGGTAGGGGCTCTGGCCTCCTTCCACCGCGAGCCCTGAGCCCTCCTCCTTCCCCAGAGCAGATGTTTCTCCACAAGGTGCTATGCGAGGGTGTTTGTCCCCTTGTCAGGTCTGTGCCATCGCCTTCCCCACCACCCTCTGGGACCTGAGTGTGGAGGGCTGCAGAGACCTTAGGGCGCCCTGGGGTCCCCTGGGCTGTGGGCCTTCCTGGCGACAGGGACGCTGAGCATCTCCATCCAGGAGGGCCTTTGTCTGAAAGCACCAGTATGCACCACCCTCTTCCCCGTCGTGTCCCCGGGTCCACCACGATCGGGGTCACAGCCAGTTCCTCACAGGGAGCCCCCCCATCACTGCCCACCTCTCTGTCTCCCAGCCATCCCTTCCTGACAGGATTGCCTGTTCGTGGACTGGGGGACTACTGGGCAGAGTGGACCCCTCCTGCCAACCCTGCAGCTGGTGTGGGGTGCAGGCCGTGGGTGCCAGCTGCTGCTGGCATCACACCCCTTATCTAGACCAAGCACTCCCCTTCCCTCCACACCCTCTTTTGCTCCGAGGGGTCCAAGAAAGCCTCGCTTTGTTCCCAGCTGGGGTGGGGACTGGGCGATCCCGGCAAGCGGCCCCTCCTCGCCCAGCATCCCCTCCTGCGCTGTTTCCCCTAGGAATAAGAGAATGTTGTGAGGGGGAAACTTTGGTTCTCTATAAATAACTTTTAATCTGAGAGGAATGGGGAGACTTTGGGGAGAGTCTTCACAGAGAGCTGACACTGGCTGACTTATGTCTTATCAGGAAAGCAAGAGTTTGGCAGTTTCATCTCCCACAGGCTGAAGCAACCTCTCCACCCCACTATGGCTGGTAAGGCTGGGGAAAGCTCAGACATTCAAGGGATTGCAGGGTGCAACATGCAAGTGTACACAGAGCAAGTAGATCAGGTGGGGAACAGTGAATGAACTGACTATAAAATTACCAGACTGATTTCACCCTGTGGCTCTAATCTACACAACTAGAAGGAAAACCCAAGAGATAAATTACTCTCCTGAGGGAGCCACCTGAAATGAAACACTTGCTTAGATCTTTGTTTAAATATTATTGTCAACAGCCTGATAAAATTTTTATAAAACAATGTTTGTGATGGACAGATAGATATAACACTTGAATGCAGACAACATCATTTGACACCCCATTTGATCCCGTTATAACTAGAGCTGAATAAATCTTTGAAACTTCCAGGTATTCAAATAAATAAATTACCTTTCAGTCAGTTAGTTTGAGATGAGTTTCTGTCATTTGCACCCAAGAGAATCTAGAATAAACAAATATTTGAATAAAATTGGCACTTAACATTTGTTAATTCTGTTTGGACTATAGACATAAATGGACTTATGTGAGAGTACTTTTAATTCATAACAGAAAGAAATAGAAAATAAATGGAGAAATGATTATAGATTTTTATAATCCTTCATCTGCAAGAGCTTTGTTAAATTTCATTTTCTTTATAATTTTTCTTAGCTTTTAATGTTTCATTTTTCTTAATATGTGTACATGGGACAAAAGCATGTTTAACAAAAAAGGTCAAGGTCCTACTGTATTTTGAAAAACTTTTACATTCCAGACAAGGCAGGTTCTACTTGTTATTGGAAAGGAAGAAACTTTGACATAAATTTAAGGCCAATGTAAAGAATAGATTTAAAAACAACTATTTATAAAATATGAGGGAAAAGGAGCAAAGAAGATTATATTTGTGATTAATTATGGTAATAGTACAAACCTAGGGTCAATTAAACATTTGTCTAGCACTGATGCCCCTATAGCCTCAATACACACACACATACACTCAAAGCAGTTACTCAGTCCAACAGGTTCTAGGACACTAGATTAAATTTAAATAGTACCTAAAATGTATATGAGAATTTTATGAGATAGCTCCCACTAATCATCAAAAAATGAACAAAAAACTTATCTCTACTCCCTCTTATAACTCCACTGAAATAAGAGTAAACAGATACCAAAGTAAGAACCATTCCTCCTGCGATACCTGGATGATCTCTGATGTTTGAATCCTGACGGCTTTCCAGGCGGTTTGGTAACGAATCAACATCCTTAGCGGCCCAGACGGGCGCGAGCGGCGGGGTTGCTGAGCGGCCGAGTGTCCACCGCCCTCCGGCCTCACCCGCGCTTGGAGCCCCTGCTCCCCGGACTCGGACCGCGGAGCCCGGCAGAGCTCGGGAGGCGCTGAAGCGCCAGGAGAGACTGTGACCACGACAAATTCACTTACAAGTTGCCCACTGAGGGTGGGAAGAGCTTCGACTCTGGCCAAACTGCAGAAGGCGAGGAGCTCGGAGGAAGAGCGAAGGGTTTCACCCCGGAGACAGTGCACCAAGGCGAGAGCCATTGAGGGGGAGGATGTGGACACGGAGAAGACCCAGGATGCTGACAGCGACTCGAGACATTTCGTGACAGTTTCTGATTGTTCCTCTGCAGGAACAGCAGGTCGTCTAAAACAACCTCACACAACAGGGCTGCAGGTCCCCTTCACAAACGGTGGGAGAGAGTGCAGAGGCGAATCTGCCGAGGGCGAGCTCGGGCCTTCCCGCTGCAGAACCAGGCAAAGAAAATGATCAGGGATAAAGAAGGGACATACATAATGATAAAAGGGTCGATTCCCCAAGAAGCTGTAACAGTGTTTAACAGGGATGGACCTAACAACAGAGTCAAAATTTGTGAGGCAAAGATGGGTAGAATTTACAAGGAGAAATAAACCAATCCACTATGACTCCAACACCCCTCTAATCAGACACGGACAGATCCAGCACGCACAAAATCAGTAAAGATGTAGCTGACAGGAAGAGCACCAGCATCGACTGTATCTGTTGACATCTATAGATTGCTTCATCCCAACAAATGCAGAGTAGATATCTTTATCAAGCTCGCGTCCAACATTCTGGGGCAGAACACGGACTTTAACAAATTTAAAAGAACAGAAATATAATACTCTGCACCACAGTGTAATTAAACTAGAAATCAAAACAGAAAGGTAGCTGGTTAACCTCCAAATAGCAAAAATTAAATAATATAGTTGATACATAAGTAAAAAAACAAGTGTCAAGAGAAATTTTAAAAAATTTTATGAACTAAATGAGAATACAACTTATAAAAACTGGTAGGACCAGTAAAAGCAATATTAACAATATGGAAAATATACAGCATTGAAGGCATGTATTAGAAAAGAAGAAAGGTCTAAAAAAAAAAAAACGATCTAAAACCTAAGCCTCCACCTTAGTAAACCAGAAGACTAAATCCAAACTAAATAGAAGAAAAGAATAAAAATGAGGACAAAGATCAATGAAACTGGATATAGGAAATGAATAGAGAAAATCAAGGAAACCAAAAATGGTTCTTTGAAAGATCATTAAAACTGATAAACCTCTAGCCAGGCTAACCAAGAAAGAGAAGACACAAATTGTTAATATCAGACATGAAAAAAGGGCCATCACTATTGATCCCACAGACATTAAAACAACAATAGAGGGGTATTATTAACAACTCCATGCTCACAAATTCTGTAGATCTTTTTAAAGAACCAAATTTAGATATTGCTCATTTTCTCTATTCTTTATTGTTTCTCTGATCTTTTTTATTTCTTTTCTCCTATTACCTTTGGGTTCAGTTTTCTCCTCTTTTTCTAGCTATTTAATGTAAACAATTGATTGATTTGAAAGCTTTCTGAATCATTATTGTATGCTTTACAGCTATAAGTTTCCCGCCTAGCACTGTTTTGGCTGTATCTCATACTTTTTGATATGTTGAATTTTTTATTTCCATTTTTCTCATGCTATTCTCATTGCCCTTGTGATTGCTCCCTTGACCCATTGATTATTTAAGTGTATGTTGTTTAATTTCCACATATTTGTGAGTTTTCTATTTTTCTTCTATTTCTAGTTTTATTCCATTGAAATAAAAAAGGTACTCTGTATGATACCACATAGAAGATAGAGTCTCAGCTAGGATAATGAGGAAGGGAAATAGGAGGTGGGCTTGATAAATATTTAGGGTGTCAAATAGGCAAAATGTTTTGGTTGGTTGTTTGTTTGGTTGGTAAGGGAAAGCAGAGGACAACACCCTGGGTGACCAGGTGGGTAATATTCTTCCTAATTAGAAGTTCCCCTGCTAACTTTCCTCTGGTGTCCATTCCTTTGTCATCACAAGATGGACTGAAATATGTAATTATCTGTGTGCTTATTTATTTAGTGGTCGTCTGTCCCTCTAGGCTGAAAATGCAGTGGCGTGGAACCATGTCTGACTTTGTTCTTCCTTATACCCCTAGCACTAGCAAAGTGAGAGACACATAGTCAGCACTGAATAAAAACTGTCCAAAAAACACACACAGAATGGGAAAGGGACTACACAGGAAGAAAAGATATTTTAAGAGGTTCCTTTTTGGACATGGTGAGTTTGACAGACTATGCAAACATCCAGGTGGCAGTTGGAAATGAGTCTGAAAACTCAGAAGATTTGCTTTGGAGATGAGGATTTGAGAGTTACCAGCATTTAAAGAAACCCTGAAAGTGAGAAGAGCATTAGGAGCAGGCCCTGATAAAGTTCAACATTTGAAAGGATTTACTTCCTTCTACTTCTTGCCTTCTGGAAATGCACCTTTGCTGTCCCCTGGCAGTTCATGGAGCAGGCGTATGACGGTTCCAGGGAGAAGCCACCCACACCTTCACGACCTTTCCAGGGAGACATCACATGACATCATATAATATCTCGCTCCCATCTGTTCACCCCAGTCCTTTAAACAACCCTTGATTTTCAGATAACTGTTCCATGAAATCTCCCTGCACCGGACTATGGAACAGCAATTATTCTCAATATCCTGGACGTGAAATAGGAAATTGCTACTCTGCTTAATCAAAATGTAGAAATCTTACTCTTTCCCATTTCCTTTTCCAGTTAGATACCTTTGTTTGTTGTCTGTCCACCCTTAAGGCCAAATGAGGACTGTGTTGATACAAATACCTGTTTTCTGTTACTACTTGGTTTACTATTTCTGTTTTGTTGACTGTGTTTTCAGTCACAGCAGGGTCTGTGTACTTTAACCTGGTGCCGACCTTGAAGGAATCACAGGCTATGTCAGGGTGACGGGACTTCCTGACTTTCCTAGGACCAATCTGTTGAAAATATTCACTCTATAACCAAATGACATGTCAGACTTCAGGTTTTGCTTCAGATAATGCTCATCAAGGAAGGATCCAGGTTCCTCCTGCCTGTCCTCTCTGACATCCTTAGTTATACTGACTTTATCCTCACACTTGTCATCTCATGGACAGGGATGGTTATCCCACCACCAAGTTTTGTGTCCCCAGGAAGATGGGGCAGGAGGAGGGGGAACAAAGGAGAAAAGAAATTTCCTGTACTAAGTCTTATCATTTCATCCCAGAATGGAAGTCCTCCCTTGTGGTTTCTACCTGCATCTCATTGACCACCTGCAGCTTAAAGGGGGCAGAGATCAAGATTTTAGTTTTTATAGCTTCTATGATAAAGCTTGGAAGGAGATGGGCGAAATGAAAGTTGAGAATTGCCAATCAAGTCTTTCACATTTAGAAATGAGCATTCATTATTATGTCTGCATATTTCCTAAAATCCTGTGAACATATCTTAAGCTAATTTACTCATGCTGATGTTGATTTCTATTTGCATAATTCTTAGAGTAATCTTATTTCAAAAATTTCCGCTCTGTAAAATATGAAAAATATTATCCATCCTTTTTTATTTTCAGTTCTGATGTCAAAAGTGAGCTAGAAAAGGAATTGAAAATATTTCTAAATAGATGCTAGTTCTGGGTGAATAAGATACATTTTTCTCCACGTTATTTCTTAAGTTAGTTCCAAAGATTTTTGCCAGTGCTGGCAAGAATTTCTTTGGTTGGCAAGCAACAATACTGAGGACAATTTTGCCTATCTTTCCATATTTGTGCCTGCTTGGCACATTGCATAAAAATAGGAACTGATGCAGCTGTGAAGTCAGAGAACGCGTTTTATGTATGGACTTTTTTCACGGAGAAGTGCTTTGTCTCCCTCTGGTGGATAAGTGTATCTTTGCAACATCAGCAATAATTCTCAGGTACTGTTTTAATTTAGGACGTCCAGTGGTGCAATAATCCCAATATGTGCTGGACGTGTGCACGCCACACACACACACACTCACTCACTCACTCACTCATTCACTCAGACTGGTCCCTGGGCAAAACTGTCATGTAATTTCAGCCTGATTTTGATACCCTATGTGTTTACTAAAAACTTTCTCACATATTTTGTCATTTAATTCTCTCAAGAACTTATTAAAATGAGTAGTCCTTCTTCCCATGAGTACAAACACCTGCCTAAGAACACAGAGCCCTAGAGTAAATTAGGGGCACACAGACCCTGATTTTCCCTGCATATTTTTGCTCATTAAATCTTATATTGCCAGAATTGGCTTCCTTCTCAACTTGTAATCTTTTCCAAAAAATTTTCTCAAATTCCCACTGACAATAGATCGATTTTAGTTATTAAAATAAGATCAAATTCTGCCTCTCACAATGGTTGACCAGATGTTTCTGCACCCTCCCCGAAAACAACTAGAAAAGATTGAAAAGGCAAGCCAGGGAGTGATAAATAATATTTGCAATGAATATAACTGACAAAAGAACTCAGATCTCACTAAGCAAAAGACTGGCAGTACAAAAAAAAAAAAAAAAAAAACAACCCCAGGAGACTTCTTAAAAGGGAATATTGAAATAGTAACTATACAAAGCATAGCTCATCTTCATTAAGTATACAAATAAATACAAATTAAAACTACAAAGTATTCACCTGCCACACCCATCAGAATGGTAAAAATTGAAAAGACTAACAATGCTAAGTGATGGGGAAAAATTACAACTCTCATACCCCACCCCACCCGGCCACTGGTGAGGCGGGGTGGGGAGGGGTATGAGAGATGGCATCTCCTAAAGTTGAAGATACATGGATATCTATGACACAGCAATTTCACTCCCAGGTTGACCCACAGAAAGGCATATAAGTGTGTACCCAAAGACGTGTTTAAGAACATTTATGGCATTATTTTTAAATAACCAAAAACTGGAAGCCTAAATGTCCTTCAACAGTAGAATGAATAAATGGTGATATAGTCGTACAATGGAATTCTGTATAACAATGAAAGTGGAAAAAACTATAGCTACATACATGATAAATGGGTAATCTAACATGAAATTTTGCACAAAGTCAGGCACAAGCAAAATATATTTTTAAATTTTCATTTATATAAAGCTCAAAGCAGGCAAAATTAATCTATGGTCTTTCCATAGCTACCAATAAAATGGCTGTTTACAAACACAGTTCTCTAAAATTTTATCAGTTTAAAAGTTTTTTCCAGTTTAAAGGATCCATCATAGCCATTGAGGAGTAGGGCCTTAAATAAGACATGAAAGATGTCCCCACAAGATTGTACAAAGGATGCAGCCTTCACAGGATCTAGAAAGTTTATTTGCAAAAATAATCAAAGTAAAGGCCCTTATTATACTGGTGGATGCAATGAAAGTTGACATGATAAAGGCCCTTTATGGATTGGGATCCCTTATGATAAACTCCGCTGAGAGCTAGTGGGGCCAGTCAGAGACTGTTCAGAATCCTAGTCTATTCAACTGGCTTCCAAATGTACACCATAGGAGTACCTTCCAGACTACAGAGACCAAGAAGAGTTTTCTCACTGATAACAAACCAAGCTCTCAAAACATAGAGCAAAATGCCTAAGAAAATCAGATAGAATATTTATGTTTTAAAGGCTCAGGGAGATAATGCAAGTTCCTTCTGGAAAGGTGTCTGGGTTTCTCATGCCAGCAGACTAAAACCAACACGGGTGCTCAGAGCACTGGGTGGCCTGTTCTTCTGTGTGCAGCCCAGAGGAAAGTGTCTTCACTCGTTAAGGAGTGGGTTTCCCTGTGGGACCATTGCATGGTATGAGCGTTTGCCTCCCGTAAATTTCTCAGTTGCCTGAGAAACCAGTAACCAGCTGGGAGGAGCTTTTTGTCTCTATTTTCGGAGCTAAAAGCTCTCATGTTATCTTCACTTTTATTCCAGTAAACTCAAAGCACCCAATTCATGGAAAGACACCAGGTTAACTTACTTAAGTACCCAGTTCAAACCTTTTCAGGTCTTTCAACTGGGCAGTCTTCTCAGTGCAATTCAACTGAGCAGCCTTTCCAGTCTCTTCCAACTGAGAATTCAGGTACCACTTCTTTTTTTTTTTTTTAGGTACCTCTTCTTGAACGCGCTTCCCCTGTGGCTCAGCTGGTAAAGAATCCGCCTGCAATGAAGGAGACCTGGGTTCTATCCCTGGGCTGAGAAGATCCCCTGGAGAAGGGAAAGGCTACCCACTCCAGTATTCTGGCTTGAAGAATTTCATGGACTGTATAGTCCACAGAGTTGGACATGACTGAGCGACTTTTACTTTCACGAACCATCTTCAGTTCAAGAAAAACCTACTCCTTATATAGCAAGGAGTTTACCAATCACTGAGTAAAACTCAAGAGTCATCAACCAAGACAGGAGAGACTTACCCAATCACTGAGGAGATGGATGCGTCTTCTCTAAAAAATGTTTCCTTATGTCCTTTAAGCCCATCTCCTGATCTCCGTCTCCAGGTAGTCACTGACCTTCCTTCTCACTGTAGTTTTGCTCTCCTGTTGGCTTTAGTTTGCATTTCCCTGATGATTCATGATGTTGAATATCTCTTCATGTGCTTGTTGACCATATCTTTGAGTGCAGCATCTACTGAACTCTTTCCCAACATTTTTGTCTTGAGTTTCTCATATACTCTTACACAGAACTCCTTTGTCTCATTTTTGTATTTCCTCCCAGTCAGCAGCTTGCCATTTTCTTTTCTTTTTTTTTTTCATTTTCTTTTCTTAATGGTGTCTTATGAAGACAGTTTCAAACTTGAGAAACTTCAATATGTCCACTTTTTTTCCCTTGGATGGTTAGTGACTTTTACATCCTAAGAAATGCTTGCCTACCAAACTTTGAAAAGATTTTGTGTTTCCCTGTAGAACTTTTACAGTTTTAAGTTTTTAATCTTTAAATCTGTGGTCCTTTTTGAGTAAATTCTGTACATACTGTGAGATAAGGGTTAAGGTTCACTTTTTTTCTCCCAATAAGGATATCCAGTTGTTTTTGATCCATTTGTTGAAAAGCCTACTCTTCCCCATCAAATACCATGATGCTTTTGTCAAAAATCAATTGAAATCAACATAGGGCTCTTTCTCTGGACTCTTTTCTCTTCCTTTGATCTATATATCAATCTTGGGCCAGGACTCACTAGCTGGATTATAGTTGCATATAAACCTTGCTATTAGGAAGGATAAATTTGTTTAGATGTACTTTAGCTATTCAGTGTTCTTTGTATGTCCATGCAAAATTTAAAATCAGCCTGTACGTCCACCTGTGAGAATTCTGACAAGCACTTCTCTCAGAATCTATAGCTCAATGGAGAATGTGTATCTTAAAACACTGGCCTACAATCCATGAATATGATGCATTTGTACTTTTATTAGGGTCTTTCCTTTAGCAATGTTTTGAGGTTTTCAGTGTACAGGTTCTTCACATTTAAAAAAAATTTTGCCCCTAAATACTTTTTTCGTGTTCTTATAAATTATATTTTAATTTTGTAGATGGCACAAATTGACTTGTTGACATAAAATTGACGTGTTATTTCCTGCAACCTTGTTAATTCAGTTATTAGTAGTAGCACTTTGTAGTCCTCAATTATTTTTGTGTGTGCTTATGCCATCTGTGAATGGTTTTGCTTCATTCTTCCCAATCTCTATTGTACTGACCAGGACCTCATTTACAAGTTTGAAAAAAGTAGTGAGAACATACATCCTCATCTTGGTGCAACTCTTGGGGTCAAAGTACTCATCAATATATTATCCTTACATATTATGTCACCAGTAGGTATCCTTAAATTCCCTTTACTAGCTTGAGGAAATTCCCTTCTATTCCTGTTTAATGAGAGCTGTTAGTATGAACTTTGTAAAATGCTTTTACTCTACCTATTGAAATGATTATGTGGTTTTTGCTCCTTAATTTTGTCACTATGGTAAATAACACTACTCATAATTGATTTTCAAATATTGTACCAACCTTGCATTCCTGGGAGAACCCTATTACCATGTAATATTGATATAGTACTTGCAAATCAACTGTATATTCTTTTATACATCACTGGATACAAATTGTTAACATTTTGTTTAAGCCTTTCAGGACTCTTAAAAGGGTAATAGGTTTGGAGCTTTCTATACTTGAAATATCTTTTTTGGATTTTTTTTTTTTTTTTTTTTTTGAGGTTGGTAAAAGGGTAATGCTGACCTCATAAAAGTGTTCCCTCTTGTTTTCTAAAATGTAAAATTGCTAAAATTTCACCCTTAAATGTCTGACAGAATTTACCATTGAAGCCATCTGGGTTTGGAATTCTGTGGAAAAGGGATTAATTCACTTTAAGACAGATTAAGGGAATATTCACATTTTCTATTTCTTTTCATGTCTGTTTTGGTCATTTGTCTCTTTCAAGATATGTACTTCTTTCATCTAAGTTGTCATATTTACTTGTATGTAACATCTAAACAAAGAGAACACAACCCAGATCTACCTCTGGGTGAGGCCCAGTTCCTGACTACACAACAACCATGTTACTAGCAGAAACTTGATCAGGTATTTAGGGGTGAGGAGCCATGACATCTGCAACCTGATGAAAGAGAGGGAGGGAGGGAGCAATGCGTGCAGAAAATGTGATTAAACTGGTGAATACAGTGGGGAGGGCACTATACTATTTTTCCAACTTTTCTCTAGGTTTCAAATTTTTCCAAAAAGAAGTTAAAATGATATATTCATATTCCACAACCCAGTGATTTAAAGAAATGACCAGAAAACCACACACAAACTCTGCACAAGGAGTTTTATCATGGATCAAAGTTTGAAAACACCCTAAACATCCCACAAAGAGGATCAGATAAACAAACTACAGTATAAGACATGAAAAACCCAACAACAACAAATATCACAATTTTCCCAAGATTATCCAATACAGACAGACAATGGAAGGAAAAAGTCATAACACTGAATACAAGACCCCAGTCTACATGCACGAGGAAAAGACTGCAAAGTAACAATGCAAAAAAAAACACAAAACACCAAAAACCCATGACTGTCTTAGAGTGGTGGGGTCACAGGAGAACTTGACTCTTCTTCATAATCCTTGTTCAGAATTTCTTGAAGGATTCCAGGTCTTCTCATCACTCCAGGGGCAAAAGGAAGGAGAACTTAAATTAAGGGCAGGTCAGGAGGTATGGGCTGGATTAACTCCAAGAGGGAGGGAGATCCTGCATGCTGTGGTGGTTAACTGGTCACAGGGGAGCCCAGTAGAGGGGAAATGACACAGGCTGGACAGGACAGCCACACAGACTCTGAGACCTGATTTTATTCCCTTTGAAACAGGCAAAGGTTGGGAGACCAAGGTGGTTATCTGCGAAAAAAATAAAGCTTCATACAAGTGTAAAGGTAAACCACCTTTCTACTTTGTTCCACAGGTACCTTAATAGACTTGGTACCTATTATTACAGGAAATCCCCATAGAACAATGAGAACTAGTGATTAAAGATCAAAGTTTTAACAAATTCTGGGAGATAGTAAAGGACAGGGAAGCCTGGCATGCTGCAATTCATGGGGTTTCAGAGTCAGAAGCGACTCAGCAACTGAACCACCACCACCTACTATTACAAAAAATCCACATGGAACAATGAGAACTAGCGTTTAAAGATCTGAGTGGAGGTTTGAATCTGTGCTTCCCACACAGTCCTGGGCAAACTGTTCAAACTTTCTGAGCCTATTTTCACCTCTGAAAACCTGGGATGATGATGATGATGATTGTAATCATCATCCTCCCATTTCAAAAAGATTACTGTGGAAGATCTACTGTGGGAGATGTCTGTGAGGGTGGTCTATAGTCTATGAAGTACTTTACAATGTCAGTTAATGTTAACTTAGGGTATGAACTATTCAAAATGCTGCTACTATCTTTGAAGAGAGAAAAGTAGCAATTCATACTGCCAATAAGCTTTGCCACAAGACACCATGGAGTGTTCCATGTTTAGGCTGACAAGGTCAATGAATGAACATCAGACGGGCAGCACAGAATACTAGGGATCCAGGAGCCTACGGGGTTAAGGGGGCAGAAACACCCTTACAAAGGAAGATGAGTATGTGAGAATCCTTGGTTTCCACTACAAACATTCTGCAAACATGGGAAGGAGACCAGGTGATTCCCCACACACACTGCATCGTGAGAGAGGGGAAACTGCACCAAGTCACAAAGTCTGGGGTGGCTCGTGGCCTTCAGATGGTGCAGCTGTGTCTTCCCAGGCACAAAGATGACTGTGTGCCCTGCCCTACTGTCCTAGGTTGGAAACTGACAAACAAGCAGATTTCCTCTTGAAAAGCCTTGTTAAGCCAGCTGGTAACCACCTGAGTAGAAAGATTATTTTGACCAGGGAGTAAGAAGCCAGGGATCGGACAAGGTATTTGCTGGAGCTGTGGCAGGAAGATGCAGAAAACTAGCTGTAGAGAAGAGAAATATTTTTTCTACCTTTAACATTTTTCTCCCTGTAATGCTCAGGACAAATCTTTCTGGATCTGGGGTCAATGACAACACTCACAGCAAGGAGTTCAGCCTCTAACATCAAGATTTCTATTTACCAGTGATCTGCTCTTAAGATTGTGAAATTGACTCAAGGGGTAACAGTAAGTCACTGTTACCTAGATTCACTTTAAAAAAACCCAAAAAACCCACTGTTTTTGCATTAGGAACAACGAAAAAGCAAGAAACGTTGTCAAATCGGGATGTTGAGAGGCAGGTTGAGGATCGGCCACTGAAAACTGTAAAAATAATACAAATGCAAACTGCAGAGGTGAAAATCAGGCAATTTATTGTAAACAGGATTACCCTAGCACTCCACCACCTACTGACTGTGTCACATGCTCTCTCTTCCACATCAACTCGTGAAAAAGACTTTTTAAAAAGTCACGGGTGACTGACACCTGAATGTGTTTCACAAATCTCCTTTATGCTGAGGAAAGAGCAGTGTCCAGGTAGTCTGTTATTGCTCATGGACTAGTTTGGACCTACTGAGCTGAATGTGTAAGTCAGCCCGAGTGAGCCAACAGCAGCTGGAGAGCCTAGGTGTACAGCAGAGAACACTGGAGCACGCTCACCAGCGACCTCACTTTCCTGGAGACTACCTGGGATGCCTCTCAGAGCTCTTCACGTGACCTTCTCATAAAAATGACACTCAAATTTCACCCCCACCTTTTTTTGTAAAGAGCTAAGTTACCCGATAGCACATAATTTTCCACAGAAAAGGTTTAGGTGGGTTATTTACTCTTCCAGTGGTAGATTTATACACTCAGGACTCATTTTCGACCCCTCTCATATATACTTGCAGTTTGATGAAAAGCTGCATAGTTTACAAATGCATAAAACCAGAAGGGAGTGATGGTGACTCACACACCTTCTGATGGACAAAGACAAGCTTCGTACAAGGAAGCTCTTGAAGGTAGGGATAAAAAGACAGTTACAGCACCACATTTATCTGACAGTAGAAATGGAGCCCCGCTTTCAAAAGCAGCCTCCATGGTTGTGATTATCATTCTTGCCCCAAATTCAGACTATTTGGAAAAATGGCAAATGTGAAACTTAAGATGTGAAAGAGACGTGACTCTACAGAAAGAAGTCCTGGTAAATCGACTCACATGGAAGTAAAATGTCACTGGAAAATACCATTCTTTACTTCGCCTGAGTTAGTCAACAACAGGACCACTTATTGTTACTAGTGCCCGTTTGTTTCCAATTTCTCTTTAAGTTTTAATAACAGTAAATATTTCAAAACGGCTGTTAAATATACAGTAACAATTTCATCTATAATTGTATCTCATGAAGAAAAAATATTTTTTAAAAGCTCACTCCAGTCATCATCTGTGTGTTTGTATGTTTGTATTTATATATTAAAAAAAAAACTCTTAAGGCAATATTAGACTGGGAGCAAAACAGGGATTTAGTGTCTCTATGGAGATCACACTATTTAAGAATCCAAGGCTTTCCTTTTTGTACCCCCCAAAAGGTGTCTTTGTACATGTTGCCTTTTATATTCACAACAGGGCAGATATTCTGGTTGGTATACTGACTGCAATTTCGCCGTAGTAAAAAGTTACAGATATTTAGAATAGCTGATGTTGGAAAAGCATGTCACACACTCAGTGGGATCTGAAGTTGACCCTATTTTTCTTTGTTAAATAAATACAGCAATGTGTTGATGTGACACTGATGGAACACTGCAAACCAAATATGAACAACAAGAATGTCAATATAATTCAATCAGAAAGAAACAAATCACAGTAATCCTGAGAAGTTCAGTTTGGGACAAAATTGATGTCAGGTAAGTCTGTATTTCTAGCACTGTAAATAAGTAGGGTGTTCTAGAGTTTTCCAGCATTTTACTAGCTTGAATAAAAAACATGTTCAAATTTTATAAAAAGATTAAAACCATGCCTTAATCAGCAATTTCACTAATAAAAGAAAATTACATTGCTTTATTATCTGCCAAATGTAATGTTCTCCATTATTTACATGAAACTATTAAGTAGAAAGCAAAATTGAGAATCAATTTTAAAAATGTATTACCTTTCTATATGTTTTGAAGTCTTTTCTGTCAACCTAGAGGCTTTTAGAAAAAAGCTAACATATTTTTCTTCTGACAAATGACTATTTTACAGAATAAGGAAGATTCTATAGGAATATCATTCATCATTTTAAGTATTGTTATATAAGGGACATTTCTCTTAGTAATGAAAATTTTTAAAATATTTAAGAGTCATGTATTTTAAAAATATTCTACATCTATAAGATTTTGTAATTTAATTACTCTGGATTTTTAATATTTCTACATAATGACATTTGACAAGTTTTTTTTCTTTTTTTCCTCTGTGTCTCTCTAATAGTGAATAAGAAACTATTAAAGTGGCCAAGATGGTTTTCCTAGCCCTTGGAAGACTCAGGAATGCATCCACTTGCACTTTCCCGCCCACGGGGAATCTTCAGAGTTTTGCAGCCATGAAGTTAATATGCGGTTTCACAAGGGGGAACAGTGGCAAACCACGCTTGAACTCAGTCATGTTCTGAATCACTTCAGGCTGCAAAAAAAGAAAGTTTTCTCTTAGTGTATTTACGCAGACTGAACAGGATATAAACTTTATTTTTGCATATACACACTAGTTTCTGTACCATGTATTACATATTATACCTGCTGACTCTCTTCCTGGATCAGTAAGGTCAGAGGGTCTATGCAGACCTATGGTGAGAGTTCCCAGTGGGTCTCTGGGTTAGAGGGAAGATTTCTGTCTTCCCCTAGGTGCTCAAGGTCGGGCACAGCAAGGGCTCAGGACTGTGGCTTGGGTGGAGTGGCAGAGGCCAGTGTGCCCACCTGGCAAGGGCCTGCTTATATTGCTAGCTTCCTCTTCTTCCAAGTAAATGCCAACTGTTCAAAATGATTAAAATTCACAAGCGCCAAGGAAAATGCGGGGACAAATGTGGCTGGAGATGACTCACTACAGAGTAACACAACTGTTCAAGCTAGTAGATGAGGCCGACAAGGGCAAAGCCACTGGTTTTCCCAGCTGAAGAGTGAAGGAATGGCAACCTGGCCTTTAAGGGGGACCTGAAGTACATGCCCCGATACCTGGTGGCCTGAAACCTCTGGGTTTTATGTGTCCTGGTGAACAAGCTCCTTTTAAGTAGGAAGTCCTCTAACAGTGCAAGCTAACACGACATTTATGTTTCTTACTTGTGGCAAGGCTGGTGCTTGTGACAAATTTATATCATTTTGACATGGGAACTCTCCAACCACAGGACCTATTTAAAAAAAAGAAAAGAAAGGTTTAATGCTTTGCACTCACTGCTATTTGTACACAAGAGCAAACAAACCAAACCAAACCAGACTCAGCTCACTAAAAAACTGCCCCAGGCCCAGTTCATGTCCTCTCAGATCCTTCCAGGCTGTGTGCTCCCAAGGCCTGTCAGCTTGTCCTGCCTCCCGTCCAGAAGGTCCCCAGTGATGGTTCAGGACCTCATGGCGCTTGAACAGCCTTGGTTGTAGCTGCTTTACTGCCCAGCTTTGATCTCACTGGTCCCTGAGGCTCTGGCCACCCGAAAGGACCAAGTAAAAACCACCAAGAAAGTCGGGGGAGTCATCGGCCAAGCCAGTCAGAGACAGGAGATGGGAAGAACTGAGCAGATAGACTGCTCGCCTCCCTCCCCACATGCAGCGGCTCCATATCGCTCCTTTGGAGAGGTCCCGCCAGCACTGGCTGTGTTCTCTGACAGAGCTGTGGCCAGCTCAGCCCTGTGCCATCTGGTGCCGGCTCTCCCCTTCACGGTCTCGTCTCCCTTTGCCCCTCACTTTTGCCTTGACAGAGCAGACCCTGTCTCCAGGTAGCTCCCCTTCTGCGCCCCTTTACTTCCTGGTGCTCTCTAAGGGATGTGGCTACGGCATGGGATAGCTATCATGTGCCGAAAAACACCCTTTTCAAAAGTCACTTCTCAGTACTTACAAGAATCCATTTCTCTGGCAAGAACATGGACGGATACCTTATGTCTCCTCGGGGCATCTACCGCCAACATTTCCTGGATGGGAAGAAGAGCAAGGTCATGCTTTTGCCCCACTAGGGAACTTAAAATGAGGTGCTGTCTTACGACCATAAAGAGTCATCCTGCACACAGTCAGAAACAGAAAAGATGCGTCCCTTTCTCTCCCCTCACTTACAGTATTTCATTTAAACTCTACAAACATTAGGAGGGTAGGCATCGTACAGATGAGAAAACTGGAGTGTTCATGCTCCTATGACTAATAAGTACCTGGACTGGGATTAAAAACCCAGCCCATTACTCATCAGGGTGTGACCAGGGCTGCACCCAGTGATCTGAGGTATGTGCAGAGACAATGGCCTGAGCTTAGGTAGGGGATGACCACAATGCCCACTCCCCAGGAACCTCCCCAGGTTCTGTACCAGGGCACTGCTGCGGCTCCTCCCCTACCAGAAGAGGAGAGAAATAACATCTCTTGACTGTCGCCTTGTATTAGCCTCTTTCCTGTATTAGACCACTTGATTCTCTTAAGCTAAGCATCACCATGATTCCTATTCTAGAGATTCAGACTCTACGATACAGAGAGGCGTAACAACTTGCTGAGCCACACAACTCATAAGGGGATGGGGTCAGAAGTGAGTATGCTCGTTCTCTCAATTCCACCACATTGCCTGGAGGGACTCCCTTTAGTCATTACCAAGAATGCCAGGAGTGGTACGCTGGCAGAAGGATCCTGTGGGGAAGTGTCTCCTCACTCTTCCCTTAATGATAGGTCCATATTTATGTCTTTTCCAAAAGGAAGACTCAAGTTGTGATGAAGCTTCTCCTGATGCCTCAGCCAGAAGTAATATTTTGTATCCTCAGAGGAAGAGACTAGCAGCAAAGTCAGACTGACTCACAGTTATTTACAGAACAGTTACTGTAAGCCTGGTCCTGTGCAGCTGCAATGGAAGCCGTGCTGAAGTTGCAAAGCAAAGCTGGCAGAACAGCCTCTCTTAGGAGCTCAGCCCAGGTTTGTCTCATCTGAGAGCATCTTACTTACTAGAGTAAAGTTTGCTTCCAAAGATGTATTCTTTCTTTTTTTTTTTTTAATTTAAATTTATTTAATTGGAGGATAATTGCTTTAAAATATCATGTTGGTTTCTGCCATACATCAACATGAATCAGCCATAGGTATCTATATATGTTCCCTCCCTCCTGAGCCTCCTCCCCACTCTTACCCCGCCCCACCCCAAACATGTAGTCTTGATCTCTTTTCACCCAAACTCTCATTGCCCTCTTAACTTATATCAGTTACAGAACATCCTCTTCAGTTTCAGACTGTTCAATTTCCTGACAAACTTTGGACAATCCTCATTTTTCTAAAAACCAACCAATTGCATTTTCTTGTAAACTCTATTCTAAGGAACACTAGAGTCCCAAGAGACATTTATAGGTATTCTGTACAAAAAAAAAAAGTGTCCATAATGAAATCAGTTTAGGAAATATTTTGTTAATCAAAACTAAACAAATATTGGGCTAAATAAATCTTTACTACGGGGGTTCCTAGAACTTTTTTTTTTTTTTTTTTGGCTGCATTGCATAGTATGCAGGATCTTAAGTTCCCCAACTAGGGACTGAACCCATACCCCCTGCAGTAGAAGTACAGAATCTTAGCCACTGGACCACCAGGGAAGTCCCTCTTAGAATTTTTTAAAAAGTTAACATGCTCTGTGATTCCCCAAGAATGAGCATAAAGAAAAGTCATTCTCAAACTTACATGGTCACAAAACTCTTTTTTCTAGGTACCCCATTAGTATCTTACAGAACACAAATATATTAGGGAAACCCTGTTCGTGATTTAGTGTAAGCTTGGTAATAAATACTCTCACTTTTTAAGACAAGAAAGTCACCGTATAACTGTTATTTTCACAAATTCAATAATCAGGTACCACTTGTAATTTCAAATAATAGAATTTGTTTCAATATAGAACAGAATACAGAATTTATAATATAGAATTTAGAAATAGAATATAGAATTTAGAAATAGAATTTGTTTCAAATAATAGAATATTATTTCAAATAATTTCAAATAGAATTTCAAATAATAGAAGGAAAGACAAATCATCATTTCTTCTGGAAACATCACAGTATGTTATATTAGATCATCATTCTTTTTGAACACACGTAACTAATAAACATCTTAAAATACAAGTCTTAGGAACCAAAAAGTGTTGAACATGAGCACCCTCTTTTTATAGGCAAAATGAGAACAAGTAACCAACCTCACAAAGTGTAACAGTCTTAAGTAGTAAATCAATCACAATTAGTACTTACTTTATAATATCAAGGAGGAAAACATACTCTCATTTGAAGCATTCTGATCAAACTATTTAAAAACCCTAAGGTTGCATATTACTAATAAAGTGATAATAACAATAGAGACTATTTAGTAAATGCTGCTAAATGTCAATCACTTTACATACCTCATTTCAATGAATACTCCAATTAACCTCTATTTCATAAATATGGAAGCTTACAGAATTTGGCCAGGGTCACAAAGCTAGCTAGCTGGTGACGGAGCTGAGCCCTGAGTCTGTGCTCAGGGGCCATATGCTCCCACTCCTGCCCCACAGACCACGGAGTGAGGCCAGTAGTTCTGAGCAGGGCTTGGGACAGCTTTCTGCCTGGCAGCCGACATGTGTCCCAGAGCCCTGCTCCCACACCAACTCTGTCCCTCACAGTCCCACCGCACCTCTCTCTCCACAGACACAAAGACTACCTGCGCTTATACTGAGCTGCACGAAAAGCGTAAGATGTTATGGGAAAACCCATACAAATGTTTTGGCCAACCCAATATATCAGAATAGATTCTTATATAGTTTTTATTTTTTAAATATGTGTGTTTTTATTACATACACACATACATACACATATACAGATATTTTGATAGATTTTATTTTTTAAAGCAGTTTGGGTTCACAGCAAAACTGAGTGAAAGGTACACAGGTTTTCCAGATATGCACTATCTGTTCACAGGCCTAGCCTCCCTCTTGTCAAAATATGTTTTTTAAAAGACTATCACTGCAGAAGAGCAAGAGTCATTTAGGATGATAACTTGACCAGTCAGCCATTTCCACAGTCAAAAATGGCTCAGATCCCATTGCTGAGAAAGGTACCTTCAAAATACTGTCATTTACTGTCAAATTTTGAACCTAAAATTGCTCCTTTCTTTCTTCTTGCTAAGGTGTTACTGGCTGTATGAATATCTGTTTGCACATACAGAAACTAGGACCCTTTTTGTTTTTCACAGGCTCTGGGGGAAAAATAGGTATAATAACTGGTAGATGGTGCAAAGTCACCGTTTTCTCTATGAAAGTATCAGCACTTCCAACTCAGGAGTCATTTGCTTTTCCTTACTCTCCCACACAGCACCAACAGCAGGGGATTAGAAATGATTAGCTTTCACTGCACAACTAATTTCACAAAGTCACTCTAATGAGAACTGCAAATACGACTCTTGTATTGACAACTAAGATATACCCCTGAAAAATGACCTTGAAAAGCATATACTATCCCTTCCAGAGAAATCAGCACAAGGCAGGACTGAACTCCTGATGAAAAACGTGGTGTCTAATAAATCAGGTATGAACCAGGAGATGTGGCTAAGGACACTAGGTAGGGTATAATTCTAAGGCACTATGGTAATTACAGAGTAGAATTTTGTTCCTTGCCCTAAAAAATAGACATAAAAGTATTTTACACAAATTAGATGCCCCGGTACGTTACAAAGAATATATGTAACCCTTTAGGTACAGCTCTATTGCTACATAAATTTTTAATCTCTGCACTTAGCATGGTTATTACACACATTCTATGCCCATTTAAAATTTATGCTACCCTTCTATAAATTCTGTTACGGTGGGGAAAATTTAGACAGTATAAACCTCTTAGAGCAGAATTGGGATAACTTTAATGGCAGTACCTCTCTTTTCTCCTGATAAACTTTATTAGGCACTTAAAACTTAACAATATCTCTAGTGTGGAATTAGCAGATATAAATTACTATATATATAATAGACAAACAATTAAGATCCTACTGTATAGCAGAGGGAACTATATTCAGTTAACCTGTAATGGAAAAGAATATGAAAAAGAATAACTGAATCACTTTAGTGTATACCTGAAACTAACAGAAGGAAAGAAGAGGAGAGCGGCAATTGCTAAAGGCTTTGGGGTTTCTTTTTGGGGTGAGAAAAATTTTCAAAATTGTTAGGTGATTATGGTAATACCTTGTGACTAACGAGTGACTATGAATATACTAAAAACCATTGAATTACACATTTTAAATAAACGATTGTGTGGTATGTGAATTAAATTTCAAAAAAAAATAAAAAAGGAGTTAAGTGCTTTGGGGAAAAAAAGGCGAGTGGTCATTTATTTTTAAAAGGAGCCAAAAAAACAAAAACAAAAACAAAAAAAAATTTAAAAAAATAAAAGGAGCCAAGGGTGCATACTAAGTTGCTTCAATTGTCTCCGACTCTTTGCGATCACATGGAATGTAGCCCACCAGGCTCCTCAGTGATACCTAAGTCAGTGGAGAAGATTTACAGTTGGCAGAGATTGGAAAATAATCTGATTCTCAAGTTCTATTTGTTTTCTTTACTCTTTCTTTCCATGATAAGCACACCAATGCTCTCTGTGGGTTGGCGTGGGGAACAGAGAGAAAAAACAAGAGAGTAACCTAAGTAGGTGGGTCTGGAAGCTGGGAAGGGCCACCATAGTCCTTGGTCCAGACGGAAAGGAAAACAATACTGAGCTCAATAGGAACTGCCTCTTTTTCCTAACAGTAATAAGTCTTGAAAACCATAAAAATGGTTTCCATAAACCATAAAAAATCCATAAAAATGCCTTCATAAATCCTGCCTGAATGGGTTCAAAGTGGCAACACACAACATAAAGCATGTAACATTTTCTTATCGGTCAAAGTCTAAATATGTAAAGTGAATTTACCTTATAGAATTTGATAATATCTTCCTTGGTAAGTGTCTTCAAATAGGCAACTTCTATATTATCTGAAAAAAATCAAACAAGAATTTATTAAAATTTCCATTTTAAGCAGCCCAGAATACTAAATGACAATATTCTTCACTCCAACACTCTTAAATATCCATCTTTTTGAGTGATCGATTACTCCAGAAAGTAGTAAGGGAAAAAATTTCAAGTGAAAAGTAAGAGGATACCCTGGCTATCTATGGTTGAGCTGTTGGTTCCTGGTCTAGTCACTTCAGGTTTTTTGAGTCTCAGTTTCTTCATCTGGAAATAGGGTATAAAAACCACCTAACTGACAATCACATAATACCAGGGTACAGGGCAAATGCTCAGTAATTGGTAGTTACTATTATCATTAACAGTGAATCCAACTGCTAGAAAAATTACAGGTAAGGGAACAGAGGCCCCAGAAAGGCAACCTGGCTGAGATCTTTGGCTTGTCTGTGTCAGAATGAGAACACAACCCAACCCTTCTGACTTTGAGTGTAGCTGAAGTTAATCTCTGCTCTGAGGTAAAGGACCCTGAGAAGCAGGAGACTTTGGGACGTATAGCTCTTCTAAATCTAAAAGCACTGACAAATCTGGGGAGATCCTTAGAGGCAGATGCTTGAACCCTGGTGCCTCTAGGACAGCACTTGTCTCAAGAGAGTTCAATCTGCACATTTTCTGTTTAGAGCTATGAGAAATAGATGCTTACATATCTGTGCTCAGAGTCTCAGAGACATACCGAATAAAGTGAAATCAGATTTACTATTAGTGCATTGTGATGAGATACAGATAGATTCAGCCCTAGTTTGAGAGAGAGAGAAAAAAAAAGTTTCTAATAAGAAATTGCTGTTACATTAAATATAAGTCCTTTAGAAGTGCTACCACCTCGTCCCAAACTGTCCTGAAACATCACCTATGAAATGAATACCATTTCACAGAATGGTATCAATGCCCTCAAATGTTTCACCTCCATGCCGTGAATATGGGGGCCCTGATCATGCCTTACCTCTGTCAAAATTGTACTGCTGGGAGATGATCTCCCCCCAATATTTAGCACACTCTGCAGATAGCTTCTTTGGTTTGTCTAGTCGACGGATTGCTAATGCTTGGATGTGTTTTTGGAAGGCCTCTTCTGTCATGTCCTCTATGGACTTTTCCATGGTAATTAAGAAAGCTTCCACTCTGCTTTCTAGGTAATGAGGTGGCTTTTCTGACTGGATGATAAACCGTAAGCCCTGTATGCCGTTGGCTCGGCGTGGCCCGCTGAAGACAATATAGCCTGAAACACAAACACCAGCCAGTCAGGACCATGGCATCTCAGACATGGGTCACTTTTAATCTTTCAAAAATTATCCTGTCAGAGCAAATACAATCTACTTTAGGACTTTATATTATTCACCTCTGAAGAAATCAGCAATGAAAATATCTTCAGTTCCTAAGCACAGGGCAGAAGAGCTTTCTGAAGAACAGCTGGAAAGCTGGAGGTCACAAACCCCTATTCATTATTCAACATTCCCAAGCACCTCACTGCCTGTTAGTTAATCCCCTTCAATCCGTGTTAAAGTTATTCTCATCCCTACGAAATGCTAGACTCATTTCATCCCCTAACTATTGTCCTAGCTTGATTTCCTTTCACATCCAAGCTCCTTATGTGAACCTGCCTATACTATTGCATTTCTTGTTAGATAACCTACCCCTGGATCGACTTCATTCAGGCTGCAAATCTTTAGAGACCAAGTAACTGAAGGTCATGTTCCCACTGTGAGCTCCTCTGCTACCTCCCATCTGTATCTTTCCTAAACGCACTTGTGGCTTGCCTCCTCTGCTCTGCACCACACCTCACTACCTTCAGCATCGCTTTTAGAGTTTGAACACTCAGTAGCATTTGCCACACTGTACTACAATTATTCCTTACAGGTCTGCCTTCCTGATGAGATTGTAAGTTCCAAGAAGGGAAAGACCATCTAAAACTTACCCATTTTTGCAGTCCAGCATCTATCATGGTGGTTTAAAAAAAGACTAAAAAAGTTTAAACGTTTAAAAAAAGATTGCTACTTTAAGAGACTCATCCAAATCCTTTTTCATTGGTTATTCATTGAGTCCGTTTTTGGTTGTTTTTTTTTTTCTTTTTTTGATTCATTGGTTATTCAAAGCACATTACTGGGGCTTGCTTTTTTTGATCAGATTTTCCAGGATCTCCAAGGCTTTTAACAGTGCCTAAAACTGCCCGAAACATTTCCTCAAAAGACACTTACTGTGACTTCTTCTATGTGCCCCGGGCTTGGGATACAAAGATGAATAAAAAATACCTGACCTCTTAAGGAACCTAAAATTCAGTAAATCTAAGCATCTCTGGATGGCTTCTTTCCCACCTTGTCACCCGCAACAGACTGCCCTTAGCATCTGTTTCCCCCACCCAAAATGACCTCTATATAGATATATATGTGATGGAAACACACGTCATCTCCTTAAGAGCTGCTCTACTATCTATGAGATAGTAACTGCTTATCTTCTTGAAGTGCAGTCCCCACAAGCATCATGACGGGGGCTGTACATGTGGGGGACGTTCTCGAGGACAACAGCTGTTCCTCAAGGAGTGAGGTGCCCTGCTATGCCCTGCTGCCCACTCACCCAGTTGCTCCTTGGTGCGCAGGGTGTTGAAGCAAGGCTCGGAGATGATCTGACAGAAGAGCTCCAGAAACATGTTCTCTGAGGTGCTCTGCATGTCGGTTTGGTAGTATATCTCAATGCCGCAGTTATTGTGGACTTCATTCCTCTGCTGATACACAAACCATCCTCCTAGGAAGTTTCAATAAGAGAGCGACATGTTCAAAAACTTCTTTAAACAAACTTACTGTTTTGTTTGTCTGTATGAAGTTGTTCAGTTTGGTTGGCGTCTTTTGGCAGTTCCAAACTGCAATTCATTCATTAAGAATGTGAAACTCAACTTACCCAAGGGAATCCTAATACAGTGATCTGTACTTGGGAGGCCCTCATAAACACTCAATGACTTTAAAGGGCAGAACACTTGTAAAAGATCCACTTTATGACTAAGTAAATTTTAATGCTAATTGAGATCATAGTTAATGAAATCTACAATACAGTGTACACACTAAATTAGAACTAGCTAATATCTATAAGAAACTCAACAGAAATACAACCTATGCTTTAATAACCATGCATAACAATTTTTTAAACCACTAGTTGTACCATTATCTATTTAGCATTCAATTCAATATTGTTTAACAACACCCACACTGATGGTCAATTCACAAATTTATACATATGTGTACAATGCATAGAGATGCCTCAGTCTGACATCTCACTTTAGAGATGACGAAACTGAGACCCTGAGAAGTGAGCAACTTATCCAAGGACATACAGTTGAATGATGGAAAGCTGAGATATGCTGATCAAGTACTTCATCAAAGTTATAAACAGATGGCCATGATTTATGATAACTATTTCATGAGCAGTAAATGTGACTGAGCAAATACAATGTTTAGTAATTGCCTGATTACCACATTCAATGGTTTTTGAATGGCAATTCCTGATTCTTCCTCTCTGCCATGCTGTAGTGACTGAGGAAGAAGCTTAAGTTCAAAATGAGCCATCACCTGGTCTGTGAGGACTGGCTATGCAGAATAGTGGCACTGTGCTCAGGTGTCTTGCAACATTCAACAAAGAGATCCTGAGGTAACGCTTTAGTTGCTGCTCAAGTGAGCCAGACACAGACCCCAGCCCTTCAGAAATGTACAGCCTACCAAGGGAGATGGAGATGCACTTCAATCCCAATGTGAGAGAAGTGCTGAGTTGCTTAAAGAAGGAAGGTTCAGAAAACCTGTGCTGGGAGGTCCGAAGAGGCAGCAATTACTTTTAGAAAAAAGTTTAAGGAAAAAAACCAATGCTTCTTATCACTGGTCTAATATACTTTCCACTATACAATTCTGAACAATATTGAAAATAATGCTTAATGAGTTCTATATCAAAAGAAACCACTGTTAATGCAAAAGTAATCCAACACTGCAAACTCCCATATATTATTATCAATTCTTTATGTCAATTCCTATGGGCTCCTAATTCTAATTTCCATTTTTTTATAAATAAATTTTATTACATGCTTCCCAGTCAATACTTCTTCAGTTTTGTGATTTTTTTTCACTTCTTCACTGCTCTACGCTCAATTACCAGTCACTTCCCAGTATCATTCTCGTCAAAATAATTGCCTGCCTCCAATTTCACCTCTTTGGCCCTCCTATAGATAATTTTCTTGCAGAATTATCTATCTTAAGTTATAAATTAGTAGAGAGTCCCAGCGGATCTTTACCATAAAATTATATTTTATCATCCAAGTGACTTCAACCCACCTGTAATCACACACAATATTATGTCAAAGCAGTCCATTCCCAAATATAGAACATTTCCACTTACTGTCTGGGAGCTGAACTTCTCTGTACCGTACGAGCTGACTTGGAAGAAGCGGTTTCGTATGAGCATGTTCAATAAGGGTGTCTTCAACCATCTGCATGATTCCTAACGCAGCCTGAGGAGAAAGGCAGGTCATGGCACATTACAAACCCATAAATGTATCTTGATCAGACAGCAGCCCATGCAATATGAAAACAACATGTGTGTTAAATAAACTAACCAACTTTATCAAAGTGGATTTTAACCCTTAAGTACATTTGATCCTGCTCAAATAGATAAAAACTGAACTTGTTGATTTGCAACAGAGTCAGCAAGGTGGTAGTGAGGAGAAAGAGAGACCCAGACAATCATCGGCACCAATCTCGATGTCGGAGAGGAATCGCTGATGGAAAGTTGGTCTTAAGTGAATGGCCCTCACCACAGATATTTGGGGTTACAGCAAAGCAAAAGAGGTAAGCATGAGGCTTTATTCTGAATAAAACTGACCCAGGGAAGAATCCTTTCTCAGCCACTTAACAGCACCCGACCTTGGCATATTGTTCTGGAGACAAAACAGTGGAGTGGCAGAGAGTATGGGCTCTTGAGACAGACTACCACGGGAATTCTAAATTCTGTTTAGCTTTCCATGTGCTAAACACTTGAAATGTACTATTTACTTTAATCCTTGTACATAATATACTGATAAAGAAACTGAGCACAGAGAGATGAAGACACTTTCAGAAGATTACATAACTTGTAACTGGCTGAGTCAGGATTTGAATCAGGCTGATTCCACACTATACGCTCTTATCCACTATACAGTCCTGCTGTTCTAGAGTAGGGACCATTATTCCCATTTTCTCCAGTGACCACACGAGGCAGACAACAGAGGAGGCAGCCGTGAAAGTAGGTCCACAGTTAACCAGGATCATTCAACTCTTCGTATACCCTCCCCTACCTTCCTGCAGAGGGCAGAGAAGGCCAAGTCAACACTAATGTGTATATAGGCACACTGTGGTGGTTAGTCAGTAGCCTTAAATAGGGTAAAATTTCTGTTGCAATGATCCATAAAAGATTACTAAAACCTCAATCACCCACCTGCTTTGTTATATTTCCATGGAGAAGGGCTTCAATATGCAGCCGTGACAGGAGCTGAGGTATGAAGGCCTTAAGGCGAGGAAGGGTGACATCTGCAAACAGGTGTAAGAAATTGTAAGCTCTACCTATGAAGTCTTTTTTTTTTTTTTTTAAACTCTGAGATAATTTGAGACTTACAGAAGAGTTGCAAAAATAGCATAGGGAGTTCCTATATACCCTTCACCCAGTTTTCTCTAACGTTAAGATTTTTCACAACCATAGGATGCTGATCAAATCTAAGAAGTTAACACTGAGACAATACTATTAACTAAAAAGTCTACTTTATTTGGATTTCAGTTTTTCCACTAGTAACCCTTTTGAATTAGTGGTGTTGGAGAAGACTCTTGAGAGTCCCTTGGACTGCAAGGAGATCCAACCAGTACATCCAAAAGGAAATCAGTCCTGGGTGTTCATTGGAAGGACTGATGTTGAAGCTGAAACTCCAATATTTTGGCCACCTGATGTGAAGAGCTGACTCTTTTGAAAAGACCCTGATTTTGGGAAAGATTGAAGGCAGGAGAAGGGGACAACACAGGATGAGAAGGTTAGATGGCATCACCGACTCAACGGACATGAGTTTGGGTAAACTCTGGGAGTTGGTGATGGACAGGGAGGCCTGGCATGCTGCGGTTCATGGTCGCAGAGTCGCACACAACTGAGCAACTGAACCGAACCCTTTTCTGTTCCAGGATTTAATCCACGATCCTACCTTGCATTTAGTTGTCATGAGTCCTTAGTTTCCTCCCATCCTTAACAGTGCCTTGGTCTCTCTTTGTCTTTCATAACCTTAAGATTTTTGAGCAGTACTGCTCGTTTACAGAATGCCCTTTATTTGGGCTTTAATAACTCAATTATTATATTGGATTTACGTACTCCTAGGAAGAATACCCAGAGAAGGCAATGGCACCCCACTCCAGTACTCTTGCCTGGAAAATCCCATGGACGGAGGAGCCTGGTAGGCTGCAGTCCATGAGGTCGCTAAGAGTCAGACACGACTGAGCGACTTCACTTTCACTTTTCACTTTCATGCGCTGGAGAAGGAAATGGCAACCCACTCTAGTGTTCTTGCCTGGAGAATCCCAGGGACAGGGGAGCCTGGTGGCTGCCGTCTATGGGGTCCCACAGAGTTGGACACGACTGAAGTGACTTAGCAGCAGCAGCAGGAAGAACACCTGAGAGGTAATGTGTCTTTCTCACATTGGGGGCACGTGATGCTGACATGCTGTAACAGATGATGAAAACACTGACCACCTCATTATGATGTTGTGTGCCAGATGTCTGTCCTGTAAGTCCTGAACCATTTTAATCTTTTGGTTGTAATTAAGTAACTAATGTATACTTTTCAAGCAACTAGGAAAAGCCACCATGGAAGCCACCCCACCAATGCCTACTTTTCTCATTATAATTTAAATACTTATTTTGGAGGAAATACTTTGAGACTATACAAATATCTTGTCCTTACTTAACTTTTATCCAGTAATTTGGTGTTAGATGGTTAGATGGCATCACTGACTCAATGGACATGAGTTTGGTAAACTCCAGGAGTTGGTGATGGACAGGGAGGCCTGGCGTGCTGCGGTTCATGGGGTCGCAAAGAGTCCAACACGACTGAGCGACTGAACTGAACTTCAGTAAAGAAGAGTTGTCCCTTTTCCGTTAGGACACTATGCTAATAAATGCTACAATGGATGCTAATGCTAGTGATTAAAATTTAAAGACAGACATAGGAAGGGAATTAACAAGTGCTTACCATGTATGTATGCATCAGGCATTTTATAAATGTTATAAACTATAAATTACATGCTATTATTTCTGATTTTAAAGGTGAGAAAACTGGAATTCCTTGGCAGTTCAGTAGTTAGGATTGCATACTCTCATTGCCAAGGGCCCAGGTTCAATCCCTGGTCATGCCACAAGCTGCACAGTGGCCAAAGGGGGGAGAAAGGTGAAGATACTAAACTTAAGAGAATTTAAATTTCTTGTCCAAAGTCACTAAGCTAATAAGCTGCAAAGCTGCATTTGAATCTTGACCTAATTCCAAAGTATATATGTGTTCCACTCCACTGCCCTGCCCTAGAAGGCCCTTTCACTAGACCCCCTCAGCACTCAGTCTCTTTGCCGCTACAAAAATAATCTGCTTACATTTATGCTTTGCCAATAGGCTGGAGCACCTTGATCCAGGAAACCCCACCTTACTGATCACTTTTAAATCTCAAGCACCTGCAGACTGGTACCTAGTGCCGAGCAGGCAGTCAGTAAATGCTGTTCTAGTTAATCAACTTTATAATCTATATTCCTAACCAGTGCCTGAGGCAACCAATAAAATAATGACCTTCAATACTTTGCTCCTGACTTGTCACTGAAGACATCAAAGGCACAGTGATACATAATAAGTAAGGATTTGTCATAAAAGATTATTAAAAATTCAACAGTACTCTTTTTTCTTATTACTGAGCATGTAGGAAGGAAGACTAATTGGTAGTGCAATGCTGAGAAGTGGAAAAGATAAAACAACAATAAAGGATGATATCAGTCTACATTCTTTCCAGTAAAACCCTGGAAGTAATTTCATTCCATTGAACAGACATTCGTTAGACACACACTGAGGGCATAATATAAATACTAAATAAAAAGAACAAACGGAAGGCATAATTCACTGCCCTTGAGGAATCTAGGACTTTTAGGCAAAACCTCTGAAAATTAGACTTAACATTTTAGGAAAAAAGCAACAAAAGATGACTCTTTAGGCTAATTTACATAATTTTCACTTTTTAACCAAACTGAGTAGATCTACAGATGCTGAAGCATTCTTTCTATGTGATAAGACTTTTCTTTTAAGCTCAGCCCTTTTTTCCTTTTCTGAAAACTTCAATATTAACAAGGCAAATTCTTGGGTCAAAACACTGTCATTTGTGGAAATCTATGAACAGTAGTAACTAACTGTTGTAGGTCCATGTTGAAAACAGCAAATGTGGTTAAACTGCCTGAATACAAAAGCCACTTCAAAGGCTACCACTGTTTTTGTTAAAAAAAAAAAAAAGAAAAGAAAGTATACACAGCTGGCTTTTTTAATGGAACTATAAGTTATTAGAAAGCATAAACAGTAGGTAATAGGATAAACCAAAATGATTTTAGAAAACAATCAAGAAAGCATCAAGATATAAGTAGAAAGAGTCTCACCATCCAGGGCTTCTTTTAATTCATCTTTAGTCCAGGCTACTTCAGTCATCAGCAAGCGGAGGTAGTACATGGCGTGTTGATGAGGCTGTTCAGCTCGGAAATTGTTAAGAGATCGCATATACTAGTGAGGGAAGACAGGGGTCTGTTAATTTTATCCCATCCTTTTAAAGTCATTTCTAAAGAGCAGCTATAATCAAACTTCAATTTGCATAAATTGTGTGCTACTGGGATGTGGGATATTGGCTTCTTCCTCCGTTTTGAATTTATGTGATTAGACAAACCCCTCTCTGATCCTTAAAATAAAGAGCACTCTTTTCCTTTGTCTAGCCTGCTCCCTTACCCCCAGCATCTGACATGTACTTCCTTCACATGTACAGCCTTCACTGTGGGACCTCATTCATCCCTCAGAAGCTATCCCCAGTTTTCAAGGTCTCCATCTCTAGGCATCCTTTAATTCTTCACTACAAGGTCATCCCCAAAGCCTAATCAAGAAACATGGCTATGTGTGTGTATATATATACACTACTGAATCTTCAGTTGAAAATTGATGATAATTTCTCTGGGTGTACAATGAAGGTCATAGTTTGGCTTTTAAAGCAGCTATACATCCCATATATCCACTACTGGGCCAGCTATGAGTTGAAGTTAAGTGGCAGATACATTAAGCCTAAATAGTCTGCCCCAATGTGACAAGGCTATCATGTCAGGCTGAAGTCCCAGCCTGTAGAATCAAGCTTCTTCTTAAATGGAGGTTGAAATCTTAAAATCTTCAAGGAGTCCCTGAAAGCTACTAGATCTACCTCAGTTTCCCTTCTGAAAGAAAGTGCATTCCTAGCTCTTAGGCCCTGTAGAGAAGGAGGCCAGGTGTTCACCAGACTCTCCCAGGCTTTCTGGGAAAAATATAGGATCTAGCAAAGATAGGATGAAATGACTGACATAGAGTTATGAATGCTTCTTTTCCTCCTCACCTTTTTCTCAATAATGTTCATAACATGGCAATATTACCTGATGAATTAAAAAAATAAAAATAAGTTCAGAAAACTTACTGCCTCTTTGATAATTTCAAATCTTTTTTCATCAATCTCAAAGGTAGCCATTTTCTCAATGATCTTCTTTAGCAAAATTGGCTGCTTGTCATTGTAACCTTTCACCGAGAGCTACAGAAAGAGTTCAGGATATTAAAAGTCTAAAAATACCATGAAACAGCTTAAATTTGACTTTTAAACATTTAGGAAATCCCCAAACCAGGTGTATCAAAATAAAAATAAAACAAGTTTAATGAATTTCCTTTCTCATAAATATAGTTTAACATTTAGGAAGATAACATTAATCATCTTTATTTACTAAGACCCAAAAGCATATTTTTGCTTTTCCTAAACAAAAACAATAACAAGAAAACTTACCTGGTGCCAAACTATGGCAGCACACACTATATCATCAAAATTCAAGTTCTCATTAAATCACATTAATTATAGAATGTACTTTAAGTTTAATGTTCTAAAAGAATTTCTAAGGAATGGCAGGCTTAAGGTTTTTATAGGTGTGTTAAGAAGGTAAACATCATAGGGGAATATTATCTAGCAAACTATTGGATATGCCCCCAAAGTGTTTCTATTTAAATATTTTAAAAAATCATCTTTTAGGAAATCAGGCAGTCCCAATTTTGTATTATGTGGCATTTTGCCACTTTCCCTGTTCTGAGCTGCCCAACAAGGATCCATATGTCATACCACTTGCTTGTTTAATGAGTTCTGCTGATGTACCAAAAGCTAGTGGCAAAACAGATGTGAAGTAAGGATACTATGTATGTACCACCTGGATTTTGCCTGAGGACAATTTAATAGTCTCTGAAACCATAACATTTTGAAAAGCAGGGAAAGCCTATTTTCTACTGTATGTTGCCACATGGTGGCACCCACAGCAGTAGAGAATACACTGCAACTAGAATATCTCTGGAAGTCTCTACCTGATGAAAACTGATAGGCAAGAACCTCAGCAAGAGTGAAGGTCACTGACCATGGAGAACACATCATGAACTGTGGGAACTAGACTGACAACTAGCAGGAAGCCCATTTTGTCACAAATTAAAATGATTAACTGAATGGTAATATGCTACTAAAAGTCAACAGTAAAAAATAAGCCATAGATTATTACTTTCCTATTTGAATTTTACTTTGTTCTCTGGGCTCCAAATTTCCCCGGTCTCTGAGAATGGTTAAGTTACAAACATTCTTATACATTAAACAGAAACTACCAGAAAAGTTACTTGTGTGAAGAAAAAAAAGTCACTGCAAATAAAATTTAAAAAACCTAAGACCTTTTGTATAGAATTAGAGCACATAGCACATGCTCTCATTTTAGTTTTTATGGAAACATACATTTTCAAGAAAAGTGAAGATGAATGTGTGCCAGAAGAGGAGTGTTAATTTGGAAATGAGGTGTAAGTTTGGAAACATAAGAGAAATGATTTCAACAGAAAGGATCTAGTTATTTCTTGCGATGCATTTAATAATGCTTATTTTAAAACACATTTAAAGTAGTTAATGCTACAAAATAAATTAAATAAAAATGTCAGATGTGTTTGAACACAGGAACTTACTACTACTGTCAACAGAAAAAAAAAGACAACAAAGAAGCTTATAAGTAAAACTGAGCACCACAACAGCAACTACAGGTATCTTTCACTTATAGATGCTAATATATTCAAATACATGGGAAGAACAACATGCTTTCAGGATTAAGGATTAATATGTTAAATGTTTCAAGCAGAAGAACATGCAAATAAATGTAGCATACATACATGTTCACAAAATGCACTAAACTCTTACTAAAACATTTGTTAGTGGAACTAACACTAACTTGAGTTCTCCAACCATTAAAAAGTTGCAAGGAAAAAACCATCAATCTTCTTGGTTTAAAATGCAGAAGTTAATAGTTTTCCCAAGCTCAACATAATGCTTAGACGGTGTGATGCCTTTTCTTTGGTTTTCATTTTACTTACAAGTATTGCATTCATTCCTGATGCAATGCCATAGCTCAAACCTGAGAGGCGTGCTGCATATGTATACTCTTTTAAATCATCCTTCAATAACCTGATAAACAGGTATGTCATGTTGCAATGGAGAGGATCAGCATAAATGTAGCGACTAACAAAAAGAAAAACAAAAGAAATGCTTTGATACCTCAAGCAGTGGCATGGTAATGAAGAAACATGACCGAAGAGTATGAATATGCAGCCTCATGATCTAAATTTCTAGGGAAACAGTATAAGCCAACCTTCTGTTTTACAATGGCAGGAAGACTTCATTCTCTATCATCAAAGACCAAGACTTCAGATACAGAATGGGTGAGATCTAAACCTAAATCAGGGTCCAATTTTGTTTTGAGGAGAAAAATATGGTGATCTGATGAAAGATGTTTAAAAAAAAAGAAATCAAGGAAAATTTGCAGAATATGAATGTATATTGCTGAATACTTAAGAGCTAACTTAAAAATTAAATGATAAGAAAATATGATTAGCCACAAAGATTTTTTAAAAAGAAATTAAAACTCATACCCTCAATCAAAAATGCTTCCATCAAATCAATATAAAAAATGTTGATGAGTGGAAGGCTCTAAGACATGGGTACTTACATACATCCCATAGATGGTATTTTGGAGGTCATAGCTCAAGCCTGCTAGCTCTGCTGCATATGCATACTCGTTGAGTGAGTCTTTGAGGAGCTCAAGGTACAAATAGGCCATGTTACAGTGCAAGGGGTCCACATAAGCAAATGGGCTGGAAGAAAATGTTGACAGTAAAATAGCTGATTTATTACTTCCCAATGTGATATGGCCTTTCGAGATGGATCAAGGAACTGAACACTGGTTAAAATAACTTCCTGAAGATACGCTTTGAATTCTTGAATCTGTCTCTTCTCATGAGTAAAAACAACAGCAACAACAACAACAAGATGTCTAACAAAGAAGCTTGAAATGTGCCATGTATACTGGTAGTAGTGAAGAGAGAAAAGGAATTGCTTATTACCTCAGATGGCGTGGTAGAACTGACAAGTTAGAAACACTGGGTAGGTGAGGAGTAGGAATAGGACAAAATGCATGCCTATGTTTAGGCTGGTAGGAGAAGGCATGGCCGACAGAGCTGACACAGCATCTGCACATCCTCTTTCTTCCTCTAAGCAAGCCATACATACCCACGGTGGACAAAAGGATGAGACTGAGAAGTTTGTGTGTGCTATGATTACATAAACTTCAAAGAGACAAACTGAGACTTGAAAGAGAAAAATTGACACCTGTGAAAATATTAGCACATCTCTGAGTTTCCACCTAAACCAACAGACTAGAACACTGTCAGTAAAGGAACAGATAATATCCATCACATAATTGCAGCCAGAACCAGGAAAAAAATATTAACATAGGAAATTTTTTTTTTATAAAACAGGAAAATTTTTAAGTGAGAAACAGCAACGAGAGAAGAAACAATTACAGAGTGCAAGACAGCAGAGATCACCTAATTTTAAATCTTCATTTCTCAAATAAGATCATTTTCCTCATGTCACCTGGCCTGGTAGGAACAGAATTAGGATTCAGATTTAAGTCAAATCACCTATTCATTTGATTATGTTACACTGCTTACCTTTATGACAAGCAAGTAAAAGATCCCTTCATTCAACATGTACTACATTCTTACTACAATGTTACGCACTCCTCTGGGTACTGGGAATAAAGAAAGAAAAGTCAGGCAGAGTTCCTGACCTCACAGAGTTTAGAGTCTAGTTGGAGGAGGCAAATACCACATTTAAATATGATACATCAGGTGGTTATGGTGTTGTGGAGAAAAATTATGGAGGATAAGAGGAAAAGGAGTGATAGGTAGGATAGGAAGATTACTAATTTCTATAAAATTGCTAATCAAGGCCTCTCTGATAAGGTGACATCTGTGCCTGAGAAGCAAAGGAGCAAGCTCTGGGGATATCTCAGTGGAGAACTTTCCAGTCTGAGGAAATAGCCAGTGCAAAGGACCTGAGGCAGCCTCTTGGCTTGGTTTGTCTGGCAGCAAATTATAAGTTTCATTTTATCCAAAGCACAGTAAATATAACCAATGCACTGAGAGCAAAGCAACAATTTTATCAAAAGCTGATAATGATGTAGAAATAGGGGTAAAATGCTTAGCCCCAGAGAAATTAATATCAAAGAGAAAATCCCAAAGCTATACAAACATTCTCTACCTGGCAAATCTAAATAGTACTCTGTCATTTAGTTTTTTAAGTATTTATTATACACAATGACAGATTTCCTTCTTTAGGTAAATAGCAGTTCAGAAAACTTACTGGCACAGCTCACAAAAACAAAAGCACCAAAACAAGAGAGAATCCTCAAGAGGGCTTGTCCCCACAGCCACTCTTAGGGGGAAGTGAAAAGCCAGACAAAGCCAGATCTGGGAGTTCAAAGCCATAGCGCTAAAGCTCAGAACACAATCCCAAGAAATTCTGAAACACCAGCCTTGCTGGTGAACTGGAGAGAGTCCTAAATGAACTTTTAAAAGAGAACATGATTCAAGTGGAATGCTTAAATCCTGGTTCACTTGTTCATTTAAAACATATTATTTTGTAACCAGATGTTATGTGCTTAAATATGGATCACAGAGTTTTAAAACCTATATGTATGCATGATACTATCCTATTTCTGAAAAGATTAAAAGGATGTATACAAACAGAAAATTTCTATAAGAATGTACAAGAAACTTAACAGTGTTTACCTCTAGAGAGACCAGAACACCAAGATGGACTGGTAGGAAGCAGACATTTTAAATTCTGAGAACTACGCTGGGAAGTTTAGAGAATACAAAAATGTCAAATGGTCTCTCAAAAGATATTCTGAAGCCAAATCATAAAAGCCAAATGGCAAAGTGTGGCAAGCTGCTTAGAGTGTGAAAAAATATCACTTTTAACTATCAAAAACTAAAACCAGCTTTGTAATATTCTTTGCCAATAGCAAGCTATAATCAGAAAGTTCAGGTTTGATATTTAAAAAACAAAAGAAAAAGCAACAATCTCTGTGCAGCTCTAGATAATCTATGAATCTCAGGCTATAAATAAACAATGTTGCTATCTCTACAATCTCAACATACTTGTTGGTGGCTATTAACATTTTACTTAGAGATTCTTTTTCCCTCTTCCAAAACATTTAAAACACATCTCAGCTTTAATTTCATGCCAAGGAAATCAAACAAAAATTAATGAAAAAGTTGATCATCATAGTGAACATTATTAGATGACGATAGGGGTTTTTTTTTTTTTTTTAATAAACACAGACCACTGAATTTTAGAAATATAAAATTACAGAGTACAAACTCACAGAGTAAAATTTGAATTGAATGATAACATTATCACACAAATAAAGAAGACAGAGATGAACTAAAGATTTATATTGAGGAATCACTGCAACAGTAGCATTATTCATAAATTTTACTAAACATCTTCTACCAAGTCAGAAATAGAGGACGCAAATCTAAGGGCTCCAGACAACTAAAGGACTGGAAGAGACTCAAGATCATTTAGTAGCTACTACCTTTTTTCTGGACAAACTCTAGGAATACAGAACCAAAACCACAACAAAAAACCACCCTGGATTATTTAATCTTTTTTTCAGTGAACTTCTGGTGAATCTATAGCCTTCCCAGATTCAAAATCCTCAAGGTCAGGAAGATCCTCCTAATAGCTAACATAAATCATTTCAGTTGAAGAGTGTGCTCCTCAAAGGAAAGGAAGAATTAACAACCTTGGCTCCTAAAATACCATTTAACAGAAGATGCAGCCTTCCCTGGTCTATGCTAAATAATTCTAATTCCTTTTTATTTCCAGACATAGGTACTTAAGGAAGCAAAGAAGACTTTTAGAAATATTGATTTTTATAGGAAGCTTTGTAGCTAGATTCATTTTACATACCTGAAAAATTCAAAGTTGAGACAGGCCTTGGGCAAGAAAAACTTATCATCTTGTTTGAACCAGAGTTTGCTCATAGCTGTATCCTGTGATGGAAACACAATATATTTAGGGAAATATAGGCACATTTGACAAAAATCTTCAATCAAATCTCTCTTCAAGAGGAGGAGAACAGAGGCAACAGCTGAGTTTTGTTCTGGAGAGGCTACTGTCCCATGGCTCTGAAGCACTCTCCAAGAGACAGCAGATGGGAAGCTGGAGAGATGACTGGTAACTCTAGCAGCAGAGAGAAATTACCCTCTTATCTCACCCTGGGGCAAAGAGATGGGGACCCAGCGGAGGAAGAGACAGACAAGAGAAATCAATACCAACTATCCTGTCCCTATCTTTCTCGATGTTAGAAGGCAGATGCAAGAGTCCTTGGGGGGTAGGTATGAGGCAGCCAGCCTCCAAGGTAGGCCACATAGATCCCAGCCTGCAGGAATTCACACCCTTGTGTGGTCCTCTTTTCTGCACTAGACCAGGGTTGGTCTCTGTCTGACCAACAGAATACAGCAGATGTGATGGTATGACACTTCTGAGATTAGATTATAAAAAGACTCTGCAGCTCCCATCTCAATCACTCATTTTCCCTCTTGTATCTCACATTTAGGGGAAACCAGCTGCTGTGTCAAGCAACTCTATGGAGAAGCCCATGCAGTGAAGAACTAAGATCTTCCCTAAACCACACAACTGAACATGGAAGAGACTTCTCCAGCCCTAGTTGGGCCTTCAGTTGACCAAAGCTCCATCCAACAGCTTGACTGTCTCTCTCATGGGAGACCCTGAGCCAGAACTACCCAACAGAGCAACTTCCAGATTCCTGTCTCTTGGAAGCTGCATGAGAAAAAATAAATGTTTGTGGTTTTAAGCTGCTGAATGTTAGAATAATTTGTTACACAGCAATGGATAACTAATATAGCCAAGGATGAATAAATAAGCCACTCCCTCGACTCTCCACTCACTCATTTATACCAAATTATATAAAGTCTTAGAGTTCACTTGAAACTACTTTGAAACTCTGAGAAGAGACATAAATGGTTTAGTGTTCTCCTTACTTTATCCTAAGATGGCCTATTTAAAACACACAAAAGCTTTTCGGGAGAGACTCTCGTCCTACACCCTTGTATCTAGCATTTCGTTTAGGATTCCAAATACAACTGGATTTGAGGAGAGAAGAGGAGCCTCACCAATTTCTCAGTTAGCAAAGCTTTGGAGTCTGTCTTTGACAGGGAGATTAGTAAAATAAAACTTAATTCTCCAGCCAAGAATACTGGAGTGGAACCCATTCCTTTCTCCATGGGGATCTTCCTGACCCAGGGCTTGAACCTAGATCCTACTGCATTGCAGGTAGATTCTTTACCTTCTGAAACACCAAGTAAAGTGAGTAATACATTAATTGAAGATAAGCCTGGGAGATTTGGAAGTGTATAGGTATATTTAACCCCTGAAACTGTACCTTAAAACCCAGCAGAGTTATAGTGTTCTGTTGCCCAGGCATTTACTGAAATTTACAAGAAATGCCAGAGACCATATGGGCAGGTCTTAGAGAGTAGAGTGACCTGGAAGGCTCAAGAGATCTTTTCAGGTTTCCTATCTGGTGAAAACTTGATGTAATGATACTAAGATACTGACCTCTATCAGTCTTAAAAGTGTAAAGTAGGTGCCCATGAGAATCTGCATGTCTTAAAGAAATCCATCAATTTCTAATGTAATTGTGAACTTGAATAAAGATGACTGTATATGAAAAAAATAAAATAAAATAAAACACAACAAAAAATCAGGAAAAGTAAATAAGCTTTCTCTTTGAATAACCTAACCTTTAACTCATTAAAATATAATTTTTAAAAGAAAAGTGACTATCTCACTAGTAATCTAGTTACTTGAGATAAATTTCATAGTCCTAAACACTAACTCTTGTCTCAATGACTTAATGTTAGGTCTTCTGAAGGGAAAGAAAGATGTTTGTCTATGGAAGTAAGTTTATAAAGAGTTAGTTTTGAAGTTTAGAAAAGAGGATGTGCTGTAATAATTGATCCATTTTCCCACACAATCTACCCAAGGTGTGAAATAATGACATGACAAGAACATTTGGAGGAAGAAAACTCCCTTCTCAATCATTCATTCCACAGACTTATAACTCCACTAACTTCATACAGCCACTCTTTCAAAATGAGAAAAAATTGTTTATAAAGGCAGGAAATCCAACAGCTTCCCCTGGATATGCTCTCTTCCAGGCTTTAGAGATTCTTTCTTATCTTTAGCTTTCATGATGCAGCATAAGTCTACTTCCTTACTGGGTCTTCAGTGAACACAGGAGAAAGGCTTTCAACACTGAGTTATATCTTTCAACAGACGAATTATAGTCCAGACTTACTACTTTATTTTCTGCAAAGCAAACAATTCCCTAGATTCTATGCCATACAGCAGCTTTGTTTGCTTTGACATTTTTAGCCTTTTAATATTTTTTTTTAGCTATTATCTCTGCAAATCTTCTGTTATCTCTGGGGTGGGAGCCCCCTAAATCAACATAGTACCAAATGAAAGAAACCCTCTCTCTAGTCCCCTCCATGTAATAGGTCTGTCCCCTAACTTTAATATCACTGATTCTAACATATTACCTTAATAAGAGAAGGGTATGGCGTTGCTTCTTTTTCTAAAGACAAAATTTCAAAATTTGTAGGAATAAATTCATTCTTCGTTGGAAGTTTAAATTTCCCATTCAGATCAGCATTTTGCCATTTCTGGATGAAGAGTGAAAAAATACACAAACAAAAGTGATTAGAATCTGATTTAAGAGTTTAAAACACTCATTTTGCTTAATATCCAGGGAAACACTAAGGGAATAAATATCAGCATTCTTTGCCACCATATGTATAGGCTATTTCCAAAATCTAGCAATGACTTTTCCTGAAACTTGAGTTGGAATCTCTGGAACTAATCAAGGTTTTACACTTATCTATCCATCTTTCTTTTTTACACATCTCTAAAATGACCAGCTGACATGAAGGAACAACCGGAGACTATGGAACGCGGAGGCTAATGTGTGAAGATCACATTTGCTCTAGCTCTTTAGAGAATGGAGAATAACCTGCACGGAGACATACTTCCACAACTGCCAGACAACAGGTGGTTAGTCTAAGAGTTAAACTTTCAGCTATACTAAGTTACTTGCATGTATAGCTTGAAAACTAGGTTAAAGAGGGTTTCTTTCACTTCACTTCTGAAGCCTGGCCCACTCCTCTCCCAGATGACCATGTGAATTTCCAAGTGGACCAGTATTTCAAGCCTAAGGTTAATGACAAATCTGAGATTTAAGTCAGCTTAACTGTAGAATAGGATTGACCCAACCTGCAGGTTGGGTCTGTTCCATGGGCTACTTCCAAAAGCTAAGTGAGACTGGTCAGGCCACAACTGATGAATTCTGACTTGTAAGACTTTTTATTACTTAAAAAAAAAAAAAAAAAAAAACCAACTGCCAGTGCTTCTGGGTTCAGTAATCTGGTCTCCAGTTGATGTCGCATAGCTGTGCAGCTCTTGCAGTTCTATTTTGATTCCTGCATCTGTATCTTTTGGCACTGGGATGGTAGGGAAATTGACCACATCATTTATAAGTAGCAACTTAAGTCTCCAGAATGGCTGAATCGTAGGGAATGGTAAGCACTCAGCAAGTAATTTCACCACTGAGCTTCCAGATCAATTTGTTTTCATTTCCATTTGGGGCAGGTTTGTCACGGTCAGAATTAGGTGAACAGGGGTTTTCTCTTGTTTTGGGGTTACTTCACATCCAGCACTAACCCATGGGAGATCACCTACTCTCACAGCTTAGTAAGATGCACATTTTCACACACTAAAGGATTTCAGTCATTTCCTCCTGTGCTGTAGCTATGTCAGAGAAGTATCAGTAATGACTTTCTTTCTTATTCTTTTTTCTATTTTGTCATTACCCTGCTACCTTTAAGAAATGTCTATTGTTAAAAGTTTAACTAATATTTAGTTAGAGTAAGGTTTTCTGATGTCTTCCCATGAATAAAGGACACAATCTCAAAGCTACATAGCCAATGAAAACCAAAAAAGAAAAAGCACTGGACAAGTAGATAAGACTCACACACAAAATCCTGACTCCTGATGTCTAACACCAGCAACATACTATTTACTACACATACCTGTTTTGAAACAAACTGTGATGATCCTATGTTGACGAAAAGAGCAATAATACAATATGAGGCATAAGATATAGCCCCTCCTAAGGTGAAGACAGTATGAATCCCAGAAACTGCTCCCCATGTGTGTTCAGAGCAAGGTCATGAGCTCTCAGAAACCCTTGCATCTGTCTTTCAGGTTCCTTATTTCCATCTCTTCCTGCCTGTCTTGGTGCCTTTGCATCCCTGTGGACTGTGAACTCCAATAATCTTTGAGTGCATAAGGCTGAAGTCTGTTTAACCGTCCTGCTGGTCTGACAGACATGTCAGAAGATGGCTTTAGTGTCACTTCTTCATTAAGTCCTAAGCTCCAGCTCTCTACCTCCCTGTTGACTCCTCCTGGGAGGGCACAGACAGCACTGGGCCACGGCTCTCCATACTCTGGGCTGGGAACTGGCTGACCCGGGGGCCTCCCGTTCCTGTGCCCCTCACGCATCGGGCTCCCTCACAGACGGGCGGGCCCTACCTTAATGACTTCGTCTGGTATGGCTTCTTGTCTGTACTGCGTTCCGTACCACTCTTCTGTGCGATCCGTCTTTCCTTCAAAAGATTTGGAAACTATTGCCACCCTAGAAATAGATGGAAAAAAAAATCTATAAATTCATGCTGTATACATAAATTTATAGAATCCGACTCATGAAAATATGAATAAATGTTCAAGACTGTTGGGCTTCTAAGACCAAGTAGAGTTCTATGAGGCTTAGGTGAAATGGCCATGTATGTACAGCAGTCTCTGATCACAGTCTCTGTTACCCTTTGATTACAGCCCATCATTTTGGGTGTGAAAAACCGCTTGCAAAGAAGATTCTTGTTATGAATGCTACTGACTAGAATCTTAAAAGAAGAGTAGCTGGGGGGAAAAAAAAGGAACAAAGGTCAGTTGAAAAATAGTCTTTGAAAAAGCACAACAAATTGAATCAGCCATGGATTTACATGTGAAGAAAAAATATTAAAGAAAAAAGAAAAAGCACAACAAAGTCCTCCTTCCTAGGAACAGCTCAGGCCCAAGGTTACAAAAATGGCTTAGAAAACTTGTTGGCTTATTCAGAAAATCAAAAAAACTAAAAACATTCTTTCACTGTAACTTGCTAATTTGTACTCTGGTTGTTGTTTTTTTTTTTTCTGCCAGACACTGCCATCAATTAACTGTATGTATTATATTTACACTGGCCTTCCTGCTGCCAGGGGAGATGGGGACAGGACCAAGAAAAACATTTCTTTCTCTGATGGGATAGTAGGAACTTCATAGAAGAGAAATGAGAAGGGGGAATAAAATAGTTTAGGGAGGGAAGGCAGAGGTAAAATGTAAGAAGAAAAGAAGCCGAAGAAGCTCTGTACCAGTGGAGCTCCTGTCCTAGGGAAGGTTGCTGCCTTTTAATTATCAAAGTTAGAATCATTTCACTCTGACTAGCTGGCTCAACGCCAGACTGGGAGCAACCCTTTTGAATCGTGTTGACAGAGTGCTAAGCCAATAGCTTGGAAGGCTTGCCATGTAGTCAGTCCTATTATTGGTTTCACTTCTTTATGTCCCAGTTCAGACAACTAAGTTCATGTCTATTCTTGCTTGTTCTCACTTATCCTTCCAGAGGTTAGGTTCCAGTCTCTGAATGTCAGTATCACAGCTCAAAGTCCACTCCTTTCAATCAAAACTCCCCTCTATTGAACACACATTCATTTTCAGAATCCTAATCTCTGTGTTCCAAACACCTGCCCATCACTGGACTGCCTCAACCCCAGTGCCTGACCGTCAGAACCACCGTCTACTTCTTATTCATTCTAGATAAAACAGTCTACCTGGCTAGTTGGATTTGGCCTTCTCACTTGCTTCAGGGTCAATATTACAAGCAATCTGACTCACCTGTCTGTTAGAACGACTGACTTAATCTTCTAGTTTATGGTATTCTGGATCTGGTCTAGCTGCCACTGACCACTATGTGTTCTAGAAAACATGTTAAATAAGAATATGTTCCACAGAAACACACAGAAGAATCCAAGGGTCTAACAGATGAAAGAGATCAGATATTGTATCCATGTTGGCAATTTGAGAATCCCTTATGAGGGGTACGTGTAATGTACACAGAGCTCACATGGCCACATGAAGAGTATGTGATGTTTCTTAAGGACATGCACTCAATACATGACAGAACCAGCTAAGACTCAGTCATGGAAACTGCTTCCACCCCTGCTGATTTCTCAAAGAATGAATGGATTAATTCTTAGGGAGACACCTAAAAAAATGTGTTAGGAAGTAGAATTACATGGTAGAGAGGTGGTATGCCCATCTTCTCTTCCATGACATGCTTGATTTTGAAAGTTTATTACATAGATGCCTCTGATTTCCCTGAATCAGAGCATGTACAGCCCCATGTATCAGAATAATGAACAAGGGAACTGATTACAACTTATGAAGACTGGGGCATTCATTCAGCAGTGGACTTGCCTTCTGGAACAAGGAAACTTTAAACTCAGTTCTGAGCGAGAAAGTGAAAAAAAACTCAGGGAAAGCTGCCAAATGTTCTGGAGGATGACCATATGACACAGAAAGTAGCAGACAATGTAGGCTGACGAGTAAGTTAAAAAGAGGGTAGAAGGACAATTTACTAGGTACAATCCTGAGGGATCTGGATGGTTAGATAGCAAAGTAAAGTGTATGGGTAACAGGTGAAATGTTACCATGAGGCTCCTCAAACTAGGTAAATACTAAATATTGGCCTAACAAAAAGAGAGACCAAGAATTAGCATATCATTGAGGAATTAAAAACTGAAATAAAATGATAGAATATGTATTTTCAAACAAATTATGAAGAGGAAATAACAGAAGAGACAGCTTAGACACATGGCAAACATATAGAAATCTACAAATCAGAGTGTGGAAGCACAAGAGGATCTCAATTAGGAGAAAAAAAGCACAATAACTGAGGTACACCACAGAGAGCTACAGTATGTTTAACTGCAGGCAACTGAGAAAAAGTGGCATGGACACTGCAGCACCTTAGACCATCTGCTGGAAACCTAATTATTCTAATAAAAAAAAAACCAACCTAGTCTCCATGAGTTTTTTCCTAAATGTGTGTCGGGGGGGGGGGGGGGGCAATGCTATTCTTTAATCCCATCTACAAAGAAATGGCTACTGATATGGTACTAGCAGAGGAGGGCATGGCAACCCACTCCAGTATTCTTGCCTGGAGAATCCCCATGGACAGAGGAACCTGGTGGGCTACGGACCATGGAGTCGCAAAGAGTCGGACACAACTGAGCAACGAAGCACAGCATAGCACGTGGTACTGACAGGATCCTTGGGAATATGAGAGAAAGCGATCCTCTAGTTTCATACTGAAGCTTACAATACTAAGAAAAAGAAACAGTGGGCTAGAATGAATGCTGACTGCTGAGTTCAAGTCAGTCACTTAGAAGTGTTCAGAGGAAAGAATAGCTGCCGCTGCTGATGGGACCCATTCAGAAATTATCTTTACTATAGACATTAAAAGGCAGTATCATTCCCAAGGGACGAATTCTCATGACACCTTTGCAACCAACCCCTGAGACAGAAAAGAGGGAAGACAGCCAAAAATGAGAAGAGGCTTCACAGGTAACTGTGATGAATTTAAAAAAGAATTGGTAGGAAGTGCACAGACCTGGCCATCAGAAACAAATTCTGGTTGATACCATGACTCTCTTTCTTTGAGATCTTGCCAAAATCACAGTTAAGATCTAAATTACGCAAGTCTCCGGGCTTCAGTTTCACCACATTTAACAAGGGATTCAACTAGACAAATTCTACCCTCTTACTAGTAGTACACAATATTAAATCATATTTTTAAAAGATAGACAACACCTCCAACTAATAAAAAAATAAATAAATAAAAATAAAAGATAGACAACAGAGGAAGAAAAAAGGCACAAAAATCTAGGCACAAAAATCAATGATTTATTTGTCTGTCTTTATGACAGTACTATAATCGTCTTAAGTACTATGGCATTAGAGTAAGCTTTCAGATCTGGCAGTTTTAGTCCTCCAACTTTTCTTTTCCTGTGTAAAAGTGTTCCAAGTAATCTAAGTCCTTTGTAGATCCATATGAATTCTGGAATCAGCTTACCAATAGCTTAAGGAAAAAAGCCTATGAGGACTTCGATTGTGATTACATTGAGTCTGTGAATCAAACTGGAGAGGATGGATATTTCAATAAAATCAAGTCTCCTCATCTATGAGCAAGGTTTTTAATATCTCTTGGCACTGTTTGATTAAATTAATTCCTAAGTATTTTATGCCTTTGTTGCTATTGTAAATACTTAAACATTTTTTTAATGTTTTATTTTTATATAGTTACATATTTCTATAGTTAGGAAGTTGCAAAAATAGTACAGGGAGGTCCTGTGGTCTCTTTACCCAGTTTCCCTCAATGGTTACATTTTACCTATAATATCAAAACCAGGAAATTGTTGTTGGTACAATGTGTGTGTACAGTTTTATGTCATTTTACCACATGTACTGATTTTGTATAACCACCAATAATATTTCCTTTAATTTAATCTCTCTACTGTTTGTTGCTAGGATATGTCTGAAAAAGTTCAAACAATGGTAACCAGGAAAATGACTGATAGAACAGTTCTGTCAGAAGATCTTTTCAAAAAGTTCTATCAGATTGTTGATTTCATTTGTAAAATGACAGCTCCAAAAAAATATTTACTCAATCACCAAGTTCCCAGAATTCTGGAAATATGTGCTCAAAAGGGGAGAAAAATAAAATATGCAAAATATGTGCCAATCAGACATATACCTTTTATTCTTGACTTTTAGAAAATATAGATGAAATTCAATTTGAAGGCAGAAATATCATGCGGTAGCTCATAAGCTCTTTAGGGCTGATCCTCCTCTAATAGAAATATTTGTTAGCCTAACAGCTCCTCCAATTTTTGATTTCCTGATTAACCACTAGCCAGTCAGAAGCATTGAGACCGTAATCCTTACTTTCACTTAAAAAAACAGAAGGTGTCCTCACTTGCTTATAAAACCAGACAAATGAGCTGACATTTTGGGAGTTAGAGTTAGGATGAAGCCAGGTTAAGACAATCTATTATTATATCTTATTCATAATGAAATTATGATTTTTTTTTTTTTTAAAGAATCTTCATGTTTTCAAGATATTGACTTAAAATAATCAAGACTGGAGGAAGGGTGAGTGAAGAAGTGTGGATAAAGATCAAAAAGGCTAGCCATATACTGATTGCTGAAGTTTGGTATTGGATCATTATACTGATTCTACTTTTGTAATCATGCTTGATAAAAAGTCTAAAAGCATTTTATTCACAATTTCAAATTTTCAGATTCTAACTATCACTGAAAATCTAGTATGTAACAGTAAAATCTGTAGAGTGACTCACCGGACATTTTCTGGTCTGAGTTTATCGAGAACCATCTCTATTAAATCTGGTCTAAATTCTTCCAGTAAATATTCAGCTGTGAGCACTTCTTCTAGGGGATAATACTTTTTAAAAGGAAAATAAATACAAAAGTAAAATGTGCAAGGCTATGATACAGTTTAACTTATTAAAGCAAACAGATCTCTAACACATAAAATCCTCTATTTTACACCCCTGCTTCCCTCCAATTAAATTTTATTTCATTATAAAGATTTCTGAATCTTTTCTCTTTCTTACCACATTTTAAACAGTTTCATATTGTGGGATAACTTTACAGCTAATCCCCAAATACACTTACGTTATAGAGAACAAAAGTACATTTTTTCAGAGAACAAGTAATACCTCTAGCTAAAAACTGAGTGTTGATTAAAAAAATTTGGTGATTAAATGCTGACATCTACAGGATTCTTAATATAAAGTATATATATTTTAATAGAATTTCTACTCAAACTTCTATGAATGAAATCAGACAAGCATTTAGAAAGTTGTTATGGAGGAAAAATGGCTTATATTTTCAGTTACTAAAGAAAAATAATGTGAAAGATGCTTTTTAGTAAGGGCAAATTACTGAGACAGACTGATTCATTCATTCAACAAGTATGTAATGAACACCCTACTCTGTGCCAGGCACTGTTCTAGGTGCTGCCGTAGGTACAATGGTAGGTAAGACAAATGACGTCCCTGCTCTCTAAAGAGCTCATGTTCTAACTGGGAGGAAAGTGAAGTGAAAGTGAAGTCACTCGGTAGTGTCCGACTCTTTGCGACCCCATGAACTGCAGCCTACCAGGATCCTCCGTCTATGGGATTTTCCAGGCAAGAATAGTGGAGCGGGTTGCCATTTCCTTCTCCAGGAGATCCTCCCAACCCAGGGACTGAACCCAGGTTTCCCTCATTGTAGGCAGACACTTTAGCTGTCTGAGCTACCAGGGAAGTCCTCTAACTGGGAGGGAGACGGACAATAAACAAACTAATACTGTCATTATATTGATAAAATGCTACAAAGAAAATTTAAAAGGGGCAGGGTCATGATTGAGAGGTCAGGGAAGGTGTCTCTAAAGGAGACACATCCGAGTGGAGACCCAAACGAGAAGAACCTAGCCATGCAAAAACTATAAGTGCTCCAGGCAGAAAAAAACAGCAAATGACAGGGCCCTGAGAGGGAAGAACAAACTAAATGCTTAAAGATTAGACAAAGAGCCAGGATAGCTGGAGTGGAATGGGAATGAGAGAGGTAGGAGGGGAAGTGATGTGGAATCCGGTCAAGTGAGAGGCTGGAGTCAGATATCGTTATGGGTCAGGTAAAAATTTAGATCTATTTCAACTCTGATGGGAAACCACTGAAAGGCTTGACACAGAGGAGTGAAATAATCTGATTTGGGTTTTCAAAAGATCATTGAGGCAGGGAAAAAATACTAAAGCTGGGGAGACGGCAAACACGGAACTCAGGTAAGAGTCGATGATGGTAATACAGGTAAGAAATGAAGGTAGCTCATACTAGGGTGATAGCAACAGAAACAGAGAAAAGTGGGTGATTTATAGCTTTCACATAAGTAGTACATAGCAGAACAAAGCCAGTAAGCATGATGTCTATGTAATGAAAATATTACAGATGATGATTACCAGGATGGTGAAAATTAAGATTTTAAATATGTCTTCACATCAGAGTTTACTAGTTGCTACAAAGTCTAAAGTTTTACACTGTAGCTTCAATTTTTATGATTTGTATAGTACTGAAAGTAACATATATAGGATCACTGAAACACTCTATGTGCCAAAGTATAGAGTAAAATAACAATAAACTTACATGTAATATTCCTGCAATCTTAGAGGTATAACCCCGTGGTCTCTCTTTATCTTTAAACCTAAAAGCAACAGCATTCAAGTCCTAAAATGAAAAGTTAATCCAATTAGACATGTTACCTGTTATTTAGAAATACTTTTTTCCTTGGTGGTGGGGGTTGGTTTGCCTCCCATTTTCCTCCATATGTAACTATCACACTTTCTGAAAAAATGGCTATGCTTGATTTAGAAATGTACAGAACACAAATGAAAATAACAAATATAGAACATGATTCTATAGGCTAAATGTTGAAACTGTTAGTCAAAGAATTAGGAAAACTGTGAAGGAACCCTGTGAGATTCATCAGTTGCATAGATGATGACTTTACTGACCCTCTTAGAGAACTGTAGCCTGATTAGAAGTTACTGTCCTAAGTTTCACAAACAGAGATTATACCCTTAAACAAAATACATTTCAGTCTTGAATAGATCTTAAAGTAGATGTTAAAAAAAAAAAACTCTTAAAAGAAGTCTTTAAAAATTTAAAAGACAAATACCTTTTGTTCTAGGCAAAAAAAGAAAGAAAGAAAAGGACAGGCTTTTCCTTACATACAATAATAAAATCACTTTTAAGAACACAATAATATATGTAATAATTCACTGTTTCTTTGAGAGTTCAATACAAATTTTAGATACAGCTTCAGAGAACTGGAGTAAACACTGGTACATAAAAGCTCAAGAAGCTCCTGGCTTCCTTCTCAGGGATAGAAAAGCAATCTATTTGTTTCTTTCCTTCTCCTCCTAAAAAGAGGCTACTTGATGCCTCAACCCTTAATTGTGTGTCAGGTAACCAAGCAGACTAGTTAAGACTAGGCCTTAACTAAAGCTACTATGCATTTCAAAATTTTAGAGTTTAAATTAGGAACAATAAAAACTTTAAAAATTTCACTGGGCCTTACATTTAAATTAACTCACATATACTTGTTTCTTGAAAACTTTCCATAAGAAAAATTTTGGTGAAACAAAAGTACCTTGCACTCTTGGAAAACCCATTCTTGAGGTCCTTCTGCTCGTAACTTCTGAATGTATTGAAACATGTGCAAAATTATATCTTCAACATGTACTGGAAAAAGAATGCACACTTAAAAACCATTCAGTCTTCAAATCCTTCAAAGCAAGGAGTTTACTCCTAAGGTAAGTCAGGTAGGTAGAAGACCTTAGAAATGTACTTCTCACCTCCCTGTGACTATGTTTAGGGTCCCACATACATGGCCTTCCAAGATCTGGAATTTGTGACAGAAGGGACTTTGGGGTAATAAATGAGCAAATAAAAAGTCAAGTACACATTTTACAAGTGCTACAATGATCAGATGTTAAGGAGGGAAAATCACCCATGAAATGGAGGCCAAGTTACAACAGATAAAACAGTATGAATTAAAGTCTTTATAGCTTTACAACAAAAAAACAGATCCAGAGCATAAATAAGTTAATAAAAGTTAATCATAAAAAATCAATTTTCATTCAAAAATGGCCAATACTTACATAATCCTTCCTCAGTCAAGTCCACATTAATGATAAAAAACATAAAACCTCGGGCTCCTTCCTTTTGCCCACCAACAAGAGTATTTACCCAACCTGTAACAGTCAAAGGAAATCAACGTGATTGCTTGTGTATCTTCTTTTAAGACAAGGAATTAAAAAAAAAATTCATTCTATACATTCCCAAGAGACTAGAAGGGCATTCGGCAGAAAAGACTGGGCAAAAATCTGTTCAGAAAAACAGTTTCGGGCACTGCAAAAGATTCAAGGAATTTTAGGGGTTGGGAGTTTTTCTTGGGACTCTTCAAATCATTTCCCAAATCAAGAGTAGACTACTGTGCTTATTAAGTGCTATATACAGAGTCTGAGTGGAGAGGAACCTTGGAAATCTACTGACTGATCCTAGTATTAATACACCCTTTGATGGATTTGATGGATAAAAGTAGATAAATGTTTCAGCTCATTTCATAGAGATGGTAAACAATATACAATATGAGATTTACATTTTTTAACCTCTATCTTATTTAAAACATGGGCCACAATATCTTTTGAAATATTTAAACTTCACTGCTCAATACCAAAAGGGTAAAACAAATTATGAAAAAAGACAAAAACAAAAACCTCAAAGAAGGAAAAAAAGCATACTAACAACCATCACCTCACTCTCCCATTAACTCTAAATAGTCTCATCTGAAAATATCCCTTCACAGGGAAATACTTAGGAGAAATGAGAGCCAGAGTAAAAAAAAAAAAAAAAAAAAATGATGGAGATGGGGTACTACCCTCAGAAGCTGGGACCCAAGAGACTCACCCTTTGATTTAAGTTCTGATAACAGACTTCCAGGGCCTTCGTGCCCAATGAGATGACCGAGATAATGACCGGGATTTGATTTGTAGTATTTCTGAAGGTCAGGTATGGGAAATGTCACATAAAGATTCCTAATATCCTTAATGGGTACTATTTTGTAAAGTTGCTGGGGGAAAAAAACAAACCACAAAAGATTAGCTATGTACAAATCCTATCAAAAAAAAAAAAAAGAATTTACAAACTATGAAGAATACTGATTTAAAACAAACAACAACCCTGATTTTCACAGAAGAATCCCAAATTCAGGAGAGAATCAATTGTCAGAGAAAATGATACTGACCAAACAGAAATAAATGACTTGGGCTCTTTCTTAATGGGATTTCATTACAGTTGGTATGCGGTCCATGTTTGGTCCCCTGGACCATGTGGCTCAATACTTTTGGATACTTGCCTTCTGGCACTGCTTACCAGCTTCTACAGTCTGCCAAGGTTATAGCTACCAAAACTACTTTTAGCATGAAAAGATCAGAACATATTGTTACATTTTTGGTGATACTCGTCTCTAGTATATGTGAAACTGATCTCATTTGACTACCCAGACAAACATTAAAAAACATATAAATAATGAAACCTCTAAAATGTTCTATGTACTCTTTGGCAAACTAGGCATATATTATGTCCATAAATTTAAAACAGAAAAAAAAAATACTAGCAATACATGCACTTACTTTAAGATGTTCTTCTTGGAAAGGATGTTCAGGAAATTCTGGCAATGGGACATTTTTGTTCTCTACTTCAGAAAATAACTTTACCACCAGATTAGTCAAGTCATCTAAAGACTCTACAAGAAAACAGACAATGGAAACAGGACTTAAACTAATCATAACACCTAGTGGGTAGTATTTAAAACCCTAGGATTATATGTGTACATATATAAAATCACTATGTTGTATACCTTACATTTATACAATGTCATGTTTTAATTATATCTCAATAACGCTGGTGGGGAAGAACCTTAGGATCTCCTGAAACATCTCAGGACTACAAAAAGGAAAGCCTAGGAATTTTTTAAAAACCCCATCTGATAAGTTGAAGCATTCAGTTAAACCCTACCAGAGTCTGTATAACTTCTGTAGTTATGCAATATTGACAACAATTATACCTCACAAATGTCTGCCTCTTTATAGTCTAAAACACTATTTTACAAACATTATCTTGAAATAATTTAAAAATAAACATTAGAAACAAATAATTAGTGGCATTTGGAAACTGACTATTTTATCTACAATTTCCAACAGAAACATACTAAACCACTGGCTGACAGACAATAACATTAACTTTTTAACAGTCTAAACCTATTATTAAAAGTCAAATGTTAGTATCTGTAAGTAACTGATTTTGAGGGAGAATAGTATAAAATGGTGAGAAGAATCCTGGGTCAGGGGATCAGAGGACTTTGATTCTAACCCCAACTCTAACACCAACAAATTATGTCAGAGTATTTAGACAAACTGGTTAAGCACCCCAGGTTCTATGAAACATGAAAGCTGGGTAGGGTGATCACAAGTCTCTTCCAAGGTCTAACATCATATGATTCTGTATCACACTCTGTCAAATTCAAGCAAAGATTTGTAGTTGTTCTAAGATTATATAGCCATGTGTGTGAAATTCTTCTATATTATCATCCATCTATATATTTTATAGAGAAATGTAGTTGCAAAGTTTATAAAGTTATATAGATGAGATGTTCACTGCAGTATTGTTTTTATAAAAACAATAAAAACTGGAAGTGACTGAAACATCTATCAATGTGTACATGTTATAAGACATCTCTACATTGGAATTTTAGATAGTCATCAATGAGAGGGAGATCTATATGGGCTGACATGAAAATATCTCAAATTTCTGTTAAGTGAAAACTGCAGATTTCAGTCCCATGTAGTATAATCTCATTTAATTTTTTAACAGATATACATAAATCTAAATCTATCAATGAAATTCTACTTTTGGAAGTATAACAAAAAATGATTTAAGGTGACTATCTTTGAAGAGGACACAGTGTTCATAAGGTGGGACGAGGAAGAAGAACTGATTTCCATTTTTATATATTTCTGTTTGGGACAAATTTTTTTCTATGTACACGTATTACTATTATTCTAAAAAGAAAAAGAGTGGAAAAGGTTATCTTTTTATAAACAAGATAACCACTCACCTTGATTCTGTCTCCTCAAAAATAGGTTATTTATAAATGGTATAAACATTCATCACTTATTACTGTCAGGAAGCGTTTGAATCAAATAAGAAATTTCCCTTGATATTCTATGACCCATTTTGAACTTCTCCATGAACTCTGTAAAAAACACTTAATCACTATTTGACAATTGTCTATATATATACGGTTGAAGTTCTCTTTTAGGTCTATGAATGTGGGTATGTGCACTTTATTTATAAAACATGTGCATTTTTACTTCAATTTTTTGGGCTTGTATGAAAAACCTTAACATGTCCAGAGCCAAATAAAAGGCCTAGCACGTGGCTGCCCGTTACATGACAAGTGAACTCAGGAGTGAAGAGGGTGTATTTTGAGTGAAAGATGTCAGAGACATCTGACACAAAGACATAAAGAAACAGACAGATTAGACATGTAACTGGAAACAAAGGGGGTGGCCAACAATGATTTGTCAACCTGAAATGTTGACGACAGTGGGGCCGTTCACAGCAAGGTTCTACTAGGATATGCCTTTCCTTTTCAAAGCACAAATTCACCGTGTAGCTTTTTAAAGGTAAGGCAACTGTACCATAAAGCAATATCTGTCCTCACCATTAGGCTGTGAGCTACCAGAGAGTAGTCCCATTCATCTTTACATTCCCAGGACTTGGCCATCCTAGGGTCTCCACTTGACGGCTACCTATTTGTCAAGTGTCCACGTAATTGGTGCTGCCACAACGAGAGAGAGGACCTCACGGGAAAACAGAGAAAAACTTTTTTGTCCCTTTGTGACAGAGATTCTGCCACATGGTTACTCTTCCTCTTCCCTCCTCCTAGAAGAAGGAGCAGATTATCCATTAATCCTCTAAGAGATCCTGTTTCTTCACACACCACTGTACTGTAAGGACACCTCTCCCAGACCTGTCATCAAATCTGCTCAGCTGAGCACAGAAGGTCAGTCACACCGGAGACCAAACTGGAACAAAGAAACTCCTTGTTTCTTTCAGATGCTCATTCTGTCACTTCCACTAAACCAAGAACACTGAGGGCAGGGTTCATGTCTGAGTCATCTGTTGTCATTATTACTTGCCCAGTAAGTGCTTACTGAAATCACGTGTTTTATCTCAGGAGGACATGAACAAAAATACGCTGAGAAACCTACTCCCAGGACTAAGCTCTAAATACCAAGTGATGTTTTTGTTTTTACACTCCACAGACTTACCTAACTTCAGAAAGAACATAGAATATAACACATACTTTTTTTTTTTTTTTAGCCTTCTCCTTGGACCCATTTTATATCCTCATTCTTTTATCAAGTTAAAGTAAACATAGGAGTTTATTTTCTACCTACAAAAGTAACAGTTGCCAATTTAGAAAACTTAGAAAAACAAAAGAAGAAAGAAAGAAGAAAACAAAAGTCTCCTACAATCTCATGATTATGGAATGCTGCAAACAGCTACCATTTATGGAGTATTTGCTGTTCACCAGGTACTATGCACTTTTTCTGCATTATATCATAAACCTCACAACAAATATGTGGTACCACCTCCATTTTAACAATGCAAAAATGAAGAGCAGGGAACAGAAGTAACTTTGTTAGCTCACAGCCACACACTGGGTAGGTGGTGTATTAGGAATTCAAACCCAAGCTCTCAGACTCTAGAGCGTGAGTTCTAACTACTACAGACCGTTATTACATTTCTGGTATGTTTTTCTATGCTGTCTTATGTCTCCCACTTACGTCTATTAGAGCTTTTAAGAAATCCCCAAAAGGGATCATATAGCACATAGAGTTTTTATAGAGTGCTTTTGTTTTCTGTTTAATACATTAAGAATATTATCCCATGCTATTAATACACTGTCATAAAACTATTTATTCATTTAATATTTATTTACTGAGTACCTATGATATACCAAGCACTAACCCAGACAAATCAGTGAACAAAATAGTTTCTATTCTCAAGTGACTTACATTCTGGTACAGCAGACAATAAAGAATGTTTAATATTTCTTTAAATATTAAATATGTGATAATTTTTAAAGATAAATGTTTGATAAATGTTTTAAAGAACAATAAAACAGCTGGGAGGTGAGAAAGTGAGAGAAGGGATGTTATTTTCTGTAAGATGTTCTGTGCTATAGCTATAACATCACTATTAATCAATGTCCTGTTAATGAACATTTAGCTTGCATCTAACTTTTTACTAATAAATACTATACTGAAACATCCTTGGACATCACCTGTTTGAACAACTCTGATGATTTCCTTAGACTGCACTTCTAAAAGTAAAAATATATTTTTTAAGGGTGATGCATCTTAAATTCTCCTCTGTAAAGTGTGGAGGAATTGCATAAATTGTATCCACAACAAACACAAAAGAATACCTCTCTTTATAATGGGTATTAGTTAAAACAAAATCCAAACCAAGATTATGGTAATTTAACAGGGGAAACAACATATCATCATTAATTTGCACTTTTAGAATCAAACCTTAGTTGCTTTCTCATAGCTTTCCTAGTTTATAATCATCTGCCTTTTCATTTTTTAGTTTTCTGAATTTTATAAGGTCAAATCTCTCAATCTTATCTTTTACACTTCCTTTTCTTGCTTTTATATGCGTAGAGCACCAAAAGTGAAAGTGAAGTCGCTCAGTTGTGTCCGACTCTTTGCAACCCCATGGACTGTAGTCTACCAGGTTCCTCTGTTCATGGGATTTTCCAGGCAAGAGTACCGGAGTGGGTTGCCATTTCCTTCTCCAGGGGATCTTCCCAACCCAGGGATCAAACCCGGGTCTCCTGCAATGCAGGCAGACGCTTTGCCGTCTGAGCCACCAGGGAAGCTCCAACTTCCAACGATCGATATTAATTTGTATTTTCTTCAGGTCTCCATTTAAAATCACCTAAGCCAAAGCTCCAATACTCTGACCACCTGATGAGAAGAGCCAATTCATTAGAAAAGACCCTGTTGCTGGGAAAGATTGAAGGCAGGAGAAGATGGGGATGGCAGAGGACAAGATGGTTGGATGGCATCACCGACTCAATGGACTGAGTTTGAGCAAGCTCCAGGAGATGAAGGACAGGGAAGCCTGGCATGCTGCAATCCATGGGGTCACAAAGAGTCAGACACAACTGAGCAACTGAACAACAAGCTTCTTTTTAGAACAAAGTGATTTAAAAACAAATTCCCCTCCACATTTTCTCCAAGAAGATCATCTGCAAAGCCTCTGAACAGATAATGGGAAATATCTTATATCTTTCTTCCAATACTTGAAAAAGTCAAAATGGAATGGAAAATCAGATAATCCAATTCAATGAAAAAATTTTAATATTTCTTACCTCGACCTAAAACACAAATAGCCATTAAGTTCGATGAATAATAAGTAGAATGGAATTTCAGTAGCTCTTGTCTTACATCAATGCCTTCTTGGTTTGGTCTAGTCTCTAGAGTATATTTGTTACCTGAAAGGAATGAAAAACATTTCTAAGAAAAAGCAAAATATGTGAATTTCAAAGTTTCACAATTATTACTAACATTGCTTTAAGGTAAACTTAAAGAACAGAGTCCAAACAAACACATTCATAATGATTAGTCAAGTATGTTTGACCATAACCTGGATAAACGGGACAGTATAGAACAAACTAGTAAAATTTTATCTATAGAGATTTCCCTCTGGAACTTGAAGTGCTTTATAAAAATTATAGTTCTTAAAATTCCTGTGAGGTGGTAGGTATTATGAGCACTTACAAGACAAAAATGAGGTCCACATGGCCTCCATTCACACTTACTTTAATTTCCAATTCCCTAGGTGGCTCCAAAATAAATGAACATAGTCACTGAGGGATCTTTTCGGAACTTGCCAAGTTACTTGTGGAAAGAAATGTACTATTCTTGGCTGAAGCATTAAATTTGTGATGTGAATTCTCATGAATTTGATCTAGACTGGTAAAAATAGGATGCAATGCTATTCTTGTAAGTCTCAAGCGATGTATACAGAGTACCACTATGAGACCTATTATGAAATTTAATAACTAATTCAATTAGGATAAAATGTGCATGTCAAGAGCAAATAGTCCAACTGTCTAAGTACTACATTTCTAATAAAGATCTTGCCATTTAAAGGCTGGGAGATGGAATTTCAGTAATTTTGGTATCTCTCTAAAAATGGCATCTTGACTAGAAATATCTTAAAATCTAGTATAGTAACTTTTATTGTTCTCACTTATACAACTAAATGGGCTCCTGGTAGAACATATTCTCGACGTGTTTTCCCCTGGCTTGGGTTATTATAGTGGCGGATGAACTAGCATTTAGATTATCTCTCTTTCCAGAGAGAGCCACCAGATGGCGTTCTCAGATCCAGTCTTTATCCTTGAAGAGCTGCATTGTACTCTTAGCCAAGATTCATGCTCTGAATGCTTCAAACAACAGATCTAGTGGAGTGTGCAAGAAACAGTTCAGCAAGTACTCAGTAACCTTTTTCTAGTTAGAAAGCAATCAAATGTACTCATATTCACTGGCAGCAGCCTGCTAATCAAGTTTCCAGGTTCTTCACCAGTCCTCTCAGTTTCAAGAAAGATCCAGTTTCACGCCAGATCTGCTCTGCCTGAGGTCCTAAAACATCCCCTCATTCTACCTGAGGAATCAGATGATCTAAAAAGTATCCAGAGTCCTAACTCCTCAGAGAAAGAAAGAAAGAAAAGGACAACAACAAAAAACTCCGTTTCTGGGTAATGGTTAAAAGTTCTCTCATATTAAGGTGAAACTTGAGTATATACCTCCCTTTTTCACTAAATGAAGGTTCCAGAAGCCTCAGTTCCAGAGGGACTAGGCCCTAGAGCTTCATTACTCATTCACACTGCAAAGCACAGATTCTTAGAATATGCGCATTAAAATCAACACACTGGGACACCCAAGCTTGGAGAAATCACATTTTATTTCAAGACTATAAGTGTGATAGCGTTAGACAGAAATCACATTTTCAGTATCAAGTATGATTTGATGTGCCTATTCACAATCTGGTCAATATATTGGTTCTTAAAACCTCAAATCAAAATATATAGAGACAAACGATATGGTCTTTGTCTAGAACTTAAAATTCCTTCAGGTTGACTAATTCTAGCTCATTCTGCTTTTATTTTAATATACCTGAATATCTTACCATTCTAATCCTTACCCTTTATCTTTAGGTTCATTTAAGAACACAGAGATAGGGACTTCCCTGTTGGTCCAGTGGCTAAGACTATGCTCAAAATGCAGGGGGCCTAAGTTCGATCCTGGGTCAGGGAACTAGATCCCACATGCCACAGTGAAGATCTAAGATCCTGCGTGCCACAACTGAAACCTGGCACAGCCAAATAAATAAATATTTTAAAAATAAAAATGGAGATTAAAAAAAAACAAAAATCAACACAAAGATAAAGCATGAATATACCCTGAATACACTAAGATATATATCACTGGAAAAATATTGACAATGCCATAGTAAAAAGAGCCAGAGGACCACACAGAATACTATACTGTAAAAAGAATGAATAATCCATTGTTCATATGCAACAGTGTGGAGGAATTTCACAACTTTCAGGTTGAATGCAAGAAGCCAGACACAAGACACAGAAACACTGTATTATTTCATTTATATAAAACATAAAAACAGGCAGAACTAATCTTAGTCATGAAAAGTCAGAATAGATGTGATGGATAGGTGGATAATGGGTAGGTGGATAATGACTACCAATGGGTACAAAAAGGTGCTGGTAATCTGTTTCTTGACTGGTGCTGGGTCTACGGTCTGCTGAGGTTTTTGAAAATTCAATAAGCTGTATATAAATAAGAGTAGTATATTCATTCAACAGATTTTTCAAATAGCAGCAAAAGTAAAATAATCACAATAATTTATCACAGCCACACACACTTTTCAGTATATTTATTAATAGTTCAACAACAAATTAAAAGAAAAATGAGCCAAAGGAGCTTTTTTGTAAACAGCAACCTGCCTCACCTAAGGCACAAAAATCTAGTGATTCTGTATCTTTGGCCAAACTGCTAAATAGAGACTCAATCACATTTGCTCTGAAAAGTGGCTTTTAGCCACAAAGATTCCATTCTGTGAAATCTACATATTCATTTATTTCTACCTAGATGTTTTCAGGCTTTCTAAAATGTAATGATGGAAGGGAACTCTGGTCCATTTGGGAACACAGCCCAGAATGCCAGTCCTGTATCCTAAGACGCTCCTGAATTAGAAAGAGGAAATGGTCTCCACTATGACTCTCTTGGGGTCAGACAGTCAGCTCTTAATATATTGACAGAAAAACATGAATACTAGGAGTAAATGGGCCAAAGAGTCAGGCTAGTTATTAAGTTTTTTAACCCTTTTATTAAAATCTTTTTTAAAAGTTTTTTAAAAACAAGAAGGCTAGCTAGTGGAAGTTCTCAAGAAATAGCTGAGGAAATGAACAGAAAAGCAGGACATAACACTGAGAATACTTAAATTAGTGAGCAGACTCTGTTACTATCAGAGGCATCATCCCCAGGTAGGGAGATGCAGAGGAACAAGCACTGGCTTTGGTGTGAGCAGAGCTATCAGCTAATCCAGGGTCAATCATCTTCTGGTTACATGACTTTGAACAAGACTTCCTTAGGCTCAATCTGCTGTCCTGACATTGGTAGACTTACACCAAATTAAAAAAAAAAAAAGGTGTAAAAAAGTGCAAGACTAATATTTAACAACCAATTAATAGAATAAAAGTCTGATGATACCAAGCATAGTGGTGAAATGAGAACTCAGATGCTGCATGAGGGAGTGCAAACTGGATCAACTACTATAAGAAACAATTTGGCAATATCTGTGCAATCTAAAGATGTACACATCCTAATACACAGTAATTCCACTCCCAGAGTTTCACTCCTAAAACCCGTAATTCCACTCCCAGAGTTTCACTCCTAAAACCCTAGAGAACTCTGTGTACAAGAAAACATGGGTAAGAATGCTCATAGCAGCACTACTGAATCAACAGGAAAAAGGACAAAGAATAATAATGTATTCAATAAATTGTTCAGAAAGCAGCAAAAAAAATTTATCAGAAACACACTCACCAATATGGATAACTCCTACAAATATACATGGAATGAAAAAATACAAGTTGTAGAGATTACTTACAAAATACCGTTTTTATAAAACTAAAAAACTATGCAACACGTTGCTTAGAAATAAATGCATGACTTAGCAATGTTATCTCTTGGGAACAGGGAGGAAAATGCAATTGGGGAATTGTGCAACAGACGCTCAAACCATACTTGAAACATTCCATTTCTTCAATAGTGTGTAAAGAATGACCTGGGCAAAGCTTTTGTACTGATCTCTTTTATGGTAAATAATAAATCTATGAAAACATTAAAGAACTGAATATCATACTTGTTGTATAGCAGAAAATAGACAACCAGTAGAAGCTACTTCTGTTATGATTTGAATTGGAGGAGGGACTCCTGGCTTCTGAATATAGCATAGGATCCATGTCATTAAAGTAGGGAAGGAAAAAAAAAAGTAGGGAAGAAAGCTTGGTAAATGGTCCAGATGACCTTCCTCTGCCTGAGAATCTATATGTGGACAGCAATGTGAATATGGCTGGGATAACAAATACCAGTTCAGTCTCTACACATATATTGTCCTCATTTAGCACTAACTCAGCAGGGGCACTTCTATCAAATTTAAAATGCTGCTATATAAATCTTGAATCCTACCTTTCTGGCTCTGTCACCATAAGAGTAAGCTCCAGCAGAAGACTGAGGCTGTCAGGGTTGCTGACTCACTGGGACCTTCCACTCTGGGCCTGCTAGGAGAGAGCACTGGCTTGGCGGTTGGGAGATTCAGGGTTTCTCATCCTGACTCCATCCTCTTCTAATTAAGCAGCCTTGGAAAAGTCTACAAATATCTCAACATGGAAACATGCCCAGTTGTTAAGAAAAAGGGTCAAACCCTGACTCTAGCTGTGAGGCATAGGCAAGTTTCTTAACCTCTCTAAGCTTCACTTTTTTTATTCATAAATAAGAATCATGAGAACCAACCTCATAGGATTGCTATGAGGATTAAATGAATAATCTGTCTAAGACTCAGCATACCATCTATCAGACAATAATTACTTAACAGGAACTTGGGTTGCTATGAAGTATATGAAAAGTGGTAACGGATATTGAAGAGAGGTTTGTACACTGTAAGATCAGTAAGTTCTATTCTATATTTTCATCACAAGAACTATGTGTACTCAGTCACTCGGTCATGTCTGACTGCAACTCTATGGACTATAACCCACCAGGTTCCTCTGTCCATGGGATTTCCCAGGCAAGAATAATGGAGTGGGTTGCCATTTCCTTCTCCAGTTCTTCACAAGAACTATAAATCCTATTTTTTATCAAACATTTATCTTGCTTTTTCTATAACTGCACCACTGGGGAGCCAAACAGCAGAAAAGGAGATTTTCTTTTTATAGTGGTACTCAAGCAAATCAATATGAGAAAAGTAACAATTAAAATTACAGGGGTGATGCATTTGAGGACGGTTGTATCAACATAAACAGAGAGCAAACTAGACATTATATGCCCCCCGATGAAAGAACACATCACCATCTATGAAGCCTTCTTCAAAAAACAGATAAACATGAATCTAATCAGGCTTCTATATCCAACTGCCAACTTGTGGAAATATAAAAGAAAGAGGAATATATTAAACTATGCTGCTGGGAATGCAATCAGCAAAAGCTAGTCTGTGAAAAGTTCTACACAACTAACATCCTGATTTTCAATAAATAAATTCCAGGAGTCAAAGGGAAGCAGTGGAGGAGAGATGACTATTTGAAACCGATAGACTATTTGAAACTTAAGTGGATCCTAATTCAAATAAATTTTAAAAATTAAAACTTTCATGAGACCACTAGAAATTTGAACACTACCTGCATAGTTGGTGATATTAACGATAATGGTACTTTTACCATGTTTTTTAAAATGAGTCATTATCTTTACAGACTTATATTGACATATATGCAAGTAAAATGATATGATGTCTGGGATCTCTTCAAAACAATGTAAGACAGTGACTGGGAGTGTGGGTCAGACAGGAGTGGCCAGGGGCAAAGTGATGTATATGCAGGGTTCTTAACAATATTTTGTCTATTTTTTATGTTCCAAATTGCTCACTTAGAAAGGAATGGAGAGATGAAAGGGAGAAAAAAGTAAATAACTTTTACTGGGGTCTAAATTTTGTGTCATTATAATCATCCCAGTGTAACACGGGGTGTTCAACTACCTTCTGGTTGATATTTCATAATCTTTTTTTGGTTCTAATCCATTTCCCTACTCCTTCCTACAAAAGCATCCTTTATTATGGCCAAACTTCTCTAACTCAGGTTCTCCAAACGACACCGGGCTCACTCGTTGGTCTTTGCCTTTCATCATGGTTTCGGGGGTCAACCTAACATTATCTCGATTCCTGGGTTGGTAAGATCCACTGGAGAAGGGAAAGGCTACCCACTCCAATATTCTGGCCTGGAGAATTTCATGGACTGTATAGTCCATGGGGTCACAAAGAATCGGACATGACTGAGTGACTTTCACTTTCACTAACATTATCACAAGAAACGCAGACTTGAAGTTCAGGTTGACTTGATACTGAATCCCATAACCTACAGACACTTCTACTACCAGCCTCCCTCTTTTCCTTCCTCCCTGTGTCCCCCACAAGGCTATGAAACTTTGGTCTGCTTATTCTGTCAGTATTAATTTCGGCATCTGTCAAACGGGATGATGAAAATTTCAGTACTGTGGTGAAGGTTAAGTGAAATCATATTAGGTAAAACGCCTGCCCAGTGGGTGGCACTTAATGCTCACACAATAAATAATAGTTCCTTTTCCTTTTCTTCTAAGAGTGACTCTTCCTCTGCTTAAGACCCACCCTTCAGGAAAATTCAACTTGCAACGCCTCTGAGATCCTGGAGAATTTATTTCTAGGCAATCATAAAGCAGGAGGAATAGTACAGTGGTTAAGGGCATCAGACCTGGCTCTAGCAATCAAAAGCTGAGTGACCCTAAACAATTTAATTACTTCTCTAAAGTCTTAGTTCACTCACCTATAAGACAGAAATAATAAGGGCATGTACCTACTGGGGATATTGTGAGAATAATCCAGGCAAAGTGCTTACTGCAGCACTCAGTAAAAATTGGCAAGGAGGAAAAAAGAAGAGAAAATCAAGTCTGAGATTATACTCCAGTGAAATTCTGAGTTTGACTTGCCTCTCCAACTAAACTAGAAGTATCTTTAGTGCAAAGACACTAATTTACATTTCTTTGCATTTTCTAATGCACTTTACATGTAGAAGACCTTTAAAAAATTACTTGTCAACAGAGAAAGAGAGAATCTGAGCATATGTATAATACTGTACTCAGATTCCTTTGTGGGATGTGCTACAAAACATAGTGGTCACGTAACAATTAAGAAAGAAAAACGTCACTTGTATGTAAATAAAGCGCCACCCAGGTGCCCTCCCATTTTGTCTTTCATTCCATCAAGGAGTGCCTGTTTTGTTTCCCTCACCCACATCCTGATTTTTTTCTTTTATTTCCTTCTCTGACTGACTAAACCCAGTTGCTCCCACAGTGTCTGTTGGGTTAGGTTTATTTTATTTTATTTTTCCCAATTATTTTTATTAGTTGGAGGCTAATCACTTTACAATATTGTAGTGGTTTTTGCCATACATTGACATGAATCAGCCATGGATTTACACATGTTCCCCATCCTGAACCCCTCTCCCACCTCCCTGGGTTAGGTTTAGAGAAACAGATCACTAAACAATAATCAGAACTAAATTTTTCCTTTCCTGTTCCAAACAACTTTTAAAAATTCAACTGCTTCTGCTTTTATCCCATGGAGTGGCAGAGAAAAAAAAATTTTTTTTTAAGGCAACAGGGCAGAGAAAAGGCATAAAATTTATCAGGAACTATGGAACTGTAACTAAAGGTATATGTGAGTGACAAATGAAGGGGCAAAGGGAATGTCATCACCAACCATTGGTTCAGCTTTAAAAAGAGAACAGGAAAACATTTCTCTAATAACACTGTCCCACAATCACTGCATCAAACCCACTGCATCAAGTTGTGGCTGCCCCTCACAACTTCATGGCAAAGACTTTTTCAGAATTTTGCTCTTTTTCACAGCTGTATGTGTGTGTGCTCTGTCGCTCAGCCATGTTTGACTCTTTATGACCCCATGGACTTGTAGGCCACCATGCTTCTCTGTCCATGGGATTCTTTTTGGCAAGATTACTGGAATAGGTTGCCATTTCCTCCTCCAAGGGGATCTTCCTGACCCAGCGACTGAACCTGAGTCTCCTACACTGGCAGGAGGATTCTTTACCACTATGCCACTGATCCTCTATCATACTGTAATTATGGAATCTCTCATTTACTGAGCACCATCAGGACCAGACTTTTGGCTAAGCACTTCACACTAACCAGACATGGGAGAAAACTGAGGTTTACAGAAGTTAAGAAAGTGGCCCACTCTTGGCTGGTCAGTGGTAGAACAATGATTCAACCTCAGCGTAGCCCACCATCAGAGTACAAGCTTTACACCACCTAGGAATCTGCTAGTGGGAGGTGGGATTCCTGGCTGAAGTCTGAGGCTAGACGGATCACATAGGGAGTTAATGAAGACATGTGTATAGAGACAGATCTAGCATGTAACTACAAAAATGACTTTCAAACAAAGGAACTGACTCTAAATAATTTAGCCTTTGTCTATTTCTCTTTCTCTAGTGAACTGCTTTTACCTTTCACTTACTTATATAAGTTTTTATCTTTTACTTACTTACTTAAAAAGTTTTATCTGCTATACTGCTTTGTAAAAATCTTCACTGTGTATGTGCTTGTCTTTTTTGTGTCTCTACTGAACAGAAATTTTAAGTTTTAATGTAATCAAATTTATATTTAAATATATGCTTTACCATTAAAAATATGGTTTGTGATATGTACGCTTGAGAACTTTTCCTATCTTAATATTTTTTTTTAATATTTTCTTCTAAAAGTTATATAAAGTTTCTTTTCTATAATTAGGCCCAATCAACCTAGAGTTTATTTTTGTGCATGGCGTGAGATGAGATCTAATTTTATTCATCTCTACATGAATAAGTAGCTACCCCTGTACCAGTCATTGAAAGGTCCACCCTTTCCTTACTCATTTGTCATATGCCTCTGTCTTATGTCTAAGTTTCCAAACATTTGTGGAAATGCTTTTAGGGTTCATAATCTGTTCTACTGTTATCTTCATGTATCTTTGCATCAATTTCACTACTCTTAACAACTAGTCTTGGTACCTGGTAGTAGTAGTGTCTTCTCTGTTGTTCTTCAAAACTATCTTAGTTATTCTTGGCCTTTTACTCTCTCTTATTAATTTATAGTCGGATTATAAGATTATTAAAAAAAAAAAAACCCTCAGGCTTTCAAATGGCACTACACAAGATTTAGATAAATTCAGGGTGAAATGTATCTTGTAATACGGAGTTTACCAATCCATGAACATGGTTTATCTTCCCATTTGCTCAGACACTCTTTTATATCCATTATATATTTCTTGCTCCTCTGTTAGTGTTATTTCTAAATACCTTATAGCTATTTTTATATTATGAATGAAATAATATTTCCTGTAGTATTTTTCTAATTGATTACTATTGATAGAAGAAAGGGGCTTCCCAGGTGGCTCTAGTGGTAAAGAATCTGCCTGCTAATACTGGAGACTCAAGACCCTCAGGTTCAATCTGGAGGCGGCCATGGTAACCCACTCCAGTATTCTTGCCTGGAGAAACCCATGGACAAAGGAGCATGGCAGGCTACAGTCCGTGGGGTCAGAAAAGAGTCAGAAACGACTGAAGCGACTGAGCACGCACACACGATACAAGAATGCAATTTTAGTGCTTCTCTTCTTTTGGCAACAGTGATGAATTATCTTATTTTTGATGATTGATCTGAAGATCTTGAATTCTTTATGCAATCATATCATATGGAAACAAGAAGTTTTCTCTTTCTTCCTTTCAACCTCTTACTTATCACTTGTTTTTTCCCTTGATTTCCTGTAATGACTAGTACCTATAGCAGAGCTGAACAAAAAAAGTGATTAGAAGGTATTCTTCTTTGTTTTTGTCTTTCAACAGAAATCCCTTTGAAACTTCAGAATTAATCGTGATGTTTGACATAGGCTTTTATCAACTCAAAGAGTTTTTGTTGCTTTGTTCATGAATGAGTGCCTTTTTGTTACTTTGTTCAAGAAGGTGTTTTAACAAATGCTTTTCTTGAGTCTACTGAAATGACTGCCTATCACTCTGAATTACTTAAAACTGTGGAACCCACTCGATTGTAAGGAAATAAATTTAATGTACTGAAAGATCTACATTTTTTTAAAAAAAACAGAATATAACAGAGGGTACCAGACTACACCTGAAAATATAAGATAGGTAGTGTTTGGTAAAACTTTTGCTGCAGTGGCTTACACGTGCCATGAGTAAAATGTACTGTGGGTTGTAGAAAGAAAAGTTTGAAAGCCACTGACCACTTTTCAGTACATGAAAAAGTACTGTTAAAGGAGGGGGCATCAGGATGGGGAACACATGTAAATCCATGACTGATTCATGTCAATGTATGGCAAAAACCACTACAATACTGTAGAGTAATTAGCCTCCAACTAATAAAAATAAATGGGAAAAAAAAAAGTACTGTTAAGGACAAGCATTTTGTTGTAAGGTTTTCTTAAAAGCACACAATGCTTGATCTTTGCTCATTTAATAACACCTAGCTTTAAAGTATTATTAATATTAAAATAATAAACCACATTCCCTTAGGTGGACAAAATGGGCCACATTCATAGAATCATCTGAAGTTACTAAAAAATAATAAACGTAAATTAAGTATGAATTTCTGACAAGGTTTGTTCTGCAAGAATAACTTTAAGTAAGGGTATTTATTACAGGTTTTATCACATTTTCAAACTTGTCTGTAACCTTAATAATGGACAGAACCTCTACTCCAAAAAAGCTCAACATTAGTTTATATTTCTAAAATCAACAGGTAACTTAGTATTTGCATTACTTACATCACATTTTCTGTACTTTAGTACTAAGTCTGGCTAACTCATCTCTCAGCTGTTTATATTACTTCATACTTTGTTGACTAACTACCTAGCCTTGTCAGAGGTTATGAAAACAAATATGTTCTCAAACTCCACCTCTATATAATTGACCATTCAATGTTTTTCTTCACTTATCACTCCTGAAACCTTCCTGTAAGATATCTTAAGATTGTTTTGTGTTTGTGACCAGAGGCAATACTGCTCACCTTATTCATTGGATTTATTTCTGGAAGATCTGTGGCTGCTTCCTGATTATACTGACTGTGATTTATCACCAGTGAGACCATTTTAAAGGAGGCAACTCCCAAAAAAGAGTTCTAACACATTCTGACAATAGCAGCATTGTTGGTGGAAGCACCTAACCTGCTAAAGGGACTATTTAAAGGACAACAATCATTGGATGTAGTGATTTTGAAATTTGGTTTTTAAATTCATATTCCCTCTTGATATACCATGTATGCTCATGTCCTCTATAAAAGCCACTTTTCAGAAAATTAATCATTACATAGGCATTTTAAGGACCACAATATTCACCTTAGCAATGATACAAGGTGCCAAGTGTTACAAGTCTAAAGAATACAGTATTGCTGCTTCTAACTGGAGTTTTTAAAGACTCCTATTTTGCTATGCTAATTCTCTGGCTACTGCTGGATATATTAGACTGGTATCCAAACTGAAAGAAAGTTGGCTTCATAGTCTTTTTCAAAAGTCCCCAAAATAAACTTATAAGCGTAAATTTAAGTACACTAAACAATCTATTTTTTTTATGCTATTTTATAATCCCCAAAGCAGTGTTTTAAAAATCAGAGCAACCTTTCACAATGATTACATCTGGTAAAGTGGGAATGGCAACAGTCAATAAAGAAAAGGGCAACTTTTTGTTTTTGCTTTTTTAAAACATAGTTTTGTATTATTTAAATATTTTAGATGTACTTTTTAATGAAAAACTGAATAAAGAAAAAGGGTACAATTACAAAATCAGGAATCTCCAAATTTATTTTATGCTACTCCCTATCATCCCATCTCTAATTTTCTACTAGGATGTTGTAGCACTTGGGAGAGCAGGGACCTTGTGTGTCTTCTACAGTCAGGCCTGGAGCAGACACCATGCATTTATCTATCTGTAGATAGTAGAGGCAAAGGCAATGAGAGTAGGGGATTCAATAAGCCCTGGAGTGGACATTCTATTTATTCAGAATAAAGAGCTCTAATATCTCCTCTCTTTGAAATGCTGGTTAATATCTACTCACAACTCTTTAACTGCTCTGCTCCTGAAATAGCTAGACCCCTATTTGTATGGGATGGCCAGAGGTACCCTCTAGCGGACTAAATAACTGGTTAGGCCACTGTTATTACAATTTCAAGAATATCATTTCATATATTACATTCAAAGTCCAATGCCAGAATCCCTCTGTTGTACACCTGAAAATTATAAAATATTGTACATTGACTATACTTCAATCAAAAAAAAAATCCAAAGCCAAGAGCTTAACTCTTACTGACATCCGTTTTTTTTAACTACTAGCCAAAATGTTACTCATCTGTTAAAAGAATTATTACCACTTCATTCTTACTATTTCTAAAACCTAAATTTAATTTTATATCTTGTTATCCAATAAATTTGTTTCATATTTTGTTACTCTTCCTTCTCATTAACCTATCACCTTCTCCATAAAGCTCAAATACCTAAGCTTTAACCCTTTTTTTAGGTCAAATACAGGTGTTTACTTGCCAAACAACATACATATAGGGGTAAGGTTTAAGAAATACCAGGGCAGGACTTCCCTAGTGGCCCAGGGGTTAACAATCTGCCTTGCAATGCAGGGGACACAGGTTCGACCCCTGGTCAGGGAACTAAGACCCCACGTGCCACAGAGCAACAAAGTCTCTGTGCTTCAGAGTCCACTCACCACAACTAGAGAGTCTGTTCGCCCTAACAAAAGATCCTCATGCATGATGCAACTAAGACCTGATGCAAGCAAATAAACAATTATTTTAAAAAGAAAGAAAGAAAGAAACACCAGGGAGGAACAATGATATAACAACCACTTATCAGCTCTAAACTCTAAGGAATTCTGCAATCTTCTATTCTAACTGTAAAATACAATCCTGGGCAAAGAGGCCATGGTTTAAATGAGGTTAAGGAGAACTAATGCATCAAAGCCGCTGCTGACAAACCTGTTCCAAATTTACTGAAGGGATGTTTGGGATTCCCTGTAGCTTTTTCCAGCTGAAAGAGTCTCCAAGCATCGTTCATCACATTCTTCTCATGTTCTGAATCAACTGCATTCACCTCTCTGTCTTTGCAGCTCTCATCAAACAAGGGGCACAGGAAAAACTGTGCAAATCTAAGGGTGTGAAACATAATTAACAATTTGAAAGTTGTTATTTTAAGAGTGGCCTCAGAAAAATGTTTTAAAAAATGTTTGAAACTTAGGAAATGTGAATGCTACAGAATCAGAGAAAACTATCACTGCTACAAAGAAGAAAGGAACATAAGTTCTAAGTAATATAAGAAAAGAATAATGAACTCTACCCCAGATGTTACCTAATTAGTGAAAATATAAAAAGATTAACCTCTGATTTTGACAATTCCCATGTGTTGTTACCATATCACCAAGCAGTTCACCAGTTGGGTATCCTAAAATTCAACTCAATTGATATCATGAGATCTCACAGGTCCTACAAGACTCATCCCTCCCTCTCACCCCTTACCCTCTGTCCCCAACTTCAAACATCAACCATAGGTCCAGGTTGTAACCTGGGCTTCTAACCAACCACTACAGATCATAGATCAGAGGCTCCCACAACCACCTCCTTGGGTGCGATTAATATTCTAGATCAGCTAACAGGACTCAGAGAAACATTTTACTTACTAGATTACTGGATTTATTATAAAAATGATATGATTCAGGAACAGCTAGATGAAAGAGATGCGTAAGGCAAGGTATGTGGGAAGGGTACAGAGCTTCCATGCCCTCTAGGTAGGCCACTCTCCCCACACCTCCACGTGTTCACCAATCTGTAGGCTCTCCAAACTTCAACGGAATTGAGTAAACACTGGGCACTGGTGTCTGAAATCAACCTCCAGCTTGTGAACTGAAAGTTCCAACCCTCTAAATACAGGGCTGATTCCCCTGGCAACCAACCCCTAGCCTCAAATTACCAAGGGACTTTCCTAAAGTCACTTCATTAAAATAACAAAATACAACTTTATGGCTCTCAACACTAAGGAAATTCCAAGAGTTTCAGGAGCTATGGTCTAGGATAAGGGACAAAGACCAAATATATATTTCCTATTATAAATCACAATACAACAATAAAAAGTCGGGGCAGACTTGGAAAACAGTGGGGCAGATTTATAAGACAACAGCAATCTAATCTATCTATTTAAGATTTGCAATTTGGGATGTCTATAAAAATCTCTGTTGTACATGGCTAATTCTCCAAGAAAAGAAAACGAAGCTGAGAGTTCTCAGGCAATAAATATTAAATTTAGTTTTAAGTGCAATTTCACTAAGACTTTTAGGACAAACTAAGTGACCTATTTTTAAAAGACTGTATTTGAATATTTTTCCTTTTTAAGAACTTTATAATTAGTGAAAAAAATAACAGTATGAAAAACACATGACAGTAGTTTTGACTAAGATATAATTATGGACTTTTATGAAATATTAAGAGAATTTTTAAAATTTAAAAGCAGTGGTTTGACAAATAAAATGGCATGTAACTTTAACATAAGTAACCTATTATATTTTTCTTGAGGCTGTTCTTTAATAGTAGTACCAAAGCTGAACTAAGATTCCTTTAGTTAATAAATTAACTCTCCTACACCAGGTTGCAATTTAAATCATGATTTCATATAGTAATTCTTCTTAAGAAACTTTAGACCCCATCTTATAAAAACAACATCCAGAATTCAGATAAAGCCGAGAGCAGAGACTGTCTGAATGGGACTCCTATTCAGTGGGCCTAGAGACTCCTGGGTTTATAAACATCTCAGCAACGGCACCTCACGGTGCAGCCATCAAAGAAGCTGTTACCATTACCTGGTATTATTTTAAGCACATAGTGAATACAGTCCTGTGCTAAGTATTTTACACATACTAATCCAAAGGGAAACTCTATCTATCTGGAGCCTATAATTAAAGATATATGGAAACAGATAGTTCTGGACATATAACCACTTTTACCTACCTCAATACACTCAGGTTGGGAAAAGTACCTAATAGCTACATACCATAGCTGGACAAAGCCACATAAAGGGCCATGATTCTGACAAAGTATTATCAGTACTTTTAAAAGATGCCCTATACAAGTAGCTTTTTTTTTCCCCATTCTGATCCAAGTAACAGACATCCTCCATCATACAGAGATCTATTATATGAACATCTGCTGAGGCATTTGTAAAGCAGGAAATTAAATTCGGTGTATGATCCCAAGGAACTCATTAATGGAAGTCTTCTGGGAATACATACAAAAGATGATTACATCTCAAAGCTGCTGCCTAAGACTGAAACATAAGCTAGAATAAGTAAAAAACAGACTACTCTGACCCAGTCCTGTATTCTGAACCCATGCCTTTGTTCTTCTGTTAATGTTCTTTGTGCTACAGACCAAATTCAAACTATTAGGTTGGGGGAAAAAATGACTATTAATTTAAATAAGCAATTAAAGCTGAGAATTAAAAACTGTGAAATCAAACTTCATTATAAATCCATCAAAAACGCTGCAGAATTACACCTTCTTGGTAACACAGAGAACTATAAAAATTCACCAAGGGAAAAATTACACATTGAACAAACAATCAAATCACTGATATAATGAAAAATTAGATACTGTTAGCCGCTCAGAAAATTGACCAAGAAATTTAATTAGCCTAATGGAGGCTGCTCCAGAAAATACTTTCACAAAATATCCCCAGGGTTGAAACAGCAGGTCAAAACATTCTGTATCCACTAAATATCCTTGAGAACTGAGGAACTAAAGGAGAACAGAATATTTAAGTTCTTGTATTCTGGAACAGAAATATGTTTGAAAAGATACCCATGACATGAGTACAGTTTATTCTTCATCATATGCTTCATATGCAATACTAGTTAGAATGGGAAAGGCTGGTGAAAATTTTCTAAGTCAAAAAAACTTTTTGTAGGCCTGAAAGCTGGTTTAAAGTCATGCCATTATTTCTCCTCTACTACAAAGTAAATATATAACATCACTTATTATTTTCTATTTATAAAACCCAGGGGTCAAAAAGTACTGGTTAAAAAACAAAACAAAACAACAAAATACTGGTTAAAATATCTTGTTAAGCTATAAAGCTGTGAAGACATTTTTGTAAAAATATTAAGTATTGTTATTAACATGATAATTCAACAAAGTGGGATGATTCACAGGGTATTTTCAGAATTACCTGTCTAGTGCACCTTCTAGGTGTTCATGAGAAACATCAAAATAGTAATTGGTATGCTCTCCACTAGTGAAGGCGTTTGAACTTCCTGCATGCTCACTGAGAAACTGGCTGTACTCATTTTCTTTAGGGTATTTCTTTGTTCCCAAAAATAACATATGTTCACAAAAATGACTTAAGCCAGCAATATTTGGAGGATCTGACAACGAACCTGAAAGAGAAGGGAAAAAATATATATAATAAATCATTTGTTTATATGTTGAAAGATATCAAGGACAGATGAATCACAGGTGATTTGGAACTTCTGTTAGCAATGGTAACTCCAACCATAATCACAGAAAGTTAAGTACAGGCTACTCTAAATGGTACAACTTACATGCTAGCCCTAGCTTTTGACATCAATTTGTTGCCATTGTTCAGCTGCTCAGTTGTGTCTGACTCTTTGCGACCCTATGGATTACAGCAAGCCAGGCTCCCCTATACCCTTCACTATCTCCCGGAGTTTTTGCTCAAATTCATGTCCATTGCATCGGTGATGCCATCTAACCATCTTATCCTCTGCTGTCCCCTCCTCCTATTGCCTTCAATTTTTTCCAGCATCAGGGTCTTTTCTAATGAGTTGGCTCTTTGCATCACGTGACCAAAGTATTAGAGCTTCAGCAACAGTCCTTCCAACGAATATTCAGGGTTGATTTCCTTTAGGATTGATCTCCTTGCTATCCAAGAGACTCTCAAGAGTCTTCTCCAGCACCACAATTCGAAAGCATCAATTCTTCAGCACTCAGGTTTCTTTATGGTCCAACTCTAATATCCATACATGACTACTGGAAAAACAATAGCTTTGACTATCTGGACTACATGGGCCTTTGTCAGCAAAGTGATGTCTCTGCTTTTTAATATGCTATCTTGGTTTGTCATTGCTTTCCTTTCAAGAAGCAAGTGTCTTTCAATTTCATGGCTGCAGTCACCGTACACAGTGATTCTGGAGCCCAAGAAATTAAAATCTGTCGTCATCAGACTGACATCAGTTACTTGGTGACTTTCAGCAGATACTTAACCTCTCTGGACAGTAGTGTCCTCACAATCACACTGAGAGAAAGAGCTGAATTCATTGTTTTGTAAGAGCTAGAAAATTCTAGCTTTTATATTTTACTGAAGGAGACAATATAGGGTGGTGCTAAGAGCACAAGTTAGCACGTCTACTAGCTAGGAAAGGTTGAGCAAAATATTTTGTTTCAGTCACTTTTTGTATATATACTTCCCTTAAGAGAGTTGAGCGACTTCAAATTAGATGACAATTGGCTAGGCACACTGAATTGTGCTTGGCAATAATCATTTGTCCAACTTACGATGGTTATTATCTTATTTTCCCAATTCTAAAATGCCATTGAATTAAAAAAAGTTTTTCAGAGAGGAAAAAAACTAAATGTACACATAGATAAGAAGTAACTTGATTAAGGCAGCATTAAATGTGGAAGAAAAGTGCACACAAGAATTTAGGAAATATGCTATTCCTAGTGTATCAAGTGTGTATGAAATAAAAGCCAGTAGAACTGTTACTGTAAAGGATAGGAATGAATTTCCTTGCTGCTAAGTCACTTTTGCTGGAAACCTAATAAGACCCTCCTGGTAAAGGTGTGTGTGCGCTTAGTCGCTCAGTCGAGTCCGACTCTTTGTGACCCCATGGATTGTAGCCCATCAGGATCTTCTGTCCATGGGGATTCTCCAGGCAAGAATACTGAACTGGCTGCCAAGCCTCCTCCAGGGGATCTTCCCAACCCAGTGAGTGAACCCAGGTCTTCCTCACTGTAGGTGGATTGTTTACCACGTGAGCCACCAAGGAAGCTTGGTAAAGGCAGGGTGATTTAACGTAGACGACTGTAGATTACCAAAGGCTGTACAGGGCTACTGTACACAGTAACATACATCAAACTGGTAACTGCCAGGTCTCCACTGCACAAATATGGAGAGTCCAAATAACTGCAAACATTAGGTCAATGAAACTGAACAAAACTTAATTCACAATTTTAAATTGTACCTATGTGCACATCAAGTGCTGCTGATGATTTATCTGTTGTTGGATCACTGACAAGAAGTACTTTGATCCCATTGGCCAGCTCAAGTCCGCGGTATTCTCGCTTGTCTTCATGGGATTTGATGATATGATTTCCTATTCTCTTGATTGCTGGATTATTCATTTTGCTGTAAGTCTTTTTTTGGAAACTGAAAAGAAAAAAACTTATTAATTGTTGGATTGTGGTTTCTTTTTGTTTTAATGATCAAGGAGTAACAAGCAAACCCGTATATTATCAGAGTAAAAAATGTATACAATGAAGTACAACTGACATACAGTATTAGTTTCAGGTGTACAACAGTGATTCACTACAAATTGATCACACAGTAAGTCTAGTTACCATCTGTCACAAGACAAAGTTCTTAAAATATTACTGACTATATTCCTTACATTCCCATTGACTTATTTATGACTGGAAATTTATACTTCTTAATCACCTTCATCAATTTTGCCCAACTCCCTCTCCATTCTTTCTGCTAGAAACCAAGGATTTTCCCTCTGTATCTCTGAGTCTGCTTTGTTTGTTCACTGGATTTGTTTTTAGATTCCACATATAAATGAAATCATATGGTATTTGTCTTTCTCTGTCTGACTTATTTCACTTAGCATAATACTCCTGTAGGTCCACACCTAATCCTGTAGGTGTGTGTGCTGTACACACCTCACACACACACATGAATATTACTCAGCCATGAAAAATAATGAAATCTTGCCATTTGCCATTCATCCATCGAACACTTAGGTTACTTCCATATCTTGGTTACTACAAATAATGCCACAACGAACATAGGACTGTCAATATTTTTCAAATTAGTGTTCTCATACTCTTTAGATAAATACCCAGAATTTGCTAGACTGCATGGTAGTTCTACTTTTAATTTTTGAGAAACTTCCATGCTGTTTTCTGAAGTGCATGCTCCAATTTATAGCCCACCAAAGGATTCCATTTTCTCCACATCTTCACCAACACTTATTGTTGTTTTTTGCTCACATTTCTTTGTACCTGTCTTGTGATGACTGGCACATCACTTCTTACTTACATTGATTCATTAGTATTTCTTACTTCATGGTTTCACACCTCAAGATTCAGTTATAAATTCATATTCCAAAGTTACACTAAGATCCAAATATAAAATGAATAATTCTAGCTTTCAATGCAGAAAAAAAAGTTCGAATTGCTTTTTTAACTTAGAGTAACAATGGTTCTTATTTTCTCTATACAGTACTACACAGTGGGCTTCCCAGGTGGTGCTAGTGGTAAAGAACTTGCCTGCCTGTGCAAGAGACATAAGAGACTTGGGTTCAATCCCTGGGTCGGGAAGGTCCCCTGGAGAAGGGAATGGCAACCCACTCCACTATTCTTGCCTGGAGAATCCCATAGACAGAGGAGACTAGTGGGCTACAGTCCACAAGGTCACAAAGAGTTGCACATGACTGAAGCAACTCAGTATGCACACTGTAAAGTACACAAAAGCAAAACCACTTGTAGAGGATACAAGCATGTGACAGTGTAAACCAGACCCGTGAACTAACTTACGTGATTGTATGTGTGAATGTTTACATCTTTGAAAGTTGGAAACTTAACTAAAAGTTCGTATGTAGGGGACTTACTGCAATGTCTTTTTTTGTCTTTTGTAACAGTCTTTGTTTCAAAACCTATTTTGTCTACTGTAAATTTTGCTAATCCAGCTTTCTTACATTTCTATTTGCATAAAATCTTTTCCCACCCCTTCACTTTTAGTCTCTCTGTGTAAATCTGAAGTGAGTCTCTTGCAGGCAGCATATAAATGGGGTCTTCTTTTATATCCACTTAGCCATCCTATGTCTTTTGATTAGAGCATTTAGTTCATTCACATTTAAAGCAATTATTTTTAGCAATATACTTATTGCCATTTTGTTAACTGTTTTCTGGTTGTTTTTGTAATTCTTCTCTGTTCCTTTCTTATTCTCATATTCCTTTCCCTTGTGATTTGATGACTTTCTTTAGAGTTATGTTTGTATTTCTTCCTCTTTATTTTTTGTGTATCTATTATACTATAGGTTTTTGTTTGTGGCTACCATGGGGTTCAGTTCAGTTCAGTTCAGTCGCTCAGTCGTGTCCGACTCTGCAACCCCATGAATCGCAGCACACCATAACAAATCTGAAAATCCCTCTTGCTAGTCCTTAGGTGATTCTCAAAGACAATTGTTCTACATGTAGTTGCAGTTTTGGTGTGTCCATGGAAGGAGGTGTGCTCAAGATCTTCCTACTCTGCCATTTGATCCAGACTCTAGAGGAGACTTTAGAGTCTATCTATAGAGTTGAATCATTCCTCTCCTCCATCATAACCATCATTCTTTCAGATAAGTGCTAAAAGTATTGCTTCTGTTGAGCCACATTTGTATCTAGGAGAACACATCAATGGGGATTTGTGACAGGATTGGGCCACAAGTTGATTACTGTGCTGACCTAGAAGAGTTTTTAAATACCAATAACTGCTTTCCAACATACTTCAAGGGTATCTACAAGAGTAAGTGAGGTAATAAATTGAGAAAGTATTTTTATTGGGTCAACCAAAACACTGCTCAAACTTATGATGTTCAGAGACAGGGGAGATCTGGAACTCACGGGACTGATTTTCACTTGCTCAGAACCTAGAGAACACCACCACTGAGGAAAAATCCTCTGAAGGCCTAATAAAAATAAGAGACCTGGGTTGTCTTATGAAGGCAGCAAAAGTAAACACACAAAAACAAACAAACAAAAGCTGGAAGGACCCCAAGAAATTTTTGTAATCCGGTGAAGAGCTGAATGCCACAGTAGGAACAGTTCAATGATCGTTAACAGGCATGTTAGATAATTTCTCTTACAAAGAATTTCCCCTTCACTGCTAGTCCTCTCCTCTCTTCTAGAGGAAGGCTGGAGTTACAGTGATGGGAAGGGACCCACCCCTTCACTGCACCCATAAGTTCGTATGAGTGCAGTGAAGGGGTTTTCCAAATCTGCAATATGTATGTTTTTGAGACTAAGAGTAAATACTATTTTTGTCTATGCTGGGAACTGCTTAAGAGACCAAAATTGAGCCTGTTATATTAGCAGGTCAAAATACAAATCAGGTGAAGCAAAACAATTTCCCAAAACTACAGAGGAAAAAAATGATCCTGTGCTAACATATTTGCTTTTCACCTGGAACACAAAAGAAATGGATCTAACTGCCCCTTAACAACTGACAGACATCGAGATTTAAAGGTAAATCAGGACTTCCCAGTTTGTCCAGTAGTTAAGGATCCACCTGCTAATGCAAGGGACTTGGGTTCCATCCCTGGTCTGGGAAGATCCCATATGCCGTGGGGCAGTTAAGCCTGTGTGCCACAACTACTGAGCCCATGCTCTAGAGATTGTGCTCCACAACAAGGGAACCCCAGCTAGAGAGTAGCCCCCACTCTCTGCAACTAGAGAAATCCTGCTCATGGCAACGAAGAACCTGTGAGCCACAACATGACCCAGCACAGCCAAAACTAAATTTAAAAAAATAAAATTTCTAAAAAAAATAACAAAGGTAAAGCAAAGGGGACATAAACAGGCATGCAACTAATTTTGGATAACATTTCAATTTTTTTGTGTGTTAGAAATCTCTGGAGATTACGGAAGGGAAAATCTAGTTTGCTTTTATCAGAATATCTTTCTCTATGAAATCATCAGTAACTAGTTTTCTGGGTAATAACTGATAAACCAAAGAGGATCACTCTTATTAAGAATGTCCCCTAACCTACGGTATAGCACAAGGAACTCTACTTAGTGCTTTTAACAACCTATATGGGAAAAGGATTTGAAAAAGAATAGATATATGTATATGTATAATTGAATCACTGCTATATACCTGAAACTTAGACAACACTGCAAATCAACTATACTCCAATATAAAAAATTTTTAAAAGTCCCCTAGATCTTCTTTTGAGGAGAGTATTTGGAATTCTGGAGCTCAATACCATACATCACCAGCTCAGTTCACTTCAGTCACTCAGTCGCATCTGACTCTTTGCAACCCCGTGGACTTCAGCATGCCAGGCTTTCCTGTCCACCACCAATTCCCAGAGCCTACTCAAACTCATATCCATCGTGTGGTGATGCCATTCAACCATCTCATCCTCTGTCGTCCCCTTCTCCTCCCACCTCCAATCTTTCCCAGCATCAAGGTCTTTTCCAATGAGTCAGTTCTTGCATCAGGTGGCCAAAGTACTGAAGTTTCAGCTTCAGCATCAGTCTTTCCAATGAATATTCAGGACTGATTTCCTTTAGGATTGACAGGTTGGATCTCCTTGCAGTCCAAGGGACTCTCAAGAGTCTTATCCAACACCATAGTTCAAAAGCATCAATTCTTCGTCACTCAGCTTTCTTTACATTCCAACTCTCACATGTATACATGACTACCGGAAAAACCATACCTTTGACTAGATGAACCCTTGTTGGCAAAGTAATGTCTTTGCTTTTTCACATGCTGTCTAGGTTGGTCATAGCTTTTGTTTCAAGGAGAAAGCGTCTTTTAATTTCATGGCTGCAGTCACCATCTGCAGTGGTTTTGGAGCCCCCCAAAATAAAGTCTCTCACTGTTTCCATTGTTTCCCCATCCACTTGCCATGAAGTGATGGGACTAGATGCCATGATCTTAGTTTTCTGAATGTTGAGTTTTAAGCCAACTTTTTGACTCTCCTCTTTCACTTTATATATAAAATATAATACTGATTTTAAAAAAGTACTTTATAGTATAAATAATCTTGCTGTATTTTACAGTAAAAAGTAGTTTCTTTAAAAACAAAACTTAAAATATAATATGAACATTTTGGAGTCATAAGGCCACCATGAAAAATTCAGAAGCAATTTGGAAGTGAAAAAGCATAATATTATATATTACACATATTATATAATATTAACAACTCCTTTCTATTTCATTAGCCATAAGCTACTTAAGTTCAATATCAAAGACAAATTAAAATGTCTAAATGTAAAGTCTTTAAAAATGGTTTTGTGTTGTTAAAAACAATTCTCAGGGTAAAAAAAAATGTTCTATCTAAAGCCTCCAAAGAGGGTCATAACAATAATAATCCTGGTTAAGGTATTTCCCAAAAGACAATCTGTTTGGACTGCAGCAAATACCTCTGGTTCACAGCTGGCTTCAAAAACTTCAATTTGGGTTCAACATACATTACAACCTCAAAAATGAGTTCCAACCTAGCAGCAACATTAAGATTAAATAAGCCACGAGGCAACCTCCATTAAGACCTCCCCCCCCAAAAAAAAGACCCCCAGCAAAAAGGACGGCATTAAAAGGCAACAGTAAAAAAAAAGCTCCATGTGCACCACAGAAAACGCCTAAGCTCCGTCCTATGAAGCTCCTCCACCAGAAGGAGCAAGAGGGCTGGAATTCCAGGAGCAAAAGCCAAAGGCTATTCATTTTGGTTTCACTGCCACCACTTAAAACCAAATCCCTCTACTGTGCTTGTCCCAGCTAGTTAGGTTTAGGGGAACCAAGGGTCACAAATGATTAAAATGCAATGATGAGGATGATAAAAAAGCTCTAAAACTTCCGTTCAATCCGCAACTACGGTTAGGAAATGAAATACAGATCACTTTGGTAGGAAAAATTGTCTTTTTCTGTAGGAGGTGAAAATTTCATCATAATTAAGATACCCACCCTCAACTATATGCTACATTCTGTACTTTCCTCGGGGTTTAATTTCTCTTGTCCAGATTTTCATTTTGTTAGAGGGGAAAAAAGTGATCAGAGCCCATCACAGGCACATATATAACTCATTTGGACACTGAAACTATGTCTGTTTAATACTCCTGGTGTGGAAGAGGTGGATTTTTTCTGTAAATAAAAAATCAAAATTAATTCAACTACTTTTCAACATCTGTACACAAGATCAACAGAGCTATAAATTTCTAAGCTGGCAATGCTCCCAAGTCAAACATCTGACTTCTTGAGGAAGTTACACTCAAAAGAAACAGTAGCAATGTTTTCAAACAAGCCCCATCTCCAGCAATCCATATTCAGTTGACACAATCTGCCTTTTACCTACAGCATTTCTATCAATATGTCTTACAATAATTTGATTCTCACCTTCTGGAGAACTAAAGGAAATGATCAGGAACTCCTCCTCTGATGATGAATTCCTCAACAGCTTGTCTGTCTCTGTATTTATACTCAGGAGATCACATGTCTACCCATTTCAGCTCCCTCATTAGCATTTTATTTATTACAAGTGTTCTCCAATATGCATCAAACAAAGAGCAAGCAAGCAAGTATCGACATTTAGATAACAAGCTAGTGCTAACTCAAATGCTTTTCCAGACATCTATTTGATATTTTTAACCTGTCAAAGTCAAAATCTTGGGAGTAGTAAATTTACCTTCAATTTCACAGACATTGTCTTACAACTTCATAATAAGGCACAGAATTGCAGTGTTTTGCATTCTGATAAACTGGAGATGGAGAGATGTTTAATAATTACAGCATAGCTTGCAATTCTGTTCAGAATTTAAAACAATGACTAAAATCACAGATGGTAAAAGCTGGAAAAGCCATTAGATGTTGTCTAGTTTTCTGTAGTTCTTGAACTGGCAGCACTAGCTCTTCTTGGGCGCTTGTTAAAATGCAAAATTTTGGAAACCACCAGAGACCTACTGAGCCAGAATCTGCATTTTAACAAGATAACAAGGTGAGCTACTTGTAAGGAAATTGAAGATCACTTTTCCAAGATCATAGGGCAAAAAGTTACAATTAGGACTTAGCTTTTAACTCCCAGTCCTCTCCCACCTCGGTGTCCTGATGTCCAAACAGTTAAGGTTCAGACATCACACCATGTATGCTGGCTATAAAGATGATACCAGAGCCCTTGCTCTAAAGGAACCCAGACTTATGACAAAGATGAAAACAAGTCATTATTTTTTTAGATGAACTAAGTTATCCCTGGGCACTATGGGAATAATAAAGGGGCATCTAACCCTTTCTAGGATGGAAGACAGGAAGACAGCAGGTGAGCAGAAGCATGCCAAACAAGAGGAACAGAATACCTGAGCAAAAGAATGGTGTTGAAGAAAAACTGTGAGGCATTCAACAACTGTGATGTTAACAGAACTATAACCAGGACTTCCAGTGCAAGATCATGGACCATTATTTAGGCCTAAATTGCAGGTTTGCAAAAAATAAATTCCCAAATATAATAGATCAATTAAAAATCCCTATACCAAAAGAAACACTTTTATGCAAATAAGCTTTTATTCAGATGACCCTTTAAAGTCTTTTCTCTCATATCTCTGTGTGTTTCACAGCCAGTTTAACAGAAGATTGAGCAATTTTACTTTGCTGTTTGCTCCTTACCCAGTCCCATAGACGCAGACACATTTAAAATTAGACCTGATCCATTACTAACTTTTAAATGAATGACCTATAAACCTGAACAGGTAAATGATTGGGCTAATAGATTATAAACCAAAACCTCCCTTCTGTGGAATCCATCCACCCACTCCCAAAACCATAGGCGGAAATGAAGCTTACCTTTGGCTCTCCTGAATGTGGAGGAGGTGCCCAGAGAGAAAATGTCTGGAATCAGAACCATCCCACAAACACCCTTTCTTCCCCATTCAAGGCAGAGGTTAGTAAGACAGAATTTCAAGCCAGGGGTGGTATGAGTTTTTGATGTCTCACTATAAGATCACATAACCCCTCAACACTATTCATGTTACTTGGTCTAAAAACTAACGTCTAAGGAAACCATCTACTCCATGGCTCTTCAGTTACAGGACCAGTGTATCTCATTTCATGCATCAGAGAGATCATAAACCTGGGTATAAACAAAATCCTATCAATGAATCTTCTGTTTTGTTCAGTTCAGTCACTCAGTCATATCTGACTGTTTGCAACCCCATGGACTACAGCACTCCAGGCTTCCCTGTCCATCACCAGCTCCCGGAGCTTACTCAAACTGATGTCCATCGAGTTGGTGGTGCCATCCAACGATCTCATCCTCTGTCATCCCCTTCTCCTCCCGCCTTCAATCTTTCCCAGCATCAGGGTCTTTTCCAGTGAGACAGCTCTTTGCATCAGGTACCCAAAGTATTGGAGCTTCAGCATGAGCATCACTCCTTCCAGTGTACATTCAGGGTCGATTTCCTTTAGGATTGACTGGTTTGATCTCCCTGCAGTCTAAGGGACTCTCAAGAGTCTTCTCCAGCACCACAATTTGAAAGCATCAATTCTTTAGCGCTCAGCCTTCTGTATGGCCCAACTCTCACATCTGTACATCTATACACGACTACTAGAAAATGACTATATGGACCTTTGTCAGCAAAGTGATGTCTCTGTTTTTTAATACATGGTGTCTAGGTTTGTCATAGCTTTCCTTACAAGAAGCAAGCTTTGGTACATACATATCAATGGTTGTTCATTCCAAAAGTGACAAGGTTAGCTAACAACAATTAATTTTATGAAGGTTTAAGCAAATGAACAAAACCTCCACTTTATACCTCTTGCCACAGGGAACTACAGGTTTCTTTCAGTTGTAGTTTGGGAACCAAAGGTGTTACAAGTATCCTTCTTTCAACAGGTAGCTTTCAGGTTGTTAGAAAATGTGAGATAGATGCCACTGTACAAAACTAATCCTAACAACCACTCACATTTTGAAAGTGTGATATGCTTTACAAACTGCTCATTGAAGCTTTCCATTCTCCCTAAGTGGCAGGTCACAGCAGCTGTTCAAGGCCATTCTCTTCAATTCCAGATGAGGAAACAAAAGCTCAGTGACTAAGTGACTTGCCCAAGGGGATTCACACAATTGATCTGTGGCAAAGCTGGAACTGTAAAGAGGATGCGTGGGAAGGGGAGGAGCAGGTGATGCTTAAGGAAATCCTAAGGAGTTTTCTTCCCCAGCTCCCAGTTACCACCCACTCAGCCCCTCCCTGACCCCATTCTCCTCCCTTAAAATCCAAATAATAAAAACAAGGAAATAAAAATTAAAACAGATCAAAATAATGCTTTAAGGACATTTTTCAGTTTTTCACTCATTCCTCCCTGTATAAAACAGAGATAGGTAGTCATGGGAGCCTGAAAGAATGCTTACAACTTGTCAAAGTGGTCTCTGGGCTGAGAACTATGTTACCTATTTTGCTAATGAAAAATAAAATAGAAGATGTATGGTAGGCTTAAATGTACATCAGGTCTAAAAAGAGCTGTCTCTCTGTATAGAACTGTCTCATGGATGAAACGGAATATGAAAATAATATTACAGTAGATGTGGTAAGGTTATGGGTGACTTATTTTTCAGAAGCATACATTCAGCCATGGCAATGGGGGAAAAAAGGAGAAAATCATGTAATCATCTTGGGAGAGGCAGAAAAAGTATTCAATAGCCATTCATGTATTTTTTTAAAACATCAGCAAACTAGAAATAGAAGAGAATCCCTTCATCTTAAAAAAAAAAAAAATCAACAAAAACTACAGTAATTATCATACTCAATGGTGAAATAATGTATTCATTTTCCATCCCTACAATAAGATGCCACCATCACCTCATCTATTAAACACTGTACTGGTAATTATGACCAGTTTGATAATGCAAGGGGGAGAGAAAAAAGATGAGAAAAGAAGGGGCAAAAAACCTAACATTACAGGCGACATGGTTGAGCACACAGAAAATCCCAAGAACCTACTGACAATTTCCTTTTCTGGGTAGGATATAATAGCTCACAGCAAACTGCTTCAGCTTCAGTAACTAGAAAAAGCCACAAAAACTACAAAATCATATTTCCAAAGATGCTGGAGAGTTGTGGAAGCAGTGAGGATTGGCTAAACTGCAGTTACAGAGGGGAGGGCCGTCTGAGGTAACCATAGCATCTTCACCTGCTTTCTTCTCTGGAGGTATCTGCTCATTCTGAGTACAGTTTAAAGATCATGTGTGACTCAAGAAGAAGGACTCTACTTGGGGAAGAGAAACAAACGAGGTTCTGGGGCATGGGTGAGCTTGGTTTGACAGATTAAAGCCTCAAGATGCCTCAAATTCACAACTGATTTTTGCCACAGGAAATCTTTTATGATAACACTACATACCAACCAGAATGGCTAAAATGAAAAGAGTTGAAAAATACCAGTGACAGAGAAGTCAGAGGGTAACCCAAACTTTTATACACTACCAGTGGGGATGCAAATTGGCATAACCATTTTCAAAGAATGGTGTAGTATAATACTGACAATATAACCTAACACTTCATGTATTTGATATATGCCCCCAAAGAAATGCATTTATATGTTCATGGCAATACTATCTATAAGAGCCAAAACTAGAAAAGATCAAATGTCCATCAGCGATGAACAGATAAACTGTGATATTGCTGATGGACATTTGATCAATAGCATACAACAATGAAAATGAATAATCTAGAATGAAGAACAAAAAAATAAGAACGAATCTCACTAATATAAGGTTGGGCTTCCCTGATGGCACAGTGGTAAAGACTCCACCTGCCAATGCAGGAGACAAGGATTCTATTCCTGGGTTGGGAATATCCTCTGGAGAAGCAAATGGTAACCTACCCCAGTATTCCTGCCTGGAAAATCCCATGCACAGAGGAGCTTGGCAGGCTACATACAGTCCACGGGGTTGTAAAAGTCAGAAGCAACTGAGCACACAATGCAAGGCTGAGTGAATGAAGTTAGATGCTAAGGAGTAAATACTTTCTTCTCCCACTTAAAGTGCAAGAAGTAAAATGAAGCTATGCCTTTATGTCAGGATGATGGCTGCCCTTGCGGGTAAGGCGTAGTGAATAGAAGAAAAAATGAGGGGGGCTTCAGAGATGCTGATCATGTTGATTATACAGGTATATTCAGTTTGTTAAAATTCAATCAAGCTGAACACTTATGATATATTTCAATTAAAGGCTAAAATAGAGTTTTTGAAAATATCATAAAACAGTAAAATAAAAGAGAAGGGAGATACATGAATCACTCAAGGCTGGAAAGATCACCAAAAGTCACCTTGGAAACAGTACCACTTGGAGACTGAGAAGTAGCTAGCCATATCGAACAGGTGCTAAACTAAGAAGGCGCATAAGAAAAAATAGTTCAATTAACATAATAATTACCTGAACCTTCTCAAGTGTGTCCTGAGACAATTATTTCTGTTGATGTCATCGAGGTCACAACCACTAGGAGATCCAGGTAAAGCACAACATCAGTTAACAGAGTCAACAATAAAAATGTATTAAATTTTTTAACAAATCCTTACTCACTATGTCTGCTTTGAAAGCTAGCTTTTGGTAATTACTTTAGACCCCAGAGAAGATTTAAAAATAAAACTTGACACTCCCAATAATGAATAGTAACAAGCAAAAAGTGCAATCCAAATAAAAGCAAAATGATTAAACTTTGAATAAATAAATTCTATCAATAATTTTCAACATTTATATTGAACAACAACTTTGAATGCTGGATTTGAAGTAGATGGGTTCTTTAATTTAAAACAAACAGAAAAGAATACTGTATAAAGCGAACATTTTATATATTTTACATAAATTTTACATATGGATCATCCTCCTCCATGATCTCAGAACTGCAAGGACGGCTCAGAGATCCCTACATGTTCTCTAAAGATTAATTCACATCAGTCTAGGAAGAGTTATAACCTGTAACTAACTAATTCTCTCAAGATAGCACTCCGAAGAAAGCAGACTACAAACACTCACATTCTACACAGAGTGGTGTATCTCAGGGGGACTCAGTTCCACCAAGATGTGCACCCTGAATCTGACAGAGAGTTCTGCCTTCTTCAGAAAATGCTGGTTCAGAAAGCTTCACCTGTCCTCTGCCTCTGTATGATTCTCTATGCTTAATACTGACTCAGTGACCACTTCCAGACAGTGTTCAGTAATTCTATACCCTCAACTTTACCAAATGACCCCTTTGCTGCTCAGATCCTGGATCCGACTGAACTCTTTTGGTCAAACAGGTCTTCGGGGCCTCATCTGGTATTGCCAGTCAAAGGTCATGTGAAATGTTCACATGGGTGCACTAACTTGACAGAGGCCCCTAAAGCTGCATCAGCCTTGGACAGCCTTTACAGGTTTTCTCCTGTACAACAGATATAAACAAACTACTCTCAGGCAGTGTCTGGTACATAGTAGACACCCAAAATTGTAACCTTATAATCACCATTATTGTTTTCCTAGGGTGGTAAGAAGCAAATAGACCACCATACTATTATTAACATTCTTAACAGATGTTCATGCAAATTCCAGTTGTATATTGTCATCTCCCTGACAGCCTGGTAATAGGATGTCACTTTATAAGACCACAGAAAAACAGGTAAATAATTATCCCTTTATAATCACTATAGGCGAGCCACTGTTTATAATCAGTGGTTCTCAACAGAACCACTCGCTCAAAAAGGAGACATTTGGCAATGTGTCATAACTGAACTGTCACAGTGGAAGGGTACAATTGGCAACTAGTGAATAGATCCAGGGATGCTGCTAAGTATTTTACAATGTACAGGATAATGCTCATGTTGAAATTATCCGGCCCAAAATGTCAAAAGTACTAAGGATGAAAGACCCAAGTTTATAGTTCTGACTTGAACATCCAAAAACAATGTGTAACTGCAACCAATTTAATCCACTTAAAACCAGGAGACAACCTCATCAAAACACAAAAAGCTCTATGCATTAAACTCCCACATATTTACTTTTAAAGGTATAAATCAGAAAAGGCTTAAATGAAGAGAGGGGGAAAACTGATTATGCAGGACAAAGAGAGTAGTCTGTAGAAACCTCATCCTTGAGTGAGCAAAACAGTGTACAAGTAATTCAGTTCAGTTCAGTCACTCAGTTGTGTCCGACTCTTTGTGAACCCATGGACTGTAGCACACCAGGCTTCCCTGTCCATCACCAACTCCCGGAGCTTACTCCAACTCATGTCCATTGAGTCAATGATGCCATCCAACCATCTAATCCTGTGTCATCCCTTTCTCGTCCCACCTTCAATCTTTCCCAGCATCAGGGTCTTTTCTAATGAGTCAGTTCTTTGCATCAGGTGGCCAAAGTATTGGAGCTTCAGCATCAGTCCCTCCAATGAATATTCAGGGTTGATTTCCTGTAGGAAGGACTGGTTGGATCTCCTAGCAGTCCAAGGGACTCTCAAGAGTCTTCTCCAACACCACAGTTCAAAAACATCAATTCTTTGGCACTCAGCTTTCTTTATAGTCCAACTCTCACATCCATACATGACTACTGGAAAAATCATAGCTTTGACTAGACGGACCTTTGTTGGCAAAGTAATATCTCTGCTTTTTAACATGCTGTCGAGGTTGGTCATAGCTTTTCTTCCAAGGAGCAAGTGTCTTTTAATTTCATGACTGCAGTCATCATCTGCAGTGATTTTGGAGCCCCCCAAAATAAACTCTCTCACTGTTCCCATTGTTTCCCCATCTATTTGCTATGAAGTGATGGGACCAGATGCCATGATCTTAGTTTTCTGAATGTTGAGCTTTAAGCCAACTTTTTCACTCTCCTCTTTCACTTTCATCAAGAGGCTCTTTAGTTCTTTGCTTTCTGCCATAAGGGTGGTGCATATCTGACATTATTGATATTTCTCCCGGCAATCCTGATTTCAACTTGTGCTTCATCCAGCCCAGCATTTTGCATGATGTACTCTGCACAGAAGTTAAATAAGCAGGGTGACAATACACAGCCTTGATGTTCTCTTTTCCTGATTTGAACCCCATGAACAATATGAAAAGGCACAAGTAATAGGATCTGCCTTAAAAGGAGCACAGCCAGGGCACTGGGACAGTCTCTTCCTGATGCTCAGTCAATATTTTACACAGTACAAATTCTTTATGGGAATTATACCTTCAACAAACCCCTTAGGTAGATCCCATTATTCCCATTATTTGGCTAGGGCCACACAGTCATAAAATAAAAAGACCAAGATTCAAACCTAAGTCTTTAGACATCAAAACACCATGCTCTTCTCAACCACTCCATTAAGTTAAAAAGCTTAACTTATGTACAGTGACTAAATCCCTGGAATGATACCCAGAGAAATGTTCAGTAAGGTTATCTATGGATGTGCTTAGTCTCAGTCATGTCCGACTCTGCAACCCCATGGACTGTAGCCTGCCAGGCTCCTCTCTCCACGGGGATTCTCCAGGCAAGAATACTGGATTGGGACGCCATGCCCTCCTCGAGGGGACCTTCCCAAACCAAGGATTGAACTGTCTCCTGCATTGCAGGTGGATTCTTTACCATCTGAACTACCAGGAAAGTCCTATCTCTGGATAGTAGACTATTAAGTCGTCTTTATTCTTTGTATTGAGTCCTTTTCAGCTCAGCACAGAAAGAATCTTTGAAGAGATAAAACTCAGTGGACTTGAATGGGCTTGCTGTTGTTGTTCAGTCGTTAAGTCATGTCTGACCCTTTGTGACCCCATGGACTATAGCCCAGCAGGCTCACCTGTCTATCTCCTGGAGTCTGATCACATTCATGTCCATTGAATCAATGATGCTCTTATCCTCTGTCACTCCTCATTTTGCCTTCAATCTTTTCCAGCATCAAGGCCTTTCCCAGTGAGTCGACTCTTCACATCAGGTAGCCAAAGTACTGGAGCTTCAGCTTCAGCATCAGTCCTTCCAATGAATACTGAGGGTTGACTTCCTATAGGATTGACTGGTTTGACCCTGCAGCCCAAGGGACTCTCAAGAGTCTTCTCTGGCACCACAATTTGAAAGCATCAATTCTTCGGTGCTCAACCTTTTTTATGGCCCAGCCCTCACATCCACACATGACTACTGGAAAAACCATAGCTTTGACAATATGGATCTTTGTCTGCAAAGTGATATCTCTGTTTTTTAATACACTGATTCTATTTAGATACAGACTTTAAAAAAAAAAACAAAACTTCTCCCTCAAGCCCCACCTAGGTGGCTGCCTACAACTTTGAAATTATAGCCCTACTGTTGCATTCAAAAATAAAATAAATACATAACACTTCTGCTCTTCATAGCAATGGTGGCATTGTTATTGTCATTAGTTCGTATTCACTGAACACTTAACTATATGATGAAGACATACACACAAATGCATTTCCTCATTTCATTCTTACCATAAACTTGTGAGATAACTATTATTATTGTCCTCATTGTGCTGCTGAGGAAAAGTGCTTGAATAGGGCAATAATGATTACCAGGTCACAAAGAGGTAAATGGCAGAGTTCAGGTCTTGTGGTTCCAGAATCCCAAAAGCAATGCAAGTCAAAGAATAATTATCTATATTCTTGCCCAGTGCCCAAAGGATCTGTATCAGAATGGACTCTTTCACAATACCATGACCAGTCTATAAAAACAATGTTCAAATATTCAAGGCTATTAGGAAAATGAGTAAACCCACTTTGTGTTGCCTCAGCAGGCAAAACTAAGTCTAATGGTGGAAGGAGTAAGGATAGTCACTGATGCTTATGTAACTAATGAACAGTTAAAATACAATCTTCACTGACCAGGTCCTGTTAGAAGCACCTGATCACCAAGTATTAAAGTAGAGGCTTGAACACTATTCATAATGTGAATAATTATGAATTCATAATTCTTAACTATTCTTAAACAATTTTTTAAAAATATGCTTTCCTCTATTGAAATCTTATAGATATAGAATTCATCAAACAAAACTACTCTGGTTCAAGAGGAGCAGAGAAGTCAAGAGTCTCCGTCTCAGGGCCCCTTGGTGGCAGTGATAATATCAAGAAGTCCCAAGACTCTGACAAGTAAAGTTTACAGAATCTCAACATGAATGAATCTTGAAGACGTTATGTTAAGTGAAGCAAACTAGTCGCAAAAGGACAAAGACTGTCTGATTCCACTTACATGTGATATCTAAGGTAGTCAGAGACAGACACAGAAGGCAGAATCATGGTCACCAGGGGCTGAGGGGAAGGGGGAACTGGGAGTTTGTCGGATAGAGTTTCAGTTTGGGAAAATGAAAAAGTTCTGGAGATGGAGGGTTGTGATGGTTGCAAACAAAGTAATCAGACTGATGTGATACAGTTAGCGCCACTGACCTGCACACTTAAAAATGGTTAAAATGGTAAGTCATAATATACATATATTTTGCAATAAAAAAATAAAAATAAGCCATTAAAAAAAATAAGCCATTAAATCAGTCAATGTGAATGTGCAAAATAATAATACTAAGTAAAATAAAAATACGAGAGAAACTAGCTGTATAAAAAATTAACATAATTATACTGAAGAGGGTGGGAAAGAAATAAACTAACAACTAATTGGGAAATAGTATTTTGATTGGATACAATATAGAAAGAACTATATGTAAATGTTATGATATAGTTATCAAAAGTGTTTCCTACAGAGGTATGGGTTAAGAAAGTACCTTATATGTATACCAAAACTGATCAAATAAGTAAACAAATTGTAGATAATGAAATTCAGTATACTCAATGTCAGAAGAAGAAATTCTAAATAAGGAAAAAGAAAAGACTAAAATAAGCTTTGTAATACTAAATTAAAATCAGAGATATCAACACAAACTCATAACTTAGGATACATACAGATTTAGAAATATAAATACGTGTATGTATGGGGATAGCTAGACTATCCACTAAAAGCAGTAACACCTCAGCAACTGTAACTACATCTAAATGCCCAGATCGTGATCCTTAGACATTATTTTGCAACAAAAGGAAACAAGCGGTTGACCTCAGGGCTAGGGCAAAGAAAATATAAGATAAGCCTGAAACATCTTGTGGAGCCAGAAGTAAAGAAGTTTTCTAAAAAAGATGGGACCTTATTAAAAGTATACAGTAGCCAACCCAAAGATGCTCCTAATGGTCAAAGCTAGAACAATTTGTGTAACAAATAATGGCAGCAGTGAATTTTAACCAATAGAATAAATATTTGTGAATCCATACTGATAAAAATGAATAAATAAGTGAACAAACAAGGGAGAAAGTTCTTTCTCACAGAATTTTAATTAATAAATAAAGAGGGAAATAATCACCATTAAGTACAGTAATAAGTGTTGCAAAGATCCACTGGTGGATGCTAAAAGTGGCTGCACCAATTTAATTTCCACCAACAGTGTACGAGGGTTCTTTTCTCCACATCCTACGTTTTTTATTTGTTGTCTTTTTGATAATAGTCATCTTGACAGATCTGAGGTGATACCTCATTGTAGTTCTGATTTGCATTCCTGGTGATTAGTGACAATCAGCATCTTTTCATGTGCTTGTTGGCCATCTTTATGTCTTCTTTGGAAAAGTATTAGCTTCTCTGCCCATTTTTTGATCAGGCTGTATATTTGGATGTTGAATTGTATGAGTTCTTTGTACATTTTGGATACTAATCCCTTATTGGATATATCGTTTCATTATAAAACTATTTACAATAGCCAAGTTATGAAGTAATCTAAGTGCACATCAACAGATGAATAAAAGAAGATATAAGAGATAAATGCATATGTGTGTGTATATCCCACACAATGGAATATCACTCAACTATATAAAAAAGAATGAAATCTTGTCATTTGCAACATGGGTGGACCTAGACAGTATTACGTTAAGTAAAATAAGTCAGAGAGAAAGACAAATACTATATGATTTCATTTGTATGTGGAATCTTAAAAACAAAACAAATGAACAACCAGAAACAGAATCACAGATATAGAGAACAAACAGGCGGTTGCCAGAGGGGAGTGGGTCGGTGGGGAAAAGAGAGATAAGTGAGAGAGATTAAGAGGCACAAATTCCCAGTTGTAAAATAAATGAGTCATGGATATGTAATGTACAGTGTGGGGAATATATCCAATAAGTATGTACTATCTTTCTATGATGAGAGATGGTAACCACTTACTGTGATGATCATTTACAATGTATAGAAACATCAATTTATAATATTGTGTAACAGCAACAGTGTTGGAGATCAATTACATTTCAAAAACAAACAAACTTATAGATAAAGAGGTCAGATTTGTGGTAATTATAGGCAGAGGGATGGGGGAAGGGAGAATTGTATGAAGATAGTCAAAAGGTACACATTTCTATTATGAGAAAAATAGGTACTAGGAATATAATTTACAGCATGATAAATATAATCAACACTGTTCTATGCTACACATCGACATAACCAGATGGTCAACAATGAAATCAGATTGATTATATCCTTTGCAGCCAAGATGGAGAAGCTCTATACAGTCAGCAAAAATAAGACTAGGAGCGGACTGTGGCTCACAGCATAAATTCCTTATTGCCAAATTCAGACTTAAATTGAAGAAACTGGGGAAAACCACTAGTCCATTCAGGTATGAACTAAATCAAATCCCTTATGACTATACAGTGGAAGTGAGAAATAGATTTAAGGGACTAGATCTGATAGACAGAGTGCCTGATGAATGATGGATGGAGGTTCGTGACATTGTACAGGAGACAGGGAGCAAGACCATTCCCAAGAAAAAGAAACAAAAAAGTAAAATGGCTGTCTGAGGAAGCCTTACAAATAGCTGTGAAAAGAAGAGAAGTGAAAAGCAAAGGAGAAAAGGAAAAATATACCCATTTGAAGGCAGAGTTCCAGAGACTAGCAAGGAGAGATAAGAAAGCCTTCCTCAGCGATCAATGCAAAGAAACAGAGGATAACAATAGAATGGGAAAGACTAGAGATCTCTTCAAGAAAATGAGAGATACCAAGTGAACATTTCATGCAAAGATGGACTCGATAAAGGACAGAAATGGTATGAATCTAACAGAAGCAGAAGATATTAAGAAGAGGTAACAAGAATACACAGAAGAATTGCACAAAAAAAGATCTTCACAACCCAGATAATCACGAAGGTGTGATCACTCCCACTCACTTAGAGCCGGACATCCTGGAATATGAAGTCAGGTGGGCCTTAGGAAGCATCACTACGAACAAAGCTAGTGGAGGTGATGGAATTCCAGTTGAGCTATTTCAAATCCTACAAGATGATGCTCTGAAAGTGCTGCACTCAATATGTCAGCAAATTTGGAAAACTCAGCAGTGGCCACAGGACTGGAAAAGGTCAGTTTTCATTCCAATCCCAAAGAAAAGCAATGCCAAAGAATGCTCAAACTACCGCACAACTGCACTCATCTCACACGCGAGTAAGGTAATGCTCAAAATTCTCCAAGCCAGGCTTCAGCAATACGTGAACCATGAACTTCCAGATGTTCAAGCTGGTTTTAGAAAAGACAGAGGAATCAGAGATCAAATTGCCATCTGTTGGGTCATCAAAAAAGAGAGTTCCAGAAAAACATCTATTTCTGCTTTACTGACTATGCCAAAGCCTTTGACTATGTGGATCACAATAAACTGTGGAAAATTCTGAAAGAGATGGGAATACCAGACCACCTGACCTGCCTTTTGAGAAACCTGTATGCAGGTCAGGAAGCAACAGTTAGAACTGAACATGGAACAACAGACTGGTTCCAAACAGGAAAAGGAGTACATCAAGTACATATTGTCACCCTGCTTATTTAACTTTATATGCAGAGTACATCATAAGAAACGCTGGGCTGGAGGAAGCACAAGCTGGAATCAAGATTGCTGGGAGAAATATCAATAACCTCAGATATGCAGATGACACCACCCTTATGGCAGAAAGTGAAGAAGAACTAAAGAGCCTCTTGATGAAACTGAAATAGAGACTGAAAAAGCCGGCTTAAAGCTCAGCATTCAGAAAACTAAGATCATGGCATCCGGTCCCATCACTTCATGGCAAATAGATGGGGAAACAGTGGCTCACTTTACTTTTCTGGGCTCCAAAATCACTGTGGAGGCTGACTGCAGTCATGAAATTAAAAAGACGCTTGCTCCTTGGGAGGAAAGTTATGATCAACCTAGACAGCAAATTAAAAAGCAGAGACATTACTTTGTCAACAAAGGTTCGTCTAGTCAAGGCTATGGTTTTTCCAGTAGTCATGTATGGATGTGAGAGTTGGACTATAAAGAAAGCTGAGCGCAGAAGAATTGATGTTTTTGAACTGTGGTATTGGAGAAGACTCTTGAGAGTTCCTTGGACTGCAAGGAGATCCAACCACTCCATCCTGAAGGAGATCAGACCTGGGTGTTCACTGGAGGGACTGATGTTGAAGCTGAAACTCCAATACTTTGCCCACCTGATGCAGAGAGCTGACTCATTTGAAAAGACCCTGATGCTGGGAAAGATTATAGGGCAGGAGGAGAAGGGGACGACAAAGGATGAGGTGGTTGGATGGCATCACCGACAGAATGGACATGGGTTTGGGTGGACTCCTGGAGTTGGTGATGGAGAGGGAGGCCTGGCATGCTGCGGTTCATGGGGTCGCAAAGAGTTGGACATGACTGAGCAACTGAACTGAACTGAATGCTATATGTGAAAGTTCTACGAGTAAACCCTAAGCATTCACATCACAAGGAAAAATATCTTTTCTATTTCTTTAATTTTGTATTTATATGAAATGATGGATGTTCAGTAAAGTTACTGTAGTAATCATTTCAGGTTATATGTAAGTCAAATCATTATGCTCTATACCTAAGACTTATACCATGCTGTATGTCAATTATATCTCAATAAAGCTGAAAAAATAAATAAATATAGTGGAAGTCTGAGAAGAACAACTGAAAGAAAGGAGAAAAAAGCAAAAGTTTTAGGTCTTTTTTTGTCAAAGTTCCACAAAGGGTCTCTTCAAAAATTTGTTGCTTTAACCATTTGCTAAATAATCTGTAAAATCATTTCACTCTCAAGTATTCAGAATTCTACAACTCTAGTGCCAGATGGAAGAGTGAAAGCCATTCAGATCCTCTCTCTCATCTCTGTAGATTTATTTTACAGATATGTAGATTCATACTAAAACTCAGATCTATGCTTTTCAGTTTAGGAAATCACTAGATATTTTAAAAAGTTATCTTGTACATGCTTTCTTTCTCAAGTAGTTACTAGAATACATGTTTCAAATACTCCAGGTATCTTTTGAATGAAGGAGCAAACCAAGATAGAACAAAATATGAGATTCAGGAAATAGATTTGGTACAGGACAGAAACAAAGGGAAATTCCAGGCAACCACTTTGCTGCAGGCCTGGAGCAAAACTAGTCCAGACTGCAGCTGAAGGGAAAGCGTCTGGAAGAAAAGACTCCAAGGGGAAAACATGGAATCAATAGATCATTTAGTAAGTTTTGTCATGTGGGAAATTGTACTAAGTGGCTGTGGGAGCAACTGGGAAGCAGAAATATAAGTAAACAAAAAATGACAAAAGGCAAAGACAAAAAATATGAACAAGAAAAAGAATGTAATGTAATCAGATTACACTATTTAGCCCAGTAGTGAATAAAATTTGCCAAGTCATAATAATGTAAATACAGAAGACTACTATATCCAAAATTTGTGATATAACTTGTCAGAAGGATGGGTAAGGGAAGAGAGTTAAATCTTGACTTAGGGAATTCCCTGGCGGTCCAGTGGTTAGGACTCTGCGCTTTCACTGCCAAGGGGTCCAAGTTCAATCTCTGGCTGGGGAATTAAGATCCCACAAGCAAAAAAAAAAAAAAAAAAAAGATCCCACAAGCTTCAAGGTAGGGCCAAAAAAAAAATTAAATCTCCATCTATTGTAAAAACAAATCAACAGATAACTTCTAAAATGAAGAAATCAAAGAGTAACAGTATTAGCATATTATTTGAAAATATTAAAATAAATTTCAAAATAAAAAGCTTAAAGAGTTGAATGTGGTTGCCTATGGGGAGCAGAAATTAAGGGACGGGGTAAGAGAAAGGAACTGCTGTTTTTGCTGTAAACCTTTTAGTACTACTGAACTCTTAAAAACTGCCTGTATTACATCGATAAATACAAATTTTTTAAACTAGCTATGTATTAAATAGATCCGTTGTTTTTCCTTAAAAGGCAGGATGTTTGACGTTTAACAACATGCAGTTAGTATGTCATGTATTCTTCAAAAAAAAAACAAAAAATCACCAGTTCAAGTACTGAATCCAGAATCTCATTCCTTAAGAAAGTCATACACCAGGCTTGCCCCACAAGCCATTTTCTTTTGTAGACAGAAAAAAACAAAAAACAAATGAGTTGCAGAGCCGTTATGCCAGCCACTGAATTGTTGGATATTTTTTATCCAGTTACTATTGCAAGTGAACTTGGATTTTTGTGACAGAAACCTCCAAAATAAGAAGTATTATCTGTAAAGCAACTATACTTCAACAAAAATTTTAAAAATAAAACAAATACATACAGAAAAAGGCATTATTACCTTCCTCATAAACTAATCTTGATTGAGACTTTATTGTTATACTACAAAGGAAACTAGAGATACTTAAACAATTAAAACAATTAACAGCACCAATTGATTACAATGTTGATACATATCAGATGAGTTGTCAAAGGAATATTATTTATTATATATCACTTCATAAAACAATACAATCTCTACTGCCAGCAATTCAATTATACCAGCATCATGATTTCAAATGATTATGAGAACCTGCTTATTCTCAGATCCAAGGCAAAGCTAGAGAGCAAGACAAAATTCCTTCTGAGGTTCTAACAGAGATTAGAGATTTTATCAACACGAGGTCTCAGATTCATGGAGTTAGCAGGAACTTTAAAGATGATCAGTCCAACAACCCACAATCACACAGCCAAGCTGGTGGCAAACCAACACTAGAATACAGTTGAATTGAGCCTTTGTAGGTAGAGCTCTTTTCCACCACACTGTGCTGTCTCATGTCCTATCCCTTTTGAAGCCAACTTTGTCCCTATGAATAACTCAGACCAGGAAGAAATCTTGGAAATACACTACAGCCTCTAGTTTCTTTATAATAAGAAACACACACACACACACACACACACACACACACACATACTAGTTACTGGCTACATTGACATTTAGAGGACAGAAACGGTGAATTATAAGCAAAAGCTGAATTACATTTATCACTAGGGTTTCCTATTTCCAGGAGCCTAGGTCCCTGTCAAATTCATCCAACAAATAATGAATTCCTACTATGAGCAAGACACAGTACTATGTGCCAGGAACACCATTACAGGGGCTCTTGCTCCTTCAGAGCTCCTGGCCCCAGATGTAACTCTATACATCCTAAAATAAAGTAGCTTGTAATGCTGGACAAAGGATCATTATGATTTTTTTTTTAATCTTTATTTTATTTTTTTTGGAAGGGGCCACCCTGTGTGGCATGCAGGATCTTAGTTCCCCAACCAGGTATCAAACCTGTGCCCTCTGCACTGGGAGTGCAGAGTCGTAACCACTAGATCATCAGAGAAGTCCTACATCATGATTTTTCAATTGAACTCTTCCCTGAGCTATTGATCTACAAACTGGATCATCATTTGCTGGGTTTTAGAACTGCTCAGTCTGGTCCATAGCCCTGAGGGGCCTCAAGTCATTCAACTTCCCCATAGAGCCAGCTCTTGAAGTGTCAACGTGCCTGCACTATCATGCTCTGCTGCTGCACGTGACAAACCTGTCCTCTTTAGAACACCAGTCACCCACCTGGCAGCGCTGACATCTCATCTGGTCGGACTTTTCCCATTGCCTACAGCTGAATCATTCCAGAAGAGCTTTTCCGACCACTGGTGGTGGTTGTTTAGTTAGTTGCTAAGTCACGTCCGACTCTGCGACCCCATGGACTGTAGCCCACCAGGTTCCTCTGTCCATGGGATTCTCTAGGCAAGAATACTGGAGCGGGTTGCCATTTCCTTTTCCAGGGGATCTTCCTGACACAATGATCGAACCTGCATCTTCTAGTTCGCAGGCAGATTTTTTACCGCTGGAGCCACCTGGGAAGCCCCACTCAGATGGTGCTAGTGGTAAAGAACCTGCTGCCAGAGCAGGAGATGTAACAGATGCAGGTTCGATCCCCGGGACAGGAAGAACCCTTGGAGGAGGGTGTAGCAATCCACTCCATTATTCTTGCCTGGAGAATTCCATGGACAGGGGAGCCTGGCGGGCTACAGTTGGAGTCGCAGAGAGTTGGACACAACTGAAGTGACTTAGCATGCATGGTGATCCCTCCTAGCTAATTTCAAAGTTACTCAGGCCAAAGTTCTTAGGCCTCTTTGATTCCTCCATCTCCTCCCATACCCAATCAAAGTTGTTGCATCTTCTTTCATACATATCTTCTGCAGACACTCTCCTTTCCTGGTTATTTGCACTACTTCTTTATCGTTTGTGGATCTCTGCCTGCATTTCAACTGTGCTTCCCAACACAGCCAGATTAATCATCCAAAAACACAGCTTACATATGTCACTCTACTACTCAAAAGGATCTGAAGCTCTCTATTTCCTTTAGGATAAAATCTCATTGTCCCTTGATTATATTGTGAATTGGACAATATACTTCTGAGCCTCTGCTAATACCATTCCTTCTATCTAAAATATTCTCTCTCTTTCCCCTCTCTGTTCATCCAAATTTTATATTTCCTTCAAAGACATTTGCTCAAATACCATTTCCTCTGTGAAACCCACTGTCATCTCACTGGTACACAAGCATTCTGGGCATGACAACAGTGCAAATAACTGAGCAAGATGGAGTGAAGCAAGGAAGCCGGTGTGACTGGATGAGGTGAGAGCATTTTGGAAACAAGATCAGAGAGGTATTGAAAGGCCAGACCCCACAGGCCCTTCTTGACCATTAAAAGGACTTTAAATCTGAACAAAATGGGGATCAACTACACACTTTTCTATATTTCCTAGCAAAGATATATGACTTGGCAGAAAGATCATGCTGCCAGGGGTGACAAGAGCAGGCTATATGTAGAATGGCAAGTGCAGAAGCAAGGAAACTGGTTAAGAGGCTATTATAGTAATCCGGGAAAAAAGGGTGCAGGCAGTGAGAAGAGTCTGAATATGGATATACAGACTGACTGGATGAGGGACATGGAACAAAAAAGTAGTTAAGGATGATTCCAAGTTGCTGGTCCTAAACAAGTGGAAGAGCAGAGATGTCTTTAACTGAGATAAGGGAGAAGACTGTGGCAGAAGCAGGTGATGAGGTAGAAGATCTGGAGAGAGGTTTGGGGTATGATCAGTTTAGGATGTTTATCAGACATCCAAAGGAAAATATCGAGCAGGAAATTTATTACCTCAATCTGAAATTCAAGGGAGAGGTTCTGGCTAGAGATATATATTTGACAATTGCCCAAATACACATCTGGCCAGTTTCATAAAATTTCTGTGATGATGGGTATGTTCTGTATCTGCACTGCCCCATATGGCAGCCACAAGACACTTATGACTTGAAATGTGGATAGGGTGATTAAGGAACAGAATTGTTAATTTTAGTTAATTTACATTTAAATAAGCACATGTGGTTAGCGGCTACAAATGGGACAAAGCATGTACATGTGACTGGATGAGCATCCTAGTGAATGTAGGTAGAGAGGATTGGGTACTGGGTTAAGCCTACCACATGGATTATTTGTGATAGGAAATTTAAAAAAAAGAAACAACTCAAATCTCCATCAACAACAGAATAGAAAAATAATTAGTGACATATTCACAGAAGATTGTCTTTCAACACTGAACACATTAATCTATGTGAATGAATCTCAGGAACAATGTTAAATGAAAAGAAGTAATTCAGAGAAGAAAATTTTCCATAAAGGTCAAAAGCAGACAACACTAAACAATGCACTGTTTAGGAATATATTAAAATTAATAAAACAATAAAGATAAATCAAGGAATGATTATCCAAATATAGGATAAATATAGATGTCTCCACGGGAGGTGAGCACAGAGGACTTCAAAGTTACTGAAATTTCCTTAACTGGATGGTGAGTACACAGATATTCATTTTGTTGTTCTTTTTCATCCTATATACTCAGACATGTATAATATTAAATAATTAAAAGAGTATAAAAATAAGGCAGTATATGGTTAAATGTCAAATGAATATTTCAAAATATCCTAAAATCATTAAGTTCTGAAAAAGGAAAGATAACTGTGTGATCTCTATAGTGTCTAAAAAGGAGAGATTTAGTCATATAAAGAAAAGAGGGAAAAAAAACAAAAGAGGGAAGGGCATTCCAGAATGAGAATGAACAGGTCATGTGCAAGAATCAGTAAATTAATGAGTCTGACTGGAGACTAGTGAAGCTGGGTAGAAAAGTTGGGCTAAAGCCAGCTTATGAGAAGCCTAAATGCTGGGTCAGGAAGTTTGGATTTAAAACAAAAAAAGAAGCTTGGACTTCATCTTGAAATAGGGCAGAACCACTGGAGGGGTCTAAACAAGTCAATAGCATGGGAAAAGTGGTGTATTAGTAGGACTAATATGATATAAGGATCAACTAATAGAGAGACAGGAGGCTGGAAAAAAATCAGTTATAAAACTTGTAGCTGTGAGATGTCAACAGAAGATTTAGTATGGCCTGAACTACGATTCTGATGGATGATAAAGTTTACTCCAAGAAACTTCAGGATGAAAGATTCGAGAGTCTGATCTTGGGAATAGGCAGTGAAGGGGAAAGAGATTCAAAGATTACTCCAATTTTCAAGCTAAACTAAGGAAATGATAACACCAACATATGCAAAACTAGGAAAATCAACAGAGAAAACCAGTTTTGAAGGAAGACCACTGATTCAATCATGGGATAAAAGTCAGGCAGTGTGATAGCTTCCCCTCAGGGAACAGCTCGTGAGTCACACTTCTTTTTAAGTAACACATTCTTAACAGGCAAAGAGAAAATATTTAACACATAGTTCTTTGGGAGGAACAAAAGCTATTATAGCTTTTAACTCTACAAGAATTTTACAAGTACCATTTTAAAAGAATACTGTTATAATAATACTGAGTTGCTTTTCAAAATAAACTGAAAGAAGGAACAGAAGACAAAAGTAGAGATGTTCAGTAAAATGCCAGCAATGAAGGAGTGAAACTACTCAATACAATTTGACCGAATGCTCCTTGAGAACAGAATTTATCAACTGTCCCTGCATCCCCACAGCATTGAGCACAGTGAATAATCACTACAGAATATTGATATTTAAGTAAGGCTGACTGAACAGACAGAAAAGAGTGAGGGCAAAAACAACCAAATTAGGAATACCCTACCCAAGCCTCCAGAACCCAACATACCTTAAAGGAGCTAATGCTATGGAAGGAGCGTGCTTTAGCCTTATCATCCTGGCTGAAAGGTAGGCTGAGCCTGTGGTACCTGCTTTAGGAGAGCTAAAATACCAAACAAAAAATGGAAAGGATACCAGTTCTCAAGGAAACATATGAGTTTCTGCTCCCCACATTACTACCTAATGAGACCATCCCCAACTCTAACCTTTAAGGCAGACAGTAGAATGCAACTTTTTAAGTGTGTGGCTAAAGATATTCAAGGGCATCCTGTCCTTTAAACTGTTAAAAAGTCATTGTTTTGGTTGAAAGTGGTTTAAAAGTCTGAATCTCAACAGGTAGTCCCACCTGGCATATCACTGTTTCCTAAGCCTGTAGAACAAAGAAATGCAAATAGAGCTACCAGTAAAGTGAGATGATTGATGCTCAGGTGTTTCAAGTGGTTGCCGATGACTAGGCTATGACTTGCAGGTTCCCCCAGGTTAAGATAATTTGGCAGAGCCCCAACTTATCCAATATGGCTACAAAGGGAAAAATAAGGCTGCTTTCTAAATGAATTGATCTTATACAAATGCCTTAAGACCACCTCTTTCTCAAAAGGTTAGAACAGGAAAGAAATGGCCAAACATTGGCAGTTGTTGTTCAGTCGCTAAGTAGTGTCTGACTCTTTGAGACCCCAAGGACTGCAGCACACCAGGCTTCCCTGTCCTTCACTATCTCCTGGAGTTCGGTCAAACTCAAGTCCATTGAGTCAATGCTGCCATCCAACCATCTCATCCTCTCTCATCCCCTTCTCCTCCTGCCTTCAATCTTTCCCAGCATCAGGGTCTTTTCCAATGAGTCAGTTCTTTGCATCAGGTGGCCAAAGTATTAGAGCTTCAGCATCAATCCTTCCAATGAATATTCAGGGTTGATTTCCTTTAGGATTGACTGGTTTGATCTGCTTGCTGTCCAAAGGACTCTCAAGAAGTCTTCTCGAATACCACAGTTCAGAGGTAGAATAAAATAACAGTTCAGAGCTCATGCTCTGGCACCATACAAACATGGGTTAAATCCCAGTTCTTCCAGTAAACAGCTACATAACCATATCTTTTAACACATTCCTATTATGCAAAGTAGGACTGGTTACCTTCCTTAAGATTTAAATATATGGTAACTTCAGATGTTAGCATGCTCCTTCCTAAACCTACACCATGACCCCTTTGATTGGACCTGCATTTTCCTTACTAGCCTCAGCCAGTAATTTTTAGTGAAGAACATTCTAGATGGATGATCTCAATTACTGTGCTTTGAATCTCCAATTTCCCTCTCTGAGAACCACTTTATTTTGAAGTTCATGCCCTGGGCTTCATCAGTGAAAGTGAGGAACAGGAGGAGAAAAAAAAGAAAATCGAATTATAAGTAGAACTTACAAACTTTGTAGTTGTGTAAACTTAAAATTGATGCTTTCTTTAAAAATCACAAAGTCTGTACAACCTATTAGCAATAATTTTAAGAAGTGTTCTTAAAAAAAAAAAAAAAAAAAAGAAGTGTTCTTACATGTAGGAGGCCCAGGGAGGTACCCTGCCTATGTTCAGCACCCCCACTTCCCTCTCTCAACTCAGGGATCTTTCTGTATGTTGTAGTGGAATCTGTGGTGTAGTGGGAAACAGAAGAGGGAAAAGTTCCACAGATTCTTCATTTGCATTTGGCCTCCTTTAGAACCATTACTACTCTCCTAGTTCAGGCAGGAAAGACTAAGTCCTAACCAGTTTCAACTCCCTTAAAATCCTGCACACAGCCACCAAATTAAATCCTAAACTAGCAGTCTTCATCAAGATCCCTTCCCACCTCAAAAACTCCTAATGGCTCCCTACCTTTTATTCACTAGAAAGAGCCCAACTCAAATCCAAAGACCAGGCTAACATCATCCTACTTTTATAGCACAGTACTTGTTTCCTCCTGATTCCCCAAAGGAAATTCTTTAAGGCTCTGACTAATCTGCTCATTGTGCTCCCAACACAGACAAACATGCACACCCAGGAAAGATTACACCCATCCCCACGCACCTTTCCTTCAAAGGCCAGCCCAGACCACCCCATCTTTGCCCCACAACCGTGATCCTCAAACACACTGTCCAGTCTTCTGACCCTCTCAAGTACATCCCTTTTTACTGGCTATATTCTCGTGGCATCTCAATCCATTCCAACCACTTTGAAGGCAGGCCACGTTCATTACACAGAGGATCATCACTGTGCCCTGCACTTAGTAGATTCAGGGTATTTTTCAAACCAGAGGAGGTGTTCAAATAGTGTATCTAACTAGGGCAAGACAATACTGCCCATCTTTGCCAATTCCCCTTTATTCACAGTAAAGGCTATTATTCAGCGTTCGCTACAACGCTGAAAATTTCTAGTGTACACAGAACAGTCATGTGGAGAGAGCACGCCACCGGATGGCGGAAACCTGCGTCCCAATCCTGGTTTTTGCCACAAGCTCTGCATCTGTGGGGAAATCACACAATCTCTCTGGGCCTCGGTGGTCTCGGGTGTAAAGCGGCGGAGCCACTGTAAAGGCTCCCAGGATGTCTCTCGGCTGCCACAGTCCCCCCACAAGACAGCCAACACTCGGCTGCTCGCTAAGGCGGAGGCAGCCAAACTTTTACACTTCCCAGGGCTGGCATTTCCAAACGGGAGTGGAAACTCAGTCCGCACCGGAAAAATCGGGGCTGAGAGGAAGGTGAGAAGCGGTGTCGCCGGACTCGGATCCTTTGCCCCATGGCCACGAACAGTCCGCGTCGGGCTCCTGTCCCCTCACACGCAGACTTCCCCCGAGAGTGGCCCGGCCCGGAGCGGAGCGGCTGCCGGGAGCCGGCCGAGGCGACTGTCCGCGCCCGTGCCCCGCGCCCCCCGCACTTGTGACACACGCCGGGTGACCCGGGTCACAGCCTCCGTCCGTCCTCACCGCCTGAGGGACGCCCTTCTCTCCCGGGCAAGGCTCCTCGCTGCCGCCCCGCGAGCAGCCCTTCCGGCCCCCGGGCGGCCTCAGCGCGGCCGCCCGGGCCCCAGGCCGCCGGGATCGGCGGCGTGAGGGGAGGCAGCGGCGGCGGCTTTAAGTGCTGAATCACCACTTTGCAACCCGAGCTCCAAACCACCGTGACCCGCGGGCCCCGAGGGCCCGGGCGCTCCGCTCGGCTTACCCACAGAGGCGCTCCGAGGGCGGCAGGCGGGCGCCGAGGACCGAGCGGAAGGTGCTGGGCAGCGCGGGATGCAGCAGCCACGCTAGCCGGTACCGCATACCCCAGCGGAGCCGCCGGGATCACCGCGAACGCTTCCTTCTTGCGCGAGCCGGCCTCGCTCACTGCGCATGCTCAGTCTGCCGCGCCGCGCCGCCTCCCGGGAGCCTCCGAGCGGCCGCCTCTCCGGGTTTTCCCTGAAGCCCGACAAGGCGTGGACGGCGGGCGGTCAAGACACCGGCTGGCGGGAGGGACGGAATGTAACCGGGGGGCTGCGGAAGCCGGGCCACCAGGCTTCCCCGGGCGAGGAGGGACCCTGCTGGGTCACGCCGGGTTCACGCGTGAGGGCGGCTATGTGTATCTGGTCTGTGTTAGCCGGGGGCAGGGGACTCACGAATACTGTGAGGGCACAAGGGGCCATGTTTGCGGAGGCGCCCCCATTGGCTGTCGGTCCCGGCGGTGCAGGTGCTGGAATAAGGTCCGCCGGCGAGGCGACCTCCCACAAAATGAATCGGCGACTGGCGCGCGGCCCGCGGGCTCCCTCTAGAGCGCGATGGGGACGTGGACTGTGGGGTAGGGGACGGGAGAAGTTAAACGCGAGAGTCCCCCAGAGAGAGGCCGCGACCTGAGGGGAGTTTCCACCCTGGGAAACTAGCAACCCTTCAAAGACCTAGGTGGACATGGGACCGGCCACCGCAAAACAAGGCCTTCCTGGATTTACAAATCCAGAATAAACACTACCACTCTGTACTACTACTACATTAAAAAAATAATAAAGCATGGGTAGTACTACTAGTATTCAGTGTACTCCAGGCACTATTTGTAAGACTTTTTTTTCGATGACTTCATGATGTTTTGCATCCAAGAACAATGTAATTGTTATGAATTTAACTTTCCTTTACGTTATTTTACAGGTTTTTTTGTTTTTGTGTGCGTGTATGTGTTTTTAAGAAAAGCGCAATCAGGGTTAGCAATTTCCTAACTTGGGGTTTCCCAGGTGACCCAGTGGCAAAGAATCGCCTGCCAATGCAGGAGAAATGGGTTCGATCCCTGATGGGAGAAGATCACGAATGTTGGGGCGCAACTAATCCCTAGTGCCACAACTATTGAGTCTGTGCTCTAGAGCCCTGTGGTGGCAACTCTTGAGCCCACGGTGCCCTAGACCCCTTGTTCTGCAACAAGAGAAGCCACTGCAATAAGACCGCAGACTGCAACTAGAGAGTAGCGCCACCCCCCCCCCCCCCCCCGCACCCAGAGAAAAGCTGGCTCAGCTGTGAAGACCAGCACACCCCTCCCCACCAAAAAAACAAGAATCCTGCCAGTGCAGGAGATGTAGGAGAGGTGGGGAAGATCTTCTCCTGGGTGGGGAAGATCCCCTGGAGGAGGTAAGGACTGCCTGCTCCAGAATTATTGCCTGGAAAAATTCCATGGACAGAGGAGCCTAGTGGGGTATAGTCCTTGGGATCACAAAGAGTTGGAAGCGTCTGAGAGACTGAAAACACACTGAGACACTTTCCCTAACTTAAGTGCTTTTAGGTTTCTGATGTGGCAGACCCGAGACTGCAGCCAAAAACTGTCCTGAATCCTACTATTGCTTCTAAGGGGAATCGGAGGAAGGATCCCTTAAGTGGATAATTCATCAGTGCGGTTCTTGGGGATCTTTTTTGACCATATAGTTTCAGCTAAAGGTAAACCAAGGAGGGATGATAACTGAGGTAGCAGAAAGGAGGAAGCCCTCCTAGTGCTGTAAGGTACAATGTCACAATGTTCCATTCTCCTTCCAGCCCATCTGGTTGAGTTTCTGGTGCCTGCCATAGCAAATTACCACAAATTTAGTGGCTTAAAACAACAGAAATTTATTCTCTCACAGTCTGGAGGCCAGAAGGCCAAAATTAAGATGTTGGCAGGGCGGCACTCCCTACAGACAGTCTTAGGGGAGAGTCTGTTCTTTGCCTCTTTCAACCTCCTCGGCTTCAGGCCCTGTTCCTCCAATAGGCATCCTTACATTGCCTTCTCCTGTGTGTGTCTTTTCTTCTTTTGTCTTTTAATAGGACATTTGTCATTGGATTTAGGGCACAGCAAGGTAATCCAGGATGATCCTATCTCATCCTTAACTACACCTGCAAAGACACTTTTTTCCAAATAATGTTAACATTTACAAGACACAGCCATGTCTTTTGGGGGGTCATTATTCACCCCCATTGTTCTAGCCTCTACCCCTGCCTGTTCACCAACTCCAAATCACACAACTGTCACAGGTAATTGATGCTTTGTTGTTGTTTAGTTGTTCAGTTGTGTCTGACTGTTTTGCAGCCACATGGACTGTAGCCCAGCAGGCTCCTCTGTCCATGGGATTTCCCAGGCAAGAATGCTGGAGTGGGTTGTTGCCATTTCCTTCTCCAGGGGATCTTCCCAACCCAAGGATCGAACTCCCATCTCCTGCATTGGCAGGCAGATTCTTTACCACTGAGTCACCTGGGAAACCCCCAAACTGATGCTTACAACAATATGAACGTGTCAGTGCTCTTTCAACCGCTGTTGAGAAGGCATTGCCTTTACAAAACTTTCCTTCAGTTCCATTCTTCACATACTCTACTGGAAATAACCACTCTGTAAAGGCACTTACTTGAATCTTAAATCTTCCATATGTATAAGAAGCAATAGATTGGGAATGATTTCTTAGTCATTTTTGTATCTCGCCTGGCAGCAAGCACAATGCTTACACAATGTTTGTCAAATGCATGTTTGCTGAATCTTACTAAGCCTCTAGGTGTAACTACAATTTATAGGAAATAACAGGGGACAAATCTGTTAAATCACACCATAAAGATACAATTGGCAAAGTTTAGAATGTTTGTAACATTACACAACAAACGATTTATTTCTTCTTTGCAAATAAATTGCAAAATAAAGAGGAAGGAGAAGCCTGTGAATTAAAAGGGAGTTGGAATTGGTGAGCTATGACAAGCTGTTATAAAATTTAAAGGAAAATGCAAAGGGCCAGGAAGACCCAAGCCAATCTTGAAACAGAATCTGGAACATTTACACTACCGAATTTTTTCTTTTCTTCTTTTTTCTTTTTTTTGCTGTACCACAAGGCTTGTGGAATCTTAGTTCTTTGACCAGGGATTGAACCCAGGCCCTCAGCAGTGAGAACAGGGTCCTAATGTCTGGACTGTCAGGAACTTCCCACTACCAAATAGTAAAAGTTACTATTAAGCTATAGTAATTGATATAGGGACTTCCCTGGTGGTCCAGTGGCTAAGACTCTGCACTCGTAATGCAGGGGGCCCTGGTTGGAGCCCTGGTCAGGGAAATAGATCCCACATGCTGCAACTAAAAACTCCTGTATGCTGCAATAAAAACTGAAGATCCCGCAAGCTACAATTAAGACCTAGTGCAGCCAAATAAATAAATATTTTTTTTAAAAAGCTATAGTAATTGAGATAATATGTTAATGGCATGAGGGCAGACAAATAGGCACGGAAAACCATTCACTAGTATCTACAAAAGCTACACATTTGTGTATGTTATGACCCAGCAATTCCACCTTTAGCTGTATACTCATCAGAAATGTGAACATATATCCACAAAGATGCATGTATTAGAATATTCATAGTAGCATAAGTATTAATAGTCCCCAACTGGGAACAATCCAAGTGCCATCAACAGGAAAATGCATAGTAAAAATAAACTGCAGAATAGTCACACTTTGGAATACTGGATGATATGAATGAATTTCACAAACCTGATGAAAGATATCAGCCCCTAAAGAGTATAAACTAAAAAAAAAAAAAAAAAAGAGTATAAACTATTTGAGTCCATGCTTTTTCAAGCCCTGTTGAAAACCAGACAAAACTAATTTATAATATTAGAAATCAGGTTAGTGGTTGCTCTGGGGTCTGCAATGACTGAAAGAGAGAATGCTAGGAGCTTGTGGGGTGTGTTTTACATGAGTGTGTTCAGTTTTTAAAAATTAATTTAGCTTATGATTTATATACTTCAATAATTCAATAAAATCTTCAAAAATGGAAAGCAAAAATAAATAAATTTTTTAAAAAATGAAAAGCAAGAGAAGGCATATTAACCAAATGAAATGCTTGGTTCTTGTTTAAATCCTGACTTGAACAAACCCACTGTGAAAACTAAGTGTTTGAGATAATCAGAAAATTAAGAACACTAACTAGATTTTTCATGATATTAAATAATTTACTTTGGGGGCTATGTTAGTGGCTGGTCACAGCAGCTTTTTTTTTTTTCTTATAGAGTCCTTTGAGATACATACTGAAATAATATATGCCTAGGATTTGATTCAGAATAATTCCATCTTCAGTGAAAGATGAGGGAAGAGGGAAAGTCTTGGTCAGGAACTGATAATTATTGAAACAAGATAATAGATGTCTGGAGGATATAATAATGCTATTCTCTTTGATTTTGTATATGTTTAAAATTTCCCATCATAAAGAGTTTCATAATGTATATTAGTCTTAAGTACAGTAGTATGGTAATAAAATATCTAAACACAATATGAATTTTTTAAAATGTTTATAGATCAGTGATTTATTAATTAAAAATTTGTTAAAAGTTTTCCTAAATGACTCCTACTTGCTAGTCCTTAATGGTAAGTTTGAGTTATTTTATGTGCAGTACTCGAAATATTAATGTAAAAATCTAAAAGTCATATTTTCTATAGTTAAGAGTACTCTTGATTTATCCATTCAACAAATATAGGCCCAGGCTTTGCTTTAGATGTTGAGGATACCTCAGAAAAAAGAGCAGCCAGGTTTCAATTCTTTTGGGGTTGATACTATAGTAAGAGAGATAAACATGTAAATTAACATTTTATATAACTATATAATGTGATTAAAATAATATTAGCGTAATTATGATGGATCTTCATGCTGTCAGTTCAGTTCAGTTCAGTCGCTGAGTCGTGTCCGACTCTTTGCGACCCCATGAATCGCAGTACGCCAGGCCTCCCTGTCCATCACCAACTCCCAGAGTTTACCCAAACTCATGTCCATCGAGTTGGTGATGCCATCCAGCCATCTCATCCTCTGTTGTCCCCTTCTTCTCCTGCCCCCAGTCCCTCCCAGCATCAGGGTCTTTTCCAATGAGTTAAGTCTTCTCATGAGGTGGCCAAAGTATTGGAGTTTCATCTTCAGTGTCAGTCCTTCCATTGAACACCCAGACTGATCTCCTTTAGCATGGACTGGTTGGATCTCCTTGCAGTCTAAGGGACTCTCAAGAGTCTTCTCCAACACCACAGTTCATGCTGTCAGTGCCATCCAAATAACAGTTCTGGGACTTTCCCTCTATCATCACTACTGCCTCTCTGGGTGGAGGAAGATAACAAAGATCTCACCATTTATATTAAGAGGGTTTATGCATGCCTTGGGCTCTTGAGTGTGCACATGGGACAGTTTAGATGCTCAACAAAAGCTCAGAGCATGGGGTTCAGTGTTTGGACTACATAGGCAGCTGCCAATGGAGAGCCAGCTTCTGTGGCCCTTTCCTTGGGCTAACTCTCCACCAGATTTTCTCCTGGGACTTGTACGTGTGCATGTGAGTGTGTTTTAACAGTCCCTAACCTCCATTAGCTTCTTTCTTCTGCATCCCTTTCTGTCCGTCCAAGGTACCACTTAGTAGTTGAAAGTTGTGGAGGGGTAGTTACCTGTTTCTCCCTCTGTTACTACCTTACTTCGGGTTCTTCTCAGGGCCTCCCCTTAAGAGCCTAGCTTGAAAATTACACATACTGAATGTTGTTTTTTCTCTTTGCATTTCCTAATTCTCCGGGACACCCTCTATCTCCAGGGAAAAAGTCCTGGGGTACAGCTGATAAAGGGAAACATGAAATGTAAAATTTCAACATCTCCTTTTGCTATGTGGAGGAAGAAAGAAATGGGGTTTCATTAGAGAGCTTAAGGGTCTCCTTTAAACAGAATAGTTTGGGGAAAGATTCTCTGAGGAAGTGATATTCAAGTTAAGACTTGAAAGGTAAGAGGGAGCCAATTATAGAAACAGATGAGGGAAAAGACTCTAGACAGTGTAAACATCAATCACAAAGGTTCAAGACAAGAGGGAGTCTGGAATGTTCTGGAATTTGACAGTCAGAGTACTGGAAACTTCTTTCCCTTTCTCTTCCAACTAATCTTTGCTATTGAGGTGCTACTATTAGAATGTACTATAAATAATAACCAAAATTTGGGTTTGGAGATACTCAATACTTAAGCATTTCAGGACTTTTTTGTTGTTGTTCTCTTTGGCATTCATACCCCATAGATATACAATAATTAAACCTAACATGGGGACTTTTCTGGTGGTCCAGTGGTTAAGACTCCATACTTCCACTGTAGGGGCTGCAGGTAAGATCTAGTCTGCTACCAAAAAAACAAACAAACAAAAAAACTAACATGATTCTGGCAACCATTGAAAATGATAGCTAAAAACAAAAAATAAAAAAATAGGTCATACAAATAAAAATATTTATGAAGACATTTTTAGAGCTTGGAAGAATAAGTTATGTTAAATAAAAATTCAGGATGTGAAACTACATATTTAACTATGATTTTGATTATTAAAAATATAAGTATAGATATCGGAAAAAATATATCAAAATATCAGTAGGACTTCCCTGGTGGCTCAGTGGTAAAGAATCTGCCTGCCAATGGAGGAGACAGAGGTTTGATCCCTGGTCCAGAAAGATCCCACATGCCTCGGGGCAACTAAGGCCATGCTCCACAGCTACTGATGGCCACGCACTCTAGAGCCTGTGCTCTGCAACAAGAGAAGCCACTGCAATGAGAAGCCCGAGCCCCACAGCTAGAGAGGAGCACCCGCTCACCACAGCTAGAGAAAAGCCCTTGCAGCAGCGAAGACCCAGCACAGCACAGCCAAAAGTAAATAAATAAGTACTAAAAAAGAAAGAAGGAAAATCATCATTAAAAAATACTAATAGTTTTCACTAGGTAAGGAGAATCTATTATACGCATAGAGGAATTTAAGAAAGAACAGGAAAAAAAAACATACTAGAAATCTTCAATGAATACGTCAAAATTATTTTCCAGAACTGAAGGAAATGAGTTGCCAGACCGAAAGGATCCACCAAATGCTCAGTTCGGTGGGTGAAAATAGACGCATACCAAGTCAGATTATTACAGAATTTCAGCATGTTGAAGGGAGAGAGCTGATTATTAAGAGTCCAGAGAGAGAGAGAGAAAAAAGAAGCCACCAACAAATGTTCGGGAGTCAGAATGACTTTAGACTTCTCAGCAGTAGCAGAATGTAGAAAACACTGTCTTCAAAGTTCTGGAGCAAAAATGCCCTTGTCCTAATGGTGGCCCCAAAGCAGCAGAGTTCCCAGTCTTAAGAGGCAAGTTGCACAATAGACATATCAGAAGTAACTCATAAATCAAAACGTGGAGGGCTCTCCCCACGTGTTTTTCTCTGTGTGAACCCCTGGGCCTTTGCACATCCCATAGTGTGAGTTGTGTGGGGGAACTTGCAAGAGTAATCAAGGTTGAAGTTTCCAGGTGGAAGCAGAACTCACATTTAATGTCATTTAAAAAAAACAATGTGATATTTCTTTTTCCACTTAAAATCATGGTTGTAAAATCATATCCGCTATCATAGTTATTAGAGTAAAACTTAAGGACATAAAAATTATAGTAATAATCATAGGTATAAACTAATTACTATGGAAAATCAGATCTTTGTGAGCTGGTGGTTTATATAAAACTCTCTAAGTTCTCCAGACTACTAATAACTTCCAACAGGTTTCACATAGAAAGTCCAAGATAGTGGAGTAATTAGCCTCCAACTAATAAAAAAGATTAAAAAAATAAAAATTAAAAAAAAAGAAAGTCCAAGATAGTAGCAAACACTTGCCATCCTTAAATTATTCTTCAAAAAGGCCTAGTTCCCTGCTTGGAAGAAAATACAGTGAGAACAAAACACAGATTTATATTTCAATAAAATATAATTCTGCACTAGGACAATAGGATGCGTATTTAATATGCTTTTCTTTATTTTAATGATAAAAGTTAAAGCTCTGTGAAATGACCAAAGATACTTTTTTAAAAGGTTTTGAAAGCTATTCTTTGAGAGCAGTTTTAGGTTCACAAGAAAACTGACAGAAAGTTTCCAAGATATCCCAAATGCACCCCACCCATACATGTACATGGTCTGCCCTATTATCAACATCCCCCACAAGAGAAGTACACTTATTATAATTGATAAACCCATGTTGAAACATCACTACTACCCAAAGTCCATAGTTTACATTAGAATTCACTTTAGGTGTTGGACATCCTATGGATTTGGACAAATATAATGACATGTATCCATCATTACAGAATAATACAAAGTAGTTTCACGGCCCTAAAAATCCTCTGTGCTCTGCCTATTCATCCCTACCTCCCCCAAACCCTGGCCAACACTAATCTTTTTACTGGCTCCATAGTTTTGCCTTTCCAGAATGTCATATAGTTGGAATTATTCAGCGTGAAGCTTTTTCTAATTGGTTTCTTTCTTTTAGAAACACATATTTAAATTTCCTCCATGTCTTCTCATGGCTTGGTAGCTCATGTCTTTTTACCACTGAACAGTATTAACTTCTTTGGATATAGCAGTTACTAAAAGGACATCTTGTCAGCTTTTAAGTTCTGACAGTTTTGAATAAAGCTAGTATAAACATCCACTTGCAGGTTTCTGGGCAGATGTAAGTTTTCAATGTTTTTGGGTATATACAGTCATCCATCAGTTCTCACAGGCGTTGGTCCCAGGACTCTCATGGATATAAAAATCTGTAGATGTTCACATTCCTTATACAGAATGGTATGATATAGGTGGTCCTCCATATCAACGGGTTTCACACCTTTGGATTCAACAAACCAAATCAAAAATCAATCTACAAGGAATTCCCTGGTGGTCCAGTGGTTAGGACTCCACACTTTCACTGCCAGGGGGCTGGGTTCAATCCTGGTTGGGGAACTACAATCCCACAAGCTGTGTAGTGCTGCCAAAAAGACAAAAACAAAACAAAAATCAATCTACATCTGTGATGCACAACAAATTCTTTTTTTGTGAAGGATGTAAGTCTATGTCTAGAGTCATATTTTTGCCAGAAGCACATTTTGTGTTTAAAAATTAATCACTGCAGAGAAGATGCAGAAGTACTTCTCTTGCAAATACCAAAAATCATGCTGAAAAATTTGTTTACTGAGATATAATTTACATACCATACCATCTGCCATTTAAAGGTGTATAACTTAGTGATTTCAAGTATATTAACAAGGTTGTGCAAACATCACCACTATCTAACTCCAGAATATTTTAATCACCCCCAAAAGAAACCCAATCAGCAGTCATCACTCCACTATGTCCTTCTCCCTCAGACCCTGGTAACAACTAATATACCTTCTGTCTTTATGGACTTTCTTATTCTGAACATTTTGTATAAATGGAATCATATAAAATGTGGTCTTTTGTGTCCAGCTTCTTTCACTTAGCATAATCTTTTCAAGGTTTATCAGTATTGAAACATCTATCAGTACTTTATTCCTGTTTATTGTAGAATAGTAAATATTCCATTGTTTAGATGTACCACATTTAAAAAAAATCCATTCATCAATGGATGGACATTTGGGTTGTTTCCACTTTTTTTTTTTTTTTTTTTTTACTATTTTGAATAACACTGCAATTGAACTTGTGTAAAGTTTTATGTGGACATTTGTTTTCAAATCTACTGAGTATATACCTAGAAGTAGAATTCCTGGGTTATGCAGTAACTCTATGTGTAAACTTTTGAGGAACTGCAAGACTGTTTTGCAAAGTGGCCACACCATTTTGCATTTCTGCCAGCAGTGTATGAGGATTCCAATTTCTCCACATTCTTACACTTGTTATTATTCATTTCTAAAGAAATATAGCCATCCTAGTATATGTGAGGTAATAGCTCCACACTGAGATTTTAAATGTATTTGTGGAACAATTACTGATTGTGGACAAAATACTGATTATAGAACAAATATTGATTATTTTAATCAGTTAAAGAGCTTTTCAAAGCCCAACATTGTTATTTTTGAACTGATTAGTGAGAATGTAATTAATGAATAATCACTATCTCCTACTCTAGCCATATTTTATGACCTCACAAGAATCTAACTCAAGTTATACAACCCAGACAATTACACAAATATTAGATGATTATGTTTGTGATGAATATAAATGGGTTATACAACAAAACCACTGACAGCTAGAGTCCCATATGGCAGCTCACAGAAAGAGAAATCTACTTTTGATAGAAAACAGACTATAGCTACATTTAATCTTATCTGGGATCTTTGTATTGACTAACCAAAGCTCTTTAAAAAATCCATTAGAATATAAATTCGGATTCCTCATCAGCACTAAGACATTTAACAGAACAACATTAGAATAAATAAGGGACTTTTATGATATCCTTCCTGTGGTAGGTTGAATAACTGTACCCCCAAAGATATTCACATCCTAATTCTTTTGAATGTTACCTTATGAAATGAAAAAGGACTTTGCAGATGTGATTAAATTCAGGAACTTGAGATGAGGGGATCTTGGACTATTACCCAGGTAGTCCCTAAACGTAATCACATGTATCTTATAAGAGAGAGACAGAAGGAGATTTCACATAGAGGAGAAAGCATGGAAGTACAACCGAGTGATGTACCACAAGCAACAGAAAGCTAGCAGCCACCAGAAGGCTGGAAGGCACAAGAAACAGATTCTCCCCGGAGAGCCTCCAGCAAGAGTCTGGCCCTACTGGCAGCTTGATTTTGACCCAGTGAAACTCTGTTCAGACTTCTGACCTCTAGAACTGTGAAAGAATAAGTTTCTGTTCTAAAACCAACAAGTTTCCTGTTAGTTGTTACAGCGTCTGTAGGAAGCTAATACACTCCCTCAAAAAACAAAAAATTTGACATCAAAGTACTTAGAATCTAGAATTCTATGTATAATTTACCTAGAAATCACGAGTCAGAGTAGAATAAAGACATTTTCAGACAAGCAAGTTCTCAAGAAATTTATCTCCTCTGTACTGTTTCTCAGGAAGTTACAGGAGTAAATAAGAGAGTAAACCAAGAAAGTGTACACAGATCAGATCCAGAAACATGATCTCCAATATGCCACTCAGCATGGCCAAAACAACAGCAACAACAAAAATAACCAAGGGAAACCCTAGGATGGCAGCCAGTACAGGCATAGACAGTAAGCAGCTCAATTTGAAACTGATAGATTTCTAATGTGACTGAACTGGTGGAAAATTTTACTGAGAGGATATAGGAAGAATTAAGAAGGCAAGGAAAGCTAGTCAAACAAAATTGGGCGACAATTAAACTTTAGGATAGGCAAAAAGCAAAGGAAACATAATCTCACTAGATTGGAATGTTCAGCTATGAATAGGCATATAACCTAAATACAGGTCTTTGATTTAAGAAAAATTGTAATATTGAGTGTATGACAAAGGGAAAGCAGAGGGGATGGTAAGATTCTATCTTTTGTTAAGAGGAAGTCAATAAATAAAGTTGAAAATTGATTAATCAAAAGGTCATAGTATATACAAATTCTTTACAGAAATGAAATATGTGTAAATGCTAGAAAAGTAGTTAAGTTGAAAGTAGTTATTTCTGACATGGAGGTCTGGAGCGACTGGGGTGAGATAAAGCAGGAAAATAGCTTTTTTGTTGTTGTTGTTATAAGTCTTTTAGAACGTATTTAACTTTTAAAATAATGTCCATGTTTTACTTTCAGAGAAATAAAATTCAATTAAAAATAATTTTTACAGGAAATATACAGGCTCTTGAAAGAGAAAATACCAGGACACGCACAAGGCCAATGATATTGCATTGGTAGAATTTACGTTAACTATTCTTAGAGTATTAAAAATAATTTCTAAACATGAGCAAATTTTCAAGAGAGAGGCATTGATTAGTTTGAGTAGGTTGAGCTCTACAGAGATAGTGTAAAATAACCTGCCTAGTGTAACAAAACTCTCACAAATGTCCATAAGACCCCAGCCATCTCCATTAGGTTTAGTCTTGAGGGCAGGAACTACAATTCAACCTATTTCTACAATGTCTGGCTCATAACAAGCAACTCAATAAGCGTATGGTGAAAATGGGGTGCAGGCATACTAACCACACTGACCACATGAAAAAGCGAGGTAAATTAGTGAGGAAGATAGCAGTTAACAATCTGGGATTTGGGCTCAGAAAGAATTCTGAAGTCCTTCTCTGTTACCTATTAGATGTAGACTATAGAAAATATGCTAACTTGGCTTCTTTTTCATAAAATAGTGAAATACTAGTTTCTGCTTCAAAAAGTTGTCCTGAAGATTAAATAAGATGGTGCACACAAAGGATTTCATAGTCTGACGCAAGAGAACCCTAGATAAATGTCAGCTATAACTACTACCAAATGGAGACTCTTGAATTTCCTGCGTCAACTCAAACGATTGCTAGTGTAAACACTGTTTTTGTTTTTGGCCATGGAGGCCAGCGTGTGGAAATCTAGTTCCGGGACCAGGTATCTAACCAGGCCCCAGCAGTAAAAATGCACAGTCCCAACCATTGGACCACCAAGGAAATCCCTAAGTGTTGTTTAGATGTTTACCAATGAGAAAGAAAAGGAGAAGACATTTTTTTTTTGTTTTTGGCTTATCATGTGCCAGGTACTTTATGTATATTATTATTTTAATTCTTACAGTAATAGTAATCATTATTATCTCCATTTTGCAGATAAGGAAACCAAAGTTGGGAGAAGTTAGGCAATTTCCTTCAGGTATCCATTGGACAGAGGAGCCTGGTGGGCTACAGTCCATAGGGTCACATGGAGTCGGACATGACTGAAGCAGCTTAGCACACATGCACACAACTCATTTATTTAGTGACTACTTTGTGTAAGGCTCCGTTCAAGATACTGGGAAAACAATATTGAACAAAACAATCACAGAACTTACACTCTAGAAAAGTAGATAGACAATATACTGTAATGTAATTATAGATTATAGAAAGAGTTATGAAGGAAATAAAGAGGGTCTTGAGATAGAAAATTATAGGAGAAATGTTTATATATTTAGATAGGATAGTCAAGAAAGGCCTTTTTAAAGAGAAAGTTGAACTGAGATTTGAAAGATAAGAATGGGTAAGGCATCCAAGGAGCCAAACTAGACGGCTGTAGGGAGATGGTACAGGTCTGGCTGTATAGATATACAAATACAAAGGTATGGTTGCAGGAAAGAACTTAGAAACTCTGGAATACGGTAATGGCTGGAGCTGTTTGTGCAGGCCAAGGTGAGATCATGAGAGTGTTGGGGCCCATGGTAGGCTGCCCCAAAATGTACCTCGGTGCCATATTTTTAATCAATCAATTAATTTTGGGGGTTGCACTGAGTCTTTGTTGGGCTTCCCAGGTGGCGCTAGTGTAACGAACCTGCCTGTCAATACAGGCGGCATGAGACTTGGGTTCCATCTGTGGGTTGAGAAGGTCCCCTGAAGGAGGGCAGGGCAACCCACTCCAGTATTCTTGCCTGGAGAATCCCATGGACAGAGGAAGCTGGCAGGCTATAGTCCTTAGGATCGCAAAGAGTCAGACATGACTGGAGCAACTTAGGAGGCACATGCACACACACAGGTGTGTGCAGGGTGCAGGCTTCCTCTAGTTTCCTGGAGCGAGGGCTACTCTCTAGTGTGTGGGCTTCTCATTGAGATGGTTTCTCTTATTGTGGAGCATAGGCTCTAGGCACATGGGCTTCAGTAGTTATGGTCTACAGACTTATTTGCTCTGAGGCATGCGGAATCTTCCTGGACCAGGGATTGAACTTGTGTCCCCTGCATTGGCAGGCAGATTCTTAACCACTGTACCACCAAGTTCAGTTCAGTCCAGTCGCTCAGTCGTGTCCGGCTCTTTGTGACCCCATGGACTGCAGCACACCAGGCTTCCCTGTTCTTCACCATCTCCCAGAGCTGACTCAAACTCATATCCATTGAGTGACTGATGCCATCCAATCATCTCATCCTCTGTTGTTCCCTTCTTCTCCTGCCATCAATCTTTCCCAGCATCAGGGTCTTTTCCAATGAGCCATTTCTTTGCATCAGGTGGCCAAAGTATTGGAGTTTAGCTTTGGCATCAGTGCTTCCAGTGAATATTCAGGACTGATTTCCTTTGCGATTGACTGGTTTGGTCTCCTTGCAGTCCAAGGGACTCTCAAGAGTCTTCTACAACACCACAGTTCAAAAGCATCAATTCTTTATGCTCAGCTTTCTTTATAGTCCAACTCTCACATCCATATATGACTACTAGAAAAATCATAGTTTTGACTAAACGGACCTTGTTTGGCAAAGTAATGTCTTTGCTTTTTAATATGCTGTCTAGCTTGGTCATAGCTTTTCTTCCAAGGAGCAAGCGTCTTTTGATATCATGGCTACGGTCACCATCTGCAGCGATTTTGGAGGCCCCCCCAAAAATAAAGTCTGTCACTATTTCCATTGTTTCCCCATCTATTTGCCATGAAGTGATGGGACCAATGCCATGATTTTAGTTTTTTGAATGTTGAGTTTTAAGCCAACTTTTTCACTCTCCTCTTTCACTTTCATTAAGAGGCTCTTTAGTTCTTCTTTGCTTTCTGCCATAAGGGTGGTGTCATTTGCGTATCTGAGGTTATTGATATTTCTCCTGGCAATCTTGATTCCAGCTCATGCTTCATCCAACCTGGCATTTCGCATGATGTACTCTGCATATAAGTTAAATAAGCAGGGTGACAACATACAGCCATGACGTACTCCTTTCCCAGTTTGGAACCACTCTGTTCCATGTCCGGTTCTAACTGCTGCTTCTTGACCTGCATACAGATTTCTCAGGAGACAGTCCCTTAATGTTATTTTGATAATTTGGAATTAACGTTACTTAATAAATGGCCAATGCTAGAGGGATTCTTTGAGTCTCTGTACCCCTAGAAGTAGGAAATAATCTCTCACAGGAAAGGTGCACTCCCCACATCTGGAGGTAAAAGGACCTCCCCTGGCCAGAGACAGGGAATTCAGGCAAGAAGCCTAGTTAAACAAATCTTGTTACTTTTAATTTGCTACCCCAAACCTAAACTGTTTAGATTCTTCACTAATTGATCACCCAAAAGTAAGTTTGTCTTGTCAATTTTTCACAAATTTATAGTTTCTTTGTCTAAAATTATAAGCTGCCTGCTTTGCCACTTCCTAGGTCCCATTTCTATGAGATCTCCCTCTGTTCCAATTAAAATTTATGTTTTTTTCTCCTGTTACCCTGTATTTTGTCAATTTCATCATTAGTCCAGCAATAAGAACTCCAAATAGTTCACCTATCCTAAAATTTCCCCTTTCTTGACAAGGGCCGTACAGGACATGGTTAGAAGTTTGGATTTTATCTCAAGTACAATGAAAAGCTAATGTAAGGTTAAAAAGTACACAAAGAGCATGGTCTGTTCTGTTCTTAAAAAGTGCCTTCCCTTTGCTAAGCAAAAGAGATGGGAATGGAAAAGAACAGAAGTAGGGAAACCTGTTAAGAAGGTTTTTAAGGACAGTCATTCAGGGTAGAGATAAAAGAGACTTGGACTAGAGTGGTAGGCACAAGTGATAAAACCAACAGGTCTGCATTGGACAAGAACAAAGGAATCAAAGGTCTGATTAGAACCACCTGTCTAAACCATAAAGATCAGGGTGGAGGTAAGGGGCTTAGGGTGAAGAGTTCCATTTTGGATAGGTTCATTTAGATGTTGGTGAGCCATCTGAGAGGAGATATCAGTAGACAACTGGCTATGCAGGATGAGATGACCATTCATCTAAGCTGTAAATGTGTCGATTCCTTGGAGGAAGAAGGTAGGTTAATAAGCAGAGGAACACTTAAGGAGGCCTGCTAAATTTCCACCCCATCTGGCCATCATCACATCATCACTTAGGAAACTAGAAATATATCTAGGTTCCTGTGGGCTAAGGATGGACCCAAAGCGAAGTTCCCAGAGCCGAGTATAGCACAGGCTCATGATTCTTTATTTCCTGGGTCTGCAACCCACATCTAATCTGGTCGAGTAACCGTAAACACTGACAAAACGCCCAGAGTTCTCCTACGGAATCCCGCGGTCACCGAGGGCGAGAGGAGCCCGGTAGCGTTGCCTGCCGGGAGTTGTAGGCTGACGGACCTGGGCGTTTGCGCAACCTCCTTCAGATGCCTGCGGGATGCTGCGCGACGTAGGTTGAGCCTGCAACAGCTGCTGCAGGACCGTGGTCGGAAAACGCAAATCTGACCTTGCTTTCTTGCTTGGAATCATTTAGCGAGGACGAGTTCTCATCAATCAAAGGAAAAATTCATAGTCCTAAAGTAACATTCAGTGTCTTTTTTAGCCTTAACATTTCCTAATTGTTCTTCAAGACGATTCTGGACGCTTCCTCCGAGAAAGGGGCTTGCTTTGGACCTCTTTTCTGTGCTTCCACAGCACTATCTTACATTTCTCTATTATCATTTACAAGAACGGCTAGGTTTCCCGAGCGCTTACATGATCGTTCTAGTCTAAACTATTTACTCTCACCAGTGAGACAGTTGCTATCAGTCCCATTCTGCAGATGAGGAAACTCTGGCCTAGAGACCTTCTGTAACTTGAGCAAGACCACGTCAAAGTGTGACACTACTCACAGGGAGTCTCACACTAGACTACACGTTCCGAGTGCACCGCCGAACCAGCTATTTACTTTCCCGCGGACCACGCCCTGGGGGCGAGGTCTGGTGACGACACCGCGTCCCATGGTGCTTTGCGCGCCAGCGCTCTCATTGGCCCGGCTAGTCGGCTCCTTTTTCAAATTGAGGCGCCGAGTCGTTGCTCAGTTTCCTGGGTTTCGGGCGGAGATTAGGTTTGTCATTCGAAGGCTCGGGCTAGTGCGGGGCAGACGCCGCGGCCAGTCACGGTTTCTGGTGGATAGCGGTTCCCGCGGGCACGCCAGCACCCGGCAGGGGTGGAGGGCACCCAGGTCCGCGCCAGCCGCCGAGCCGCTCCACGCCCCACCGCGCCCGAGTCCGTGACCCGGCCTTCTTAGGGGACAGTCATGGCGTCTCAGCCGAATTCGTCTACGAAGAAGAAAGATGAAAAGGGGAAGAACATCCAGGTGGTGGTGAGATGCAGGTAGGGCGAGCTTGCAGGGTTCCGAGCCCTGGACTTTGCTGCCGGGCTCCTTCTTGCGCGGTCCTAGGAGAGGGATTTTGTTTGCAATTTTTTGAAGGAACCAGACCTCCTTGTTTCTTAAGTTTCCTGCGTTCTGTTCGAGAAAATGACACCAGGTTACCGTGAGGAGTAAATTAGTATTTTGTTTTTTTCAGAAGAAAGGATATTTGTGTCTGAGTTTATTGTTTAAACTGCTATTGAGGAGAAATTCGTCGCTGTTTTTTAGTGAAATGTGTTTTTTTAAAAAAATACTGTCGACAAGATTTAGGTGTCATTATGTATGCCACTCCTTGCAGTTGATCAGTTTGGAAACGACTGCACACCTACTAAACAGACGTTTTAGCACTGAAGTTGTTATTGCCATCCTCTCCATTATCTCTAAAAAAGTAATCATTTACCTCTTCACTTTGTTCTAGAAGCAATATTTTCTTAATCCTTAGTAAACAAATAAACATCTTTGTTTTTAAAATTTAAGTTGTAGAATGAGTTTGTTTTAAAAAGTCAAGGAGACAACTAAAGTTGTGTTATATTTTCCAGTGGGTGGGTGAAGGTGTTCACTCTCTCCTGATTAGTTTCCGCATCATTTCCCAGCTTTAAAATGTGCTAGAAGAGGGAGAACATACTTGTACTATCTATTGCTTAACCAAATATTTGATTGATTTGGCCTTATAGACTCCCTACACAGTTTGCTGGTATATGTGTGGATTTTGTGTCTATTTTTGTTGCTGTGATATTAAAAACTCTACCAACTCTCAGAAACTTTTCTGTAAATCCAAACGTATTCTAAAATTAAAAGGTTATTTTAAAAGTGTATTAACAAACTTTCTTAGGTTATTTCTTACACAGCTTTGGTGGCTTGAGTTGTATATATCACAGGTAATAGCTAACTCTAAAGTAGATGCCTGAGAAGACACTTGGTGGTAACCCGAAGTCTAGCCAATTACCAGTTGCACTGTGGGGCCTCTGTTAATAGTTACTTGTTTAAAAAAACTTGATTAAAAAAACCAGCCCATATTCAAAGACAAATTTCTATATTATTTTGATCATTTAATTAAGTCAGGCAGTATTACCTTTTCTATGTGGCTTTATTTTCTTTAATTTCATTTTTATTGTCAGTTAAAAAATAGGTCAGTCCTATAAAAAATTACAAAGAACAATATAACAAGCATGTCTTGTTTAGAAACAGAAGAATCATTACAGCTAGAATCCCACTGTATCCCTCCGCATCCCTTTCCTCTACCTCAGGAGTTGAACATTATCCTGAATTTCATGTTTATTACCTCCATACATTTAAAGCCTTAATTTAAAAGAGATTTCTTTTACTTTATCAGTAATGAAAAGTGCTTAGGTAGTGTCCAATGTTTACAATAATTTCGGTATAAAGAGATGTTTTTCTTTTCAGGTTAGCATTTTCTTTTTCAAATAGCCCTCCTACTGCAAAGATTTCTGTTCTTGTGTGGTGGTGGGATGTGTGTGTGTGCGCTTAATTGTGTCCGAATCTTTGTGAGCCCATTGTCTGTGGCCCACCAGGCTCCTCTGTTCATGGGATTTCCCAGGCTAGAATACTGGAGTGGGTTGCCGTTTCCTTCTTCAGGGGATCTTCCTGATCCAGAGGTTGAACCTGTGTCTCTGCCATCTCCTGCCTTGGCAGGTGGATTCTTCACCACTGTGCCACCTGGGAAGCCCAGTGTGTCCTTAAACTTTACTAAATAAACAACTTATGCCTTTGAGGGTTATCAAATCTTTTCTCAAAGGACCCAGATAGTAAATATTTTAGACTTTTCAGATTACATGTGGTTTCTGTCACATAATCTCTGATTTTTTTTCCCCCCAGTTTTATTTTTTTTCCCCCCCAGTTTTAAACTTTTAATGGCAAGAGTTTGTTATAACCTAAGAGATCAGCCTGAGGGCTTCCCTCGTAGCTCAGTTGGTAAAGAATCTGCCTACAATGCAGGAGACCTGGGTTTCATCCCTGGGTCCAGAAGAGCCTCTGGAGAAGGAAATGGCAACACAGTCCAGTATTCTTGCCTGGAGAATCTCATGGACAGAGGAGTCTGGCAGACTATAGTCTGTAGGGTCACAAGAGTTGGACACGACTTAGTAACTAAACCACCAAGAGATCAGCAAAATTTTAAGAGGGATGACTTCAGTTTTTGATTACAATGAATGCAATCTTTACGATAACCTAAGAAATCAGCAAAGTTTTAAGAGATGACTTCATTTTTTGATTACAATGAGTAGAATCTTTCTGATGTTCTTTACTTGTACAGTAGCTATATGAATATTTATGGAGTGAATGAATGAATTTAGTGGACAGGACTTTTTTTTAAACCCCAGTCTTTCTTTACCATTTTGGTTGTTTGAATTTTAATATGACTGTGGTGAAAGCCTTAGTGTTAGTCGCTTAGTTGTGTATGACTCTTTGCGCTGCATAGACTGTAGCCTGCTAGGCTCCTCTCTTCATGGAAATCTCCAGACAAGAATACTCAAGTGAGTAGCCATTCCCTTCTTCAGGGTATCTTTCCCACCCAGAAATTGAACCTGGGTCTTCTGCATTGCAGGCAGATTCTTTACTGTCTGGACCACCAGGGAAGGCCAACTACAATTGATGGTTTTGCTAGTGTCATCAGCAGCAACCTTGCAATTTCTAATTAAAGAAGTCTGGATAGGAAGATAGTTGATTGGCAGTACTCTTTATTGCAATATAAACAATCCTTAAAGCTCCTTTGTGGGAGCTTTGATAACTTTTAGGAATGTGTGATTTGTGGGAATGTCTACTACTTTGCCTAAACAGCTTGAATGGTATTCATTTGGTAACTTAATCACACATCCAGACAAGAGATTAGACCAATTGGAAAAGCTTTAACCACAGGAGAGCAATTCTGTCTACTGTGACTTCGGTGCATTGTTAGGTTTCAGTACATTTAACAAATGACAGCATGACAAGATATCACTTGGAAATTACTGAGTTAAATTTCTCAGAATCACAAATGTGGTCTTCAAACGTCAGGGTGGGGCATGCCAGAGGACATTGAGGTATCCTTCTTAACATAAATAGCAGTTTGGTTAGTCTAGTGATGAGGGGAAAGATTAATTCCTATTTGGCATTAACTGTCACAGTATGTGATAATGAATGGGCAAAGTGAACTCAGGGCAAGAATACCTATCCCTTTGGCTCAAATTTGTGTTAAGTATGTCAGTATCTTATGGATGCTACTCTGTGGACTGTGGTTCTTTTTAACTTTCCTTTTTGTTCCCCTAAGGATGACATTTATTAAGCAGTGTAGTATAACAGATATTAATATTTGAGTGTCTGCTAAGCAGAGTAGTAGACACTGGGGAAACAGTAAAGGACTTGTTTCCCTACATTTTGAGGTTGGTACTATTACCAACCTTTTAATTTTCAAATGAGGAGACAGGCACAAAGGGCTCCATTGCCCGGGCAGACTGGCTGAGGAGTCCTCATTCTACTGAAATGCCTAAGGAGACTTTTATCTTATTTTACTTCACATGGAGTCTTTCCCATCACGCAACCTCTATCCTGCTCCGTCCTAATCAAGGCCCCTTTAAGTTTCTGCTGTATGTTCCTACAGCACCTTTTACTTCCCCTTACTAAACATCATCTCTCTTATAATCACTTGTTTTATGTTCCCCACTAGACCTCAGTGTCTTGAGGACAAACTGAATTAACACATGTGAAATCCTTGGAACAGTGAATACCTGGCACGTAGTAAGCGCTCTATGTGTTAGTCATTATTTTAATGTATTTCTTATTTTGTGCCAGTTACCCTTTGGCAGGTTAGTATTTTGGATGCAAATTTGGCATGTTCTTTCTAATACATCATAACCTAACTTGGCCGGATTCTAGGAAAAGTGGAAATAGGATTCTGAAAAATAAGTTTCACCTTTTTTTGCAAATTAATTCTTTTAGCATCTGCTCCAAGAAACTGTCAGAATTGTACATATCTTTCAAAACTTTTTAAACTAATTTTATTTCTAGCAATTGAAACCCTTAAAATTCTGCTGTTTGCTGTAGCAGTGTCATTTAGGCCCCATTTAATATCTGTCACCAACAGCGTGGTTAAAATTTCCCATTGTTCTTGTCTGAGATAGTAACAAAAATGTCATCAGTAACCTGATAACTGAGAGTTCTTAATTCTTAAGTGAACTTACTTACGAAACAGACTCACAGACTTAGAGAACGAACTTATGGTTGCTGGGGAGAAGGGATAGTTAGGGAATTGGGGATTGACATGGACACTCTGCTGTATTTAAAATGGATAACCACAAGAACATGGAACTCTGCTTAATGTTAAGTGGCAGCCTGGATAGGAGAGGAGTTTGGTGGAGAATGGATACATTTATATGTATGGCTGAGTCCCTTAGCTGTTCACCTGGAACTATAACAACAGTTTTAATTGGTTATATATACCCCAATACAAAATAAAAAGTTTAAAAAAAAAAGAGTTCTTGAATAACCTTGTGTGTTTCATTTTACAGACCATTTAATTTGGCAGAGCGAAAGGCTAATGCCCATTCGGTAGTAGAATGTGATCATGTGCGGAAGGAAGTTAGTGTTCGAACTGGAGGACTGGCGGACAAAAGCTCAAGGAAAACATACACTTTTGACATGGTACTTACTTCCTAAAGTGCTGCTACTTCTTCTTATCCACCAATGTAAAATTATCCTAGTATGTATATTTTCTGTAGGTTCTGGTGTAGTTAGAAATTTCAGTCGACCCTTTGAGTTGTCAAATGGTTTCTAGTGGGCTGGATAAGTTAATATGTTAGAAACAATTATTAAGGTAATTTTGAAGTGTGTTTTTGTTTTTAAGAAATGCCTTTTTTGTTTTTTGGCTAGGTTTTTGGAGCAAATACTAAACAAATTGACGTTTACCGAAGTGTTGTTTGTCCAATTCTGGATGAAGTTATTATGGGCTATAATTGCACTATTTTTGCGTGAGTGAAACACTTTTCAAATTGATGAAAAGTTTTAGATGCATGTAATCAGTTTTTTCGTTTAACATTTCTGTTAATTTTGACAGATATGGCCAAACCGGCACTGGAAAAACCTTTACGATGGAAGGTGAAAGGTCCCCTAATGAAGAGTATACTTGGGAGGAGGTATTTATTGTCTATATCAAACTTCTGTCTCTAAAGTGGCTCAAGTGCACCTGAATAAAACTTGGTTGGACGCCTCTGTCTGAAATAGATCAGAGTACCATGTCAAATATGAATTTAGGAAAAACTACTAGTGTAATGATATTAAAGTATATGTAATGGCTTCTGTTTAAGAAATATAAAGTCTTACTGGGAGAGAGAGGAACAATACATATGGTATAGTTATGTGATGAGAGAAGGGTCCCTTTGGGACAGAAAGGTGGAGCAGACTATTGTGGAAAAGTGGAATGTGAGTAGGACTTGAAGAGGAAGGCTCTGCAGTGAGGGAGTGAGTCTTATAAAGTTAGCACAACCATGGAAGCAATATGGTACTTTATAAATGATGACTTTGAGTGTGAAATTAAGATCACTGTATTGCTGAAGATTATAGGAAGCACATAGTACATTTCACAAAGAAATGTGTCCAAAACTAAATGAGTTTAATGACTAATATTTTCCAAATTACCAACATTTAGGTAGATCCTTTCTTCTAGTGGTTGGGGCATTAACTTACTTTATGCATGGGTAATAGTGTTATGGAATTGTAATCATAGAAAATATGGAATAGGCTTAAAGCACAAAATTTAGAGTCATAATTTTTATTAAGGATATTTAGACATTTGAGAAACAACTTTGTTTTATGTCGGAATTAGGAAATATACTGTTAGATGAGCCACTTTTCTGATTAAAAGAATGATACTATGTTCTCATGAGAAAAGCTGGAGAGGATTATTGAACTTGGCTTTATAAGGAACTTGGTTTCTGTATAATGCTCAGGTATGAAGTAGCTGACTGGAATGACAGATTTGTGGAAGGTGTAAGGAAGAATAATTGCTATTGAACAGATTGTTGTAAATGGCTTGTAAATGATTTGGCTTCTCTAACATTAGGTTTTTTAATTTTTTTTTAAACCTGTTTTGACATATTTATGTTTAAATATACTATAAAAGAGGCCCTTGTTATATATGTGTTTTAACTATTGCAGTAAATGGTATTCTTTAAGTCTTTATTAATATTATCATTTCAGGATCCTTTGGCTGGTATAATTCCACGTACTCTTCATCAAATTTTTGAGAAACTTAGTGATAATGGTACTGAATTTTCAGTGAAAGTGTCGCTATTGGAAATCTATAATGAAGAGCTCTTTGATCTCCTTAATCCGTCTTCTGATGTTTCTGAGAGACTGCAGATGTTTGATGATCCCCGGAACAAGGTACCTTGAGTCTTTGACAATGAAATGTCTCCGAATGTTAATGTGTGATATTTTGAGAAATATATATATATTTTTCTTTTTAACCAATTTAATGGATGCTCTTCTGATACTTGGTCAGAGGGGAGTGATAATCAAAGGTTTAGAAGAAATTACAGTACACAACAAGGATGAAGTCTATCAGATTTTGGAGAAGGGGGCAGCAAAAAGGACAACCGCAGCAACTTTGATGAACGCCTACTCTAGGTAAGAAAGCCCTTGTTTCCCCCACCGCTCCATTTTGTTTTCAAGAAGAATATCCAAACTTGGGAAATCAAATTGGGGCGTGTCAAGGTATGTGAGTCACACATCTAGATTGTGTGCTGGATTGTTTGCCTTAGTAGTTGGCTTGAGGTTTATAAGGAGAGCACCAATATTGGGAGAATGTTGAAAGGAGGACAAAGACAAGTTGAACTTGAGCAGGATTATTAAGATTTTTAAGTAGAAGATTTCTTTTCCCAAATGAAATTACACATGGGAGCCCTCATTAAAATGTGACTGGGGTAGTTGATTTGGCAGTGGGATACTCAGGGGCTTACCTCCTCAGCCTTCAGGAGGTTTGCCCTGAGTACTTTTCTGGAGCCCCTAAGGATACTTAGAATACAGTTTGAAAATCCCTTATTTGAGTAAAGATTAGAAGAAAACCAAATGGCCTGTTTTTTTTCCCCCAGTTTAATTGAGGTATAAATGACAAAATTTTATATATTTAGGTTGTACAACATGACTTTTCTTCGCAAATGGCTTCATTTTAATGTAGGAAGACACATGATCACTAATAGAATACACATGATCACTAATACAGGCTTTCAAGGGGAGAAAGACGCATATTTGATAGTATCCCTTATAACATGAATCCCAGATTCTATAAATGCACTTTACTAAATCAGAGGTGACTTTCTTTTTTGCTCATCTTTGAAGGAAATATCAGAATGTAATTGAAAGAGCTGTAGATTGGGAGTTAGATATTTGTGCTTAGTTTCAGTTCTACAGTTAACTAAATATGTTACTTCACGTAGTTAAACTTACCTGAATGTCATTTTCCCTGAACTGCAAAATGACTTTGAGGTCTTGCTCTCTTATAGTTGGACATTTCTACAATATGCTATAGCAATTATAATTGTAGCTCTATATAAATATGTGTGCGTTTAAAGAAAGAAGAAAAATAGCATAACATGAAAGTAATCAGTATCATGGAATTAGGGGTGATTTTATAATTTAAATTAAATTTCCTATAATAGCTTTCCATTAAAAATGGAGTTATAAGCAAATCATAGAATGAAGTTTCCATTTGAATTAAATGTTTGCTTTATAACTTAACTTGATTTAGACTTCAGAGGAATGAATTTAAGAAAATTTCTTTTTCTAAATACTCTTCTCTGAAATATAAAATTCCCATTGTTCTGTAAATTTAAATAATTTAAAATTTCCTAATTTTCACTGAACACTGGACTGAAGATATGTTCTTATCAATGTATGTGATAAAAGAAATGTGATTCAGTTTTCCAAAATCAGAGTTTACTTTTACTCTTAATAGCATTAATTCTATTATCTTAAATTAGAAATGGGCAAATAATGGTAGGAAAACATGAGATACATTTTATAATTCAAATCTATAGTTTATATTTTTCCCTGTGTCCCTCCCCTTTTCTGTTATTTAAAATAACTTAAATTATTTTGTAAAAATACTTATGAAACTTTCCAAGTCACATGAAAAGTACAAATGAGAAAATTAGAAATTACCATATTCCAACCATCAATGACATTAACAAACAGAATATTCTTTATCAGATACTGATAGAGAAAGGAATGCTGTCTTTGGTTGTCTGTATTGGTTTTTTTTGTATCACTAAGATAAAAGTTGAGTGTCAGTATAAAGCATAAGAAGGACTTTGGAAAACCTTGCAGTCTAACAGTTATTACTTGTGGTGTTTCAGTGAACACTGCAATTTACTATTTGTGCTGTTCAGAGGAAGGACCTACCTGTCTCTGGTGACCTTCTCAAGGCAGAGCAATGTACTTTTAGGACAGTTGACACTGAGGGAGAGTGATCTGGTGGCTTGCCTGATGCTGTTTGAGTTTAAGGTAATGATGTATTTCAAGTGGTTCTTATAAATAGACGGATTGCAGGCCAGCTCTTCTGACACACCAGGCAGCTGTTCAAACACTGTTCCACATCCAGCTTTCGGAGTTGCCTGAGGATTATAGGTCATCTAAGCTGTTTTCAGCTAGCTTATCATTGGGTTCTTCTGTGCAGGCAGCAGGAGCAAGAAAGCCAAAACCTAGCATCATTCTATCTATCCACTGTCTTCCCAAATCTTACTGATATCCTGTCTCATACTATCTTTCTCTACCTTGGTGGATTTAGATCTTTCTTTGCAGTTTTCATTATGTTACAGAAAGAAAACAATGTTTTGCATTATTATGATTGGGCAACTTGGTCTTGTTTTCTAGTCGATCCCACTCAGTTTTCTCTGTTACAATACATATGAAAGAAACTACAATTGATGGAGAGGAGCTTGTTAAAATTGGAAAGTTGAACTTGGTAAGCATCAACTGTAACGCCACTGTTCATTCTTTCAGGTTTTTTTTTTGTAGTTTTATTGAGGTATAATTGACAAATAAAATTATGTATTTAAAATGTATAGCGTAGCAGGATATTCTTTCTCATGGCTGAATAATATTCGAGTGTGTGTGTGTGCGTGTGCATGCACATCATGTCACATCTTTATTCTTTCATCAGTGGGTACTTAAGCTGTTTCCATACCTTGTTTATCATTAACAGTGCAGTCAACGTGGGAGTGCAGATATTTCTTTGAGAGAGTGATTTCATTTTCTTTTTTTTTTGTGATTTCATTTTCTTTGCATACATACCCAGAAGTGGGATTGCTGGGTCAAATGACAGTTCTATTCCACTGTTTCTTGTTTATCATCTCATAGAGAAGTTTGAAAATTGTGTATTTAGAAACAGTACTTTTGTAGTCACTGGATTATTGGTTTTGTAGTGGGTTGTGATTTATAGAAAATTATTTTACTGGCTATTTAATATCTTTTTGTACAATATGAGAATGAAAGTCTTCTATTCCAAATCCATAGACTGAGGACTTATTTTTATTTTTAAAATTCAAGGTTGATCTTGCAGGCAGTGAGAACATTGGCCGTTCTGGAGCAGTTGACAAGAGAGCTCGGGAAGCTGGAAATATCAATCAGTCCCTGTTGACTCTGGGAAGGGTTATTACTGCTCTTGTAGAAAGAACACCTCATGTCCCTTATCGAGAATCTAAACTGACTAGAATCCTCCAGGACTCTCTTGGGGGACGTACAAGAACATCTATCATTGCAACAGTTTCTCCTGCATCTCTCAATCTGGAGGTAAGGTCTTAACTATCACTTTTTTTGGGTGTGCTGCATGGCTTGTGGGATCTTAGTTTTCAACAAGGGATTGAACCTGGGCCCTCAGCATTGAAAATTTGGAGTCCTAAACACTAGACTGCCAGAGAATTCCGTAACTATCATGTATAATATTTTTAGAGTTCACTAATTGACTTCATTCATTTTATACTACAGTAAAAATAATCTGGACATTGTATGTGGTGGACACACAGAGGAGAACACCACTGAAAAATTGTCTTTCTCCTTCCTGGTAGTTTTCAATCTTAAAAAACTAGTTACTTAAAAAAAATAAATAAAACTAGTTACTTAGTTGTATTTTCCCAGTCTTCAAAGGTAGTTGCTGTGATCATTAGCAGTGGATGGTTTAATTGAGGCCTTAGAAGTGGGTTAAGTGAATATTAGTGCTTTAGAGGCTGCTTAGAGATCACTAAAGATGAGGCTGGATGTAGGGGTACAGGTGGGAAAACCAAGAGAAACAACAAAGATTTTAAGGTCTACTTTAATTTTACTGGATTATCTTTAAATGGAATTTAAAAAGCTTTTATAAAGTCTCTTAACGCCTTTTTCATTTTAAAAACTATTTTTGTTGAGAAATGATTTATATACTGTAAAATTCATCCACTGAAAGTATATAATTAGGTGATTTTACTATATTCATTGAGCTATGCAACTGTCACCAAAATCTAAACATTTTTATGCTAGAAAGAAACTCTGTAACCTATTAGCAGTCACTCCCCATCAGTTTCCATTTCCAGCCCTAGGTCACTATTAATCTACTTTCTTTAATTTATACCTTTGCCTATTCTGAATATTTTATATAAATGGAATCACACAATAAGTGTTCTTTTGTGACTGGCTTCTTTCACTTACCATAATGTTTTCAATGTTCATCCACGTTGCAGCAGGTATCAGAACTCGTTCCTTTTTGTGGGTGAATGATATGGATATAGGACATTTTGTTTATTCATCAGTTGATGAAATTCATTGAGGTTTTTTTTCTTTAATAGAGCTTAAGACTAAAGCAAAAAATTATTAGATTAAATTAAAGTTAAAGACTCTGAAAGAAGAGTAAAAAGTAAGGATGTTTTAAACAGTCCTCTGTCTTATTTATTTACTTAATTGGACTATAATGCTTTAAGAGCATTCCTTGTTTTTAAAGGTTGGTTATAGTAGTATTAGTGGGTAAATGTTTATATTAGATATAACCAAAAATTATTATGTTATTGTATAGTACATTTTAGGTAACAGAACTACATTATTCTCATATCTTCAGTAATTGGCCTTTTCTTTTCATCACAGGAAACTCTGAGTACATTGGAATATGCTCATAGGGCAAAGAACATACTCAATAAGCCCGAGGTTAACCAGAAACTCACCAAGAAAGCTCTGATTAAGGTAATTGTGAATTTTTGTGGAATAATATAAATTTGTTTGGCAAATGTGAAAATGAGGAACTGAAATAGATCATTGTTTTTAAAAATTTATTAAATTACCTTTGATAAGGCTTTTCATTTAATGGTTTGAACTAAATACGCTGTATGTTAAAATACTTTTTCTAATACTAATAGATGATCTTACAAGCTGTATCCAGTCAGTAAAATTTAAGCGTATAATGGCACTTCAGTGCAGTTTTAATTAGCATTTCCTTAATGAATAGTGATATTCAGCATCTTTTCACATGCTTATTATCCACATGTATATCTTCATTTGTGAAATGTCTATTTAAATCCTTTGCCAGTTTTTAATTGGTGTGTCTTTTTATAAAGTTGTAAAGGGTTGTTCTTATTTTCTAGATACGATCCTTTATGAAATAATTTGTAAATATTTCCTCCCAGTCTGACTTGTCTTTTCCTTTTATTGGTAGAGTTTTTTTTGTTGTTTCTATTGAGACAACTATAGATTCACGTGCAATTGAAAGAAGTAATACAGAGAGATCTTTTGTACATTAAACTATATAGTAAAATCACTGTAGGGACACTGTTAATAGCAATTCATTGGTCTTATTCCTCAATTTTCCTGATACTCATGTGTGTGTGTTTAGTTAGTTCTATGCAATTTTGTCATGTGTAGGTTCATGGAGCCACTACCACAGTCAAGATACTGAACAGTCCCATCACAGCAAGGATTCCTCCTTGCCCTTTTATAATCACTTCCTTCCCACTCTGACCTCCCATCCCTGATCTTTGCTATCCAATGATCTGTCCTCTATTTCTAAACCTTTGTCACTTTAGGAGTGTTATTGAATGGAATCATATGGTATATAAACTTTGGGGATTGCTTTTATTACTCAGCATAATTCCCTGGAGGTTAACCTGAGTGGTGCATATCAATAGATCTTTACTTTTTAATGCTGAGGAATATTCCATGGTACATATACCACCTGCCTACAATGCAAGAGACCCCAGTTCAATTCCTGGGTCAGGAACACCCCTTGGAAAAGGGATAGGCTACCTACTCCAGTATTCTTGGGCTTCCCTGGTGTCTCAGACTAAAGAATTCACCTGAAATGCGGGAGACCTGGGTTTGATACCTACGTTGGGAAGATGCCCTGTAGGAGGGCATGGCAACCTACTCCAGTGTTCTTGCCTGGAGAATCCCCAAGCACAGAGGAGCCTGGTGAGCTGCAGTCCATGGGGTAGCAAGGAGTCAGATGCAGCTGAGCGACTAAGCATAGCACAGCACGGCACGTGTATGCCCCACAGTGCGTTGTCAGCTTCACCTGTGAAAGACATGTGGGCCGATTTCAGTTTTTCACAATTGAAGGTAAAACTGCTTTGATCATATTTGTTTATAGTAATTTGTGTACATGTAAATATTCATTTTTCTAAGATAATTGCCAAAGAGTATAATTGTTGTGTTGTATGGTAATTGAATGTTAGTTTTCTTTATTTTTTTTTTAAGGAACTGCCAAGTTGTTTTCCAAAATGGCTGGGCTTTCTATTCTGTTGCATTGATTTATATCTGTCCCTCACTAATACCACAGTTTTAATTACTGTAGCTTTATAATAACTTTTGGAATCAGACTGTTTAAAAGGAAGCTTATATGAGCAAACTTCTCTTGATAAAAGGTGTCAAAATTATCAGGATTTGAGAAAAACTACAGTGATTTTTATATTCATTAATTTTTAAAGGCCATGCTCTTTTATAAGCATTCATTTTATTTTAGACACTTGAATTTTTGAACTCTGTTGCTATTATTAGATCTAAAAATATTTAGCAATAATTTATTATGATAAAATATTCAGTCATTGTTTAAAATTCCAGTTGATTCAATATTTACTTTTAGGATCCAAATAAGGTTTGCCATAAATTAGTAGTTGGATTTTGAGGCTTGATAGAGTCAGGTTTTATCTTATTTATATATTTTTGGCCAAAATACTTCATAAGTGGTGGTATATTCTCCCACTTGGAAGCACATAATATCTGGTTCTTTCCCTTTTTTTGGTAAGGGATTCAGTTCAGTTCAGTCGCTCAGTCGTGTCCGACTCTATGCAATCCCATGAACTGCAGCACTCCAGGCCTCCTGTCCATCACCAACTCCAGAGTCTACCCAAACCCTTGTCCATTGTGTAGGTGATGGCATCCAACCATCTCATCCTCTGTTGTCCCTTCTCCTCCTGCCCTCAATCTTTCCCATCATCAGGGTCTTTTCAAATGAATCAGCTCTCCACATCAGTGGCCAAAGAATTGGAGTTTAAGCTTCAACCATCAGTTCCTCCAATGAACACCCAGGCCTGATCTCCTTTAGGATGGACTAGTTGGATATCCTTACAGTCCAAGGGACTCTCAAGAGTCTTCTCCAACACCACAGTTCAAAAGCATAAATTCTTCGGCGCTCAGCTTTCTTTATAGTCCAACTCTCATATCCATACATGACTATTGGAAAAACCATAGCCTTGACTAGATGAACCTTTGTTGGCAAAGTAATGTCTCTGCTTTTTTTTTTTTTTTTTTTCAACTATTAAATCTGTTTAGTAAAGACAATTTTGCTCATACAAAACGACAAGAGTTTACAACAGTCTGAGAGCTGGGCGCCGTCAGAGGCGGGGAGGCGCTGCGGGCATCGGCGCCCTGCCCTCGCACCCCGAGAAGGCCCCGGGCACCCCAGCCCCGCCCGAGGGAGATGAGAGCTGGAGCATCACTGCCCCCTGCCCCGGGGCCCTCCCCACAGCTCTCCGGTTAACACGGTGCCTCCCCACCCCACACTGGCCTGGACACGTCGCTGAGTTGTTTGGGGCAGGGGGCGGGAGAGCGGCTGGTGGGAGAGGGGCAGAGTCGGGACATCTTTGGTGCGAAGCCTCCCCCACCCGCTCGCTGGGCCGCGCCACGGACACTTGCAGAGGCCACTGCGGTGCCGCCCTCGCCCCCAGGGGGCTGCGGACCGACGCCCCGGAGCCCGGGAGGCACTCTAAACGCAAGCTCACCAACATGGGCTGAGGGCGGGCCTGCTGCAAAATGGCTGCAGACGTGAGAGCGAGCACACACACCAGCAGGTTGAGGACGGCGGGAAGGGGGCGCAGAGGGGTAGCTAGGTGCCTCGGCGGAGGCCTAGGACCGGCACGAACGGGCGGAGGGTTCCGAGCAGGGCTCCTTCCTGGCGCTGCGCCAGTGGTCGGCGCGCCCTCGCCTGCGCCCCGAGCGGCCCACACAGGCGGCGGGGGCGGCCTGGCACAGGGCCCGGACAGGCTCCCAGGCACTTGGGCAGGCCCAGCGCGAGCAGGATGGGCCCGGGGGTGGGGGGGTGGGGACGGTTCCGAGCACATCAGGGGCCACTCGCGCACAGGCACTGATCCGGGCGCGCGCACACGCACACACGCGCGCACACACACACACACACACACACACTCACTCACTCCTATCCGCCTGGCACACCGGGGACATCCGAGGGCTCAGCAGAGCCTCCGGGCCCGGCCCCCACGGTCTGCAGCTCCTGGCAGGCCTCAGCCAATGGGGACCCGGGCCGTAGTGGGGAAGTCAGGGTACCAGGAGGTCCACGCAGGGACGCCCCTCGGGAGGGTTCCACGGACACCCTGGGACACACCCCAAACCCTTGCAGTCTCCAGACAGGACGGGGATTGGGGGACACGGGCGGGAGTGAGGGCAAGAACGATAAAAGAAGGTTCGTAAAAATTCTAAGTCAAATTACTGATAAAACTGCCAAATGAGCACAGGGTCGAGAGCATGGTGCTCCCTCTCCCCGGGCCGCAGCCTCCCGGGCGCCCCCTCTCAGGCAGGTGGCCAAAACCGAAGGCAGAACGCTGCCTCTGAAGAGGTCCCGGCCCCACGCGGCGGCGGAGGAGGGGAAGCGGGAGGAGGCGGCTCTGGGTCTCTCTGTTTAAAAAATCCATCCGGGTTGAGAGTTATTGCTTGTCCTCCAGTGGAGCGGCAGGCCTGGCTCAGTGCGCGAGGGCCGCGGCCTCCAGGGCCCGCGCTTTCTTCCGCCTCTTCAGAAGCAGAGGGTTGGACGCATCTTCAATCTTTTTTATCTTGATCTGCTCGTAGTCGACCCGCATCGTGGCCAAGGCACTGGTCATCTCCTCCTTGACGTCCTCCCACCTCTCCTTGTCCTCCTTCAGGACCCGGCTGGTGTGCAGTGGGGTTTGTCTCTGCTTTTTAATATGCTGTCTAGGTTGGTCATAACTTTCCTTCCAAGGAGTAAGCGTCTTTTAATTTCATGGATGCAATCACCATCCAAAGTGATTTTGGAGCCCAGAAAAATAAAGTCTGTCACTGTTTCCACTGTTTCCCTATCTATTTGCCGTGAAGTGATGGGACTGGATGCCATGATCTTAGTTTTCTGAATATTGAGGTTTTTGCCAGTTTTTTCATTCTCCTCTTTCACCTTCAACAAGAAGCTCTTTAGTTCCTCCTTGCTTTCTGCCTTAAGGGTGGTGTCATCTGCATATCCGAGATTGTCAATATTTCTCCCAGCAATCTTGATTCCAGCTTGTGCTTCTTGCTGCCCAGCATTTTGGATGATGTACTCTGCATATAAGTTAAATAAGCAGGGTGACAAGATACAGCCTTGACGTACTCCTTTTCCTATTTGGAACCAGTCTGTTGTTCCATGTCCAGTTCTAACTGTTGCTTCCTGACCTGTATACAGGTTTCTCAAGAGGCAGGTCAGGTGGTCTGGTATTCCCATCTCTTTCAGAATTTTCCAGTTTATTGTTATCCATACAGTCAAAGGCTTTTGGCATAGTCAATAAAGCAGAAATAGATGTTTTTCTGGAACTCTCTTGCTTTTTTGATGATCCAGTGGATGTTGGCAATTTGATCTCTGGTTCCTCTGCCTTTTCTAAAACCAGCTTGAACATCTGGAAGTTCATGGCTGATTATATTCAAATGATCTGATCCACTAGTTCTTTAAGGGTTGCAAAATAATAATTTTCGAATTCTTCTTCTTTAGTTGACTGCTGGACTAACTCTGTAAAGAGGAACATTCCCTCAGCTCCCCAAGGCTGTAGTTCTTATAGGAAAGACAGGACAAATGCTTGATTCATTTCCTTTGACAGTTTTGAGAACAATGGGTTGGTTTCCCAGCTTTCTTGACTCATGGATTTAGAATATTTGTGCTAACAATTGTAGTTAATAACCTCACTGATGTTCAAATTGTTCCTTCTCTGGCCATTGGGCACATTTTCAGTGGGTTCTTGAGTCTTTTTCGTTGGCCTAAGCTTCCTTTGCTTCCTTCCTACTTTGTTTTACAAGATGTTCCAGGTTCATCTTGAATGTTTCTTGCCCCAATCCTGGAGTCAGACACTTCCCTAAGAAACCCTGGTTCCTTTTCGTGTGCGCTGAGATTTGGAGACCAACCTGGCTACCGGGGGTTGTTTTTTTCTACAGAAGCCTGTATTTTTATAATGAATGAAAGCTACTGATTTTACTCTTAACCATATTAATATTGAATGAAAAGTAAGGTTGTGACTTTTTAATCACACATTTTTATGCTTTAAAAAAGATAAGAGGGCTAAGTTTGTTTTATTTATTATAAATCTTCCCCAAACTGAATGAAAAAAAAGTGAAGTGCTAAACTGACACAACATTCTTCTTGCATAGGAATATACAGAAGAGATAGAGCGTCTGAAACGGGACCTTGCTGCAGCTCGTGAAAAAAATGGAGTGTACATTTCTGAAGAAAATTTTAGGTAAACCCTTGGTTATGGAAATTAATTTCTAAGAATGTACAGCATAGGAAGTATAGTCAGTAGTATTGTACTATCTTTGTGTGGTGACAGTTGATAACTAGACTTACTGTGGTGATCATTTTGTAATGTACAACAAATCACTATGTTGTACACCCAAAACTAATGTAATATTGTAAGTCATTTATACTTCAATTAAAAATTATTTATCTAAACTGTATCATTCATTTAATAACAATGTTACATCCTTCTTATACATTTAATATAGGAACGCATTTCAAATATCTCATCTACTTTGAAGAGCTATTTCGAATTAAAAACTGATACAGTTATCAAAAGACTGTTAGAATGAACTTTCTTCTTATACCACCTCAACTTTATCTTTTCCTTTAATCAATATCTCTAGCAAATAGTTTGAGGAAATCTACATTCTTAAAATTCTTTGTCATTTAAGCACAATGTGGAATAGAAAATGGTTGGTAGTTATGAAGGAACTACAAGAATGTAAATGACAGCACTCACTTCTGACACTTGCTAATCTCAAGAAATCAGAGAGACTCATTAAAGCAGACCAGAATTATCTGGTGCAAAATGTTAGTAGTGCTAAAGCTGAGAAGCTGTGCTCTAGGGAAGAATCGTTTATCTCATGAGGACTTTTGTGGTGGTGTGATAGTGGTATGTGTGTTGCGGTGTGTATTAGGGTCTGTGTGCTAGGGGCAGGAGGTTTAATTGCTCTGTATATATACATACTTCAGTTTTCCAGGTTTTAGCCCCTTATCTTACCCCTTCCTCCTGTGACACCTGATGCTTTCATACCACAAGCCTCTTTAGGATTCTGCCTGTTTATTATTCTGCATATTCCTGATTATAGACACCTAGTTGTATCCCCTACCTCTGCTTTATGTGGGTTATAGTCCTCTGCCACCTTGGTAGCTTCTCAAATTTTATATACATACATGTTTTTTTCCCCTGTAATCGGTAGGGATTCTCAGTTTCAAAATGGAGAAAATAAGAAAAATAGTCTGTTTATAAACCTAAGACAAAGAATACACTTGTTTTTTGCACTTTGTATCTATTGCTTATTGATACTTAGGCATCATTATCATGATAGTGATAAATAGTAGAGATGATATATAACTGCCTCAGTTGTGTTAGAGTAAATTTTATAGGCATTAGGAAACAATATTCACTGTTAAAATCCTTTTAAATTTTATTTTAGAGCTATGAGTGGAAAACTAACTGTTCAAGAGGAACAAATTGTAGAACTGGTTGAAAAAATTGCTGCTGTTGAGGAAGAGCTAACTAGGGTAAGCATTCAAAACTGTGTTAACTGTCATGTAAAAAGCAAATGTTAAAAGGCAATTTCAGAATGTGAGGGACCTGATGTTTTTTAAGTTTTTTTTTCTTGCTGACCTCTAAACTAAAATTAAGTTGTCACAGTTTTTTTTTTTTTTAATTATCATTAATGATAATGAAGAAGTGAATCTTTTTTGAAGAAGTTATTCTATTTGACACATACTAATGCAGCATTTTAAGAAATTAGCTGAATTGTATAATTTAATATTAAAGCTGTATAGTAAATTCTGAGACATTTTCATCAATATGTTTATCAGATAACAAAAGGCAGATGTTGGAAGAAACCAGATGTTAAATAGATAAGGCTGAAAGACCTGACCCTTCAGTGCCACCCTCACACTGGCAGTGTTGAAAGGAATCTGAAGACTTAACACCATTTCATTAGACCTGTTACTTGTTTTTATTTGGTTGGCTGTGCCCCATGATTTGTGGAATCTTAATTCCCTGACCAGGGATCAAACCTGTGCCCATAGCACTGGACATGCAGAGTCCTAACTACTGGGCCACCAGTAGTAGTAGTAGTTATAGGAAGAAACCAGTTACCATATGAAATGTTCTAACCTACCTGGTAACTTGTTACAACTTTTATGTGGAAATAGTTTGTTTGGTTCTTTTAGTATTATGAGCTAGCCAGGTGTGTCAATGACCAGTTCGGCATTTTTAAATTCTAAAACAAAAATGTTTCATGTGTTATATGTAGGTTACAGAATTGTTTATGGATAGTAAAAATGAACTTAACCAGTGCAAATCTAACCTGCAAAGTAAGACACAGGAACTTGAAACCACTCAAAGACATTTGCAGGAAACTAAATTACAGCTTGTTGAAGAAGAATATATCACCTCGGCTTTGGAAAGTACTGAGGAGAGACTTCATGATGCTGCCAGCAGGGTTTGTCTTTTGTTTTTATTTGTAGTCGCGTTAAAGAAGTTAAAGAATGGGTAGAAGTAACTTTCTTAGCATAAGCTAAGAAATTGTGAAATTCTATTTATTCACTCCAAATGATACTTCTGTCCATTTAAGAGACATTATTTTACTATTTCATCTAGATTTTCTTCAGTGGATATGCTTATTTAAGAGAAGTCTATTCTTAGTTTTGAAAATAAAACCTGACTTTAATATACTTTGTGGATGTTTAGAATAATAGTGTCGTACTGCTTTACCTGTGGTCATGGTTGAGACTAATTAGTCGTCAAGAATTTAGTATCTTCTAATGATGGACGATGTTGAAAGTACTTACTTTTTATTAAGTGTATCCTTTGGAAATTAGTAACACATGAAAGTCAAAATCACTAGATCGTATCCGACTCTTTGCTACCCCATGGACTGTATAGTCCATGGAATTCTCCAGGCTGGAATACTGGAGTGGGTAGCCTTTTCCTTCTCCAGGGGATCTTCCCAACCCAGGAATCAAACTCAGGTCTCCCACATGGGAGGCAGATTCTTTACCAACTGAGCCACAAGGGAAGCCCAATAATACTGGAGTGGGTAACTTATCCCTTCTCCAGCAGATCTTCCTGACCCAGGAATTGAACCAGGGTCTCCTGCCTTAGTAACACATATTGGGGAAAAATTTGTGAGGGAGCATAATTATTAAAATTGATTGGCAAACTCATTGTTCCTTGTCTAGATGGCTAGCAGAGGAGAAATAAACATTGGCATGAACTTAAGAATTTCTTCTAAAACTATATATAAAATTTACTGGTTCTTTTTAGAAGTCTTTAATGAAGCACAGATATTTTCATTAGATTGCTTTTGTCATATCCATCTTATCAACACTTATTTTTAAAAATCATATATAGTTGCTTAACACAGTTGAAGAAACTACAAAAGATGTATTTGGTCTCCATTCTAAACTGGATCGTAAGAAGGCAGTTGATCAGCATAACGCAGAAGCTCAAGATGTTTTTGGCAAAAATTTGAATAGTCTGTTTAATAATATGGAAGAATTAATTAAGGATGGCAGCACAAAACAAAAGGCCATGCTAGAAGTTCACAAGACCTTGTTTGGTAAGTACAAACATTTCTCTCTTTTTTTAATTGAAGGATAATCGCTTTACAGAATTTTGTTGGTTTCTGCCAAACATCAACATGAATGAGCCATAGGTATAACATATGTCCCCTTCCTCTTGAAACTCCCTCCCATCTCCCTCCCCATTCCACCCCTCTAGGTTGTTGCAGAGCCCCTGTTTGAGTTCCCTGAGTCATATAGCAAATTTCCATTGGCATCTGTTTTTACATATGGTAATATGTTTCCATGTTACTCTCCATACATCTCACCCTCTCCTTCCTGTCCTCACCCATGCCATAAGTCTGTTCTCTACATCTGTGACTCCTTGGCTGCCCTGCAAATAATTTCATCAGTACCATCTTTGTTCAAAGCATTTCTTATTCCACTCTTACCGTGTTTAGTGAGACTAATTTCAAAACTGATAGTAAAGTATTATTTTCACTATAGAAAATTTGGAAGATGCAGACATGAAAAATTTAAAAAGTCACTTAGAGTCTAGTCACTCTAAGCTAACCACTAAAAAATTTATTTATTGATTTCTAATTTCTCTTCTTTAACCTTTTTTATCTACAGTAATGCTGTGTATTACTTTTAGTTAGAGATTAATTTTTAGGTTATTCTGACTCTTACTTACAGTTTTGGGTCTGATACACTTACAGATGTGCCAAGTGCTTCCTGAATACTGTAGAACATAATTTATATTTAAAATAATGCCATGCTTATGTAGTGAGTCAATTTTTTTAAGGTTATTTATTACAAATTTCCACAACAGGGATATAAATTTTGCCAAGATTGTATTTGTGTTTAAATATATTTATGTCCAAGTTGACATTTTTTTCCTTTTGGTGTAGGTAACCTGCTGACTTCCAGTGTCTCTGCATTAGACACTATTACTACAACAGCACTTGGATCTCTCACATTGATTCCAGAAAATGTGTCTACACTTGTTTCTCAGATGTCTAATATGATATTGAAAGAAGAATCGTTAGCAGCAGAAAGTAAAACTGTACTGCAGGAGTTGATTGTTAGTAAATCTTTTATTACATTTGATAAGTCTCCAAAAAAATGCTCTTCTTTCACCTTAAACTTTACTGGACACAGTGGTAAACAGCTTACTTTAATAGAGTAGGTTTATATTTTTAAAGGCAGATCCCTTCACTTTTTTTTTCTCTCAGAAAGATTAATTTCCAATAACATATATTTAACCTTTGAAACTTTTTTCACTTCTATTCTGTAACGTAGAGTGTAGGAGTTCATAGGCCTTTTAATAACTAGAAAGAATTGTAGGTTTAGCTCCACATGAATTCAAGGGACCTATGACTTGTTAGCTGGCTCAGAAACTGGTTGGTTATCCTTTTCTTAAGGGTCCTGGAATAGTCATGCTAATGTTACACCAACCCAACCTGAAGGGTATATTAAGTAGTTAATTTTAAAACTACAGAAATACAGAAAAACATGTAAGAAAAATGACTTACAGAATTTGGGGTGCATATATAACAATTTGTGGGGTCCAACATATGTAATCAGGTCCTGTAACTGTGAGGCTTTTTTCCATAATTCTGTAGAATCTAGTCATCTAATTATACAATATTGTTTACCTTCTCCACACTTGATTTCTTTATAACCTTTATTTTGTAATTGTATCATTTGTCTAGGAAGTTCTTGGCCATATAACTTACTTTGGTTTTTCCCTCTGTATAGGCTCTCTGCCTCCCTTTTTGAGTTTAACAATATTTGTTGAACATTTTCCAAGTAAATACTGCTCATGTTAGCCAACGTTCTGCCTAAATTCAGTGCTTGCATGACATTATTAGGTAGATTTCTTTAGTCACCCAATTTTGACAAAGTTAAAAGATGCTCACTGGTACTTACTTTTGGGAATTTTTTAAAAATTGGAGCATAATTGTTTTACAATGTTCTGTTAGATTCTGCTGTATGAAAATTGATTCACTCACTAAATAAATGGTAGTCTCTGTTTACTGATGTCTTCCTACCAAGTCATAAGCAAGCTTGAGTCTGAAGAGGTGATTGCTGTTCCCACAGAATGAATTGAAATTAGTATGATAGCTCTTCTTTCAAAAGAAAACCAGTACACTTTTAAGCATTTACTAATTATTTTGTCATAGTTCTTCATCCTTGCCCTAGTGATAGGAGCTAAGTTCAGGATTTTTTTCTTCTTTTTATAAAAATTTCCAATCTATGATACTTTCTAACTTTTCTATACACCTTAACAAGAACCAGAACCATGATGAGTTCTTATCCAATAGAATGTAAGTCACCAGTTCTTAAAACTTAAATGCCTCCAACCCAAAGCCTACTTTTCAAGGCTATTTGGTTTCAGCCCTTTTGACTTAGTAACCTAAAGTTGTTTGAAATTTATTTCTTTGAAATATAATTGTAGGGTTTTTTTCCCTTCTTTGTTTGCATTGCTAAAATTTTATCAGATGACTGTCATTTCCCCCCCTTCTGAATTCTTCTTACTTATGTTACAGTAGACTATTAAGAATTTATTGTACATAAAGTGACCATTTCTTAATTCCTATATGCAGGATTAAGTGATTTATGATGAATATAAACTCTAGTAATAGACTCTGTAGGCTATAAAAAAGAAAACAGACACTTAGGATTTTAATATACACGTGTTTAGTTAACAGGGTATTTAAGATATTATCATTTAACTAGCCAGATTTATGGAAGTGAAAAAATCCTTTTTAAAGAGTTGTGTATTTATTTTTAAAACCAGAATGTACTTAAGACTGACCTCCTCAGTTCACTGGGAACAGTTTTATCCCCCACCGTGGCATCTATGCTGGAAATCAATAGTCAACTGAACAGTATTTTCAAGACTTTGTCGATTGTGGCTAATAAGGTAACGAATATGCTTATTATCTCAAATTGTTAAGAAAGAAATCCACATGAACTCAAGGGACCCAGGACTTGTTAGTTGAGAAGTATTTACATGCAGAATCCATGGGTTATGAGAAGGAATCTGGAGGAGGGAGGAAGAGAGGATGCTGTGGTTAGGATGCTGACCATTGATGTGATCAGCAGAATCATGGCTAAGAAAAACAAGAGGAAATGATCTTCAAGCATCATAGCATACATAGTGGTCTGTCATATGGTGTGTATTTATATGTGGTTATACATACATATGTATGCATACCTGCCTAAATATGGATAATAAAATCCTCTGCGTGCATGCTAAGTCACTTTAGTCATGTCTGACTCTTGGCAACCCTATGGACTGTAGCCTGCCAGGCTCCTCTGTCAGTGGGATTCTCCAGGCAAGAATACTGGAGTGGGTTGCCATGCCCTCCTTCAGGGGATCTTCCTGACCCAGGGATTGAACCCCACATCTTCTGCATTATCAGATGGGTTCTTTATGACTAGGGCCACCTGGGAAGCCCCAAAATACCTCTAGATGTGTTTAAAAATGGTAACAATCACCTCTCAGAGATGGGAGTGGGACTGGGGTTCTAGAGGCTGGAGGGGAAAGGAAGGGACTTTTCTCTGCAATACTGTTTTCTACCTTTTCTTTTTTATATGTAGTCAACAAAGTAAAAATAAAAAATAAACTTAGAACATTAAAAAAGAATAATTTTATTTTTATGGCTGTGCTGTGTCTTTGTTACTGCAAGGGCTTTTCTCTCTAGTTGCAGTGAGCAGGGGCTACTGTTTAGTTGTGGCGTGTGGACTTCTCATTGTGGTGCCTTCTCTTTGGAGCACAGGCTCTAGGACGGGTGGGCTTCAGCTGTTGCAGCATGCTAGTCAGTAGTTGCGCTTTGGGCTCTAGAGCACAGGCTCAATAGTTGTGGCTTGTAGGCTCAGTTGCTCCCCAGCTTGTGGAATCTTCCTGGATCAGGGATTGAATCTGTGTCTTCCTGCATTGGCAGGTAGATTCTTTACCACTGAGCCACCAGGGAAGCCCCTACAACATTTTTTTTAATTTAAGAAAAAAACAAAAAAAAAAAAAAATTTTTTTTTTTTTTTTCTCTTCAAAGATAGAAGATCAGAAGAAGGAAATGGATGACTTTCTTAGTACATTGTGTAACAATCTACATGAACTAAAAGAAAATACAGTTTCTTCCTTGGCTGAATCACAGAAGCTGTGTGAAAACTTAACTGAAGACATGAAGAAAACAAAGAAAATCCAATCACAGGTATATAGGTAGTTTGAGTGTAAAAAGAGAGCTTTATGATCTTTAGATCCCTGTTACAGACTGAATGCTGTATAACTAAATTAGAAACCTGAAAATACTGTCAGCACTTTTGCTTATAACAGTAATTAATGTGAAATAAGAGTACTTCTCTTGATCAGTTAATATTTGATGATTTGCTACATTCAGAGCACAGTGAGACAAGACAGTCCTTTCTTCATATCAAGAAGAAAGATGAAGCTGCAGAAATACTCCATTGGGAGTACAATTAGAAGAAAATGATTATAACATTTAAAGTGAGCTTGTATCTGCATTATAACCCAGGTGACTGTAGTGGTTCCAGCAGCAGCAGTAGCTGTAGTAGTGGCAGAAGGAAACAAAGCTTAGCAGGAGAGGAGAGTCAGAGAAGTGACAGGGAAAGCTATGGGTTGCAATAGATTTATGAACTCCGCCAAAACAGTGGTGGCAGAGCCTAGCTGCTTCAAAGAAGACATCTTTTAGACAATACTTATGTGTATGGGCAGAAAAACTTGAGAACTATATTTGTGACTAATTGTGTAACAATTTTAGTTTCTGTTCTGTGGAAAGTGTAAAGCATTCCAACAGAGGGTTTTAATGTAGATTTTATTTTTTTGCACCTATTCTGTTGATTGCTAAATGTAATAGTCTGATCATGATCCTGAACAAAAGTGTCTTTTTAAAAACAGTCTACTCTGAAGCCATTTTGGTAAACTACCCCAACTTTGTGAAGTCAGATTTCCTTCAGGGTGATGCTGGGTTCCGGATTTGTTTACAGCCTGCTTGGGTGGAGAAGCCCTTGTCTTCAGAAAGCTTGAACTAACAGTTACTGTGTTATGACCTGGCATTCACAGCTAAAAAGGTCACCAAGCAAAGTCATGGAGTTTTTAGGTTACTAATATGATTGTTGGCACGTCCTGTGCAGTATATCTAACTTGAATTATGGTGACATGTAAAGTTTGAGATGGGAATGAAGCTTGTGAATCATCCATTATCATGTGTAATCATTTAATAACCTCTTGAGAGAATTCTTTGGTGTATAGTGCTTAGGATACCATGCTTTTACTGTTGTGGCCGAGGTTCAATCCCTGGCCAGGGAACTAAGATCCCGCGAGCTGTGCACTGCAACCAAAGAAACCAAACCAACCAAAACAAAACACCCCTCTTAGATGGAGTGAAAAAAAAATTAAAGCAACTTTAAAATAAGGTCGTTTCCCTAATTGATAAGCATAAAACTTTTCACACAAAAGGTTAAAATTGAAATTAGTGCAAGTAATAGTTAACATTTATTGAGCAACTCACTGTGTATTTATTCCTCCCACCAGTAGAGATACAGCTTCTATTACTAGCTCAGTTTTCTAATGAGGAAACTGAGTCCTTGGGAACATCTGACAGTATTTAGATCCCCTTATTGCTATGGTGGTGATTATACTGCCTGAAAGGAATCCATTTTTGGAGGAGCTTTTCTATATGTTTCTAGAACATATTCTTGAAATTGCAGCAATTTCTTATACCTCTTCATAGAGGTTTGCCTTAAACCTGTCTAAATCTTTTTAGGTATATATTCTGAGGAACATCTATGATGTGAGAAGTACTTTAGCATGAGTGACTTGGCTTCCCTGGCTTAAAAGAAGCAGGTTTACTAACTGAGCTGTTTCTTAGATATTCTAGAACTTGAGGTTAGCACTGACAAACCTATTTACATGTAGATAAATCTAATACCTGCATTTCCCTCTACTTTGAGATTAGCAGAAGTACTGACATTTTATTCAAAATCAATGTGTTAAATGTGTATTGTCAGCTGTGTGTTATTCAAAGATGTGTTTCAAGATGCCACATATGAGAAAATGATAAGCTCTTTTGACATTAAAATGATCCAACTAGGTTCTATAAAATGTTTCAGCTATATTAGTTGATAATATTTTTGGACTGCTTGATCCATTAAATTTTCAGCATTACTTTTCCTTCTAGTAGTGTTATCAGTTAAGAAGCAACTATGTATATCTGTCAAAATGGTTCTTTTTTTGGTATATTTGGTTAGTTCTGAGGTACACTGAAAGTAACTTGTTACTTATAGTTAAAGTAGCTTGCTAATTTAAAAGTTTGCTGATTATTTACTTTTTTAAAAAGTGCCTGTAGTATGATTATTCCTTTAACATCACTTCTACTACCTTCCTCTGTCAGAGGTGGAGTTAAAGATCTCTTATCAGGAATGTGCATCATTCCCACCTATGGGAAAATACTTTATATCAGCATGGAGTCAAAAGTTTAACCATTATAATTTCAATCTTTTCCCTCCCCACACCTTTCTTACAGGAACTTTACCAGTTAATGAATCTTTGGGAGGAGAGATACTGTGATTTGGAGGAAAAGTGTAAAAACATCCAGAAACCACTTAGCAGTGTTCAAGAAAATACAGAGCGGTAAGCTGTTTTAAATTTGCTTTAGCTTTTCTCTATCTGAAATTATTTCTGAATAGAAAGTTTAAATAGTACAAAAACTATCAACCCATTTTCTCATATATTTTATTCTGTTCATTTTATCATCCTCATTTCCTCTCCCCCTTTCTCTGTAATATTATATATTATATTAAATAATTATATTATATAGTACGTTGAAGTGACGTGAAGTGAAAGTTGCTCAGTCGTGTCTGACTCTTTGTGACCACCAGGCTTCTCTGTCCATGGAATTCTCCAGCCCAGAATACTGGAGTGAGTAGTTGTTTCATTCTCCAGGGGAACTTCCCAACCCAGGGATCGAACCTAGGTCTCCCACATTGCAGGTGGATTCTTTAACGTCTGAGCCACCAGGGGAGCCCATATAGTTAGTATGTTGTATTATATGATATTGCCTGTAGATGAACAATCTTTTGAATGACAGTGGATACAGATATATATATTATATAATATATAATACTATATATATATAATTTTCTGAATAAGTTAAGGTCTTTATAATCTCCACTTTCCCCCAAATACTTCAGTGTATACCCTAAAAACAAAAGATACTGTCTTATATAATAATTGTTTTATTAAAATTTAAAAAAAAATTTTATTGGAATATAGTTGATTTGCAATGTTGTGTTAGTTTCAAGTGTACAGCAAAGTGAATCAGTTAAACATATACATATATTCCATTTCTTTTTAGATTCTTTTCCCATGTAGGTTATTATAGAATATTAACTAGAATTCCCTGTGTATACGGTAGGTTCTTATTAGTTATCTATTATAACAATGAAAGTTAATATTGAGACTACTGTTATCTAATATATATACCTAATTCAAATTTTGCCAATTCTCTCACTAATGTTTTTTATAAGAAAAAAAAAAGATTTTTCTTCTGGTCCAGGATTTAATTCAGAATCACACTTTGCATTTGTCATGTCTTTTTGAGTCTCCTTTAATCTAGAGCAGTTGCTTAGTCTTTGTCTTTCATGGTCTTTTCTTTTTCCATGAGCATGGAATACTTATTTAGTAGCGTGTCCCTCATTTGGGGTGGCCTTCATGGTTAGTTGGAGTTGTCAAGAATATCACAAAAGTAGTATGTTCTTAGTGCATCTCAGATTTCAAGAGGTTTAACTTTGATAATTTGGGTATAGTGTTGTGCTCTAGATTTCTCCCCTATAAAGTTCCTTTGCAATTAATAAAGAACTTAAGGAGAGATACTTCGAAACTATATAAGTATCTTATTCTTAGAATCCATTGATATGTATATCTGAAATAATTATGATAGTGGTTGTCAAGTGATCTTTTTCTACATGTGTTAGCTGGCATTCTACTGAGAGGAAGAGCTTTCCCTTTCCCTTGCTATTTATTCTTCCATTTATGTTGTCATGACTCTTGGATTCTTTTATCCTCTGGGTTATAATCCACTATTTTTTTTTTTATTTTGATGCTCAAATTATCTCAGGTTTTGTTTTGTTGTCATTATCTTTTTTTTTTTTTTTTTTTGCCTGTGCAACATGTCATGTCAGATCTTAGTTCCCTGAAGAGGGATCAGACCTGTGTCCCCTTCAGTAGAAGCATGGAGCCCTAACTACTGGGCAGCCAGGGAGCTCCCTGTCCCAGTTTTGACTAGTGAGAGCTTCTTCAAGTTGTCTTCTATGTCCTTTTGATATGATCTGTCTTTTTTGAGGGGTCGCCAAGAAGCAGACACAACTGAGCAACTAACAGAGATACACAGCGTGGTGTTCCAGTAATCTTGTATTTTCTCAGCTCCAGCTCTAAAATCATAGTAATAGAAACCAAGATCTGGGCACTAGATGTTCTTACTGCTACTGGGGTGTCATTTCTTCTAAGGCTTCTCAGGTGGACATAGCTGGAAATATATGTGTGAATGTGTACATATATGTGCACATAAGTATCTTTTCAGTCCATGTTTGTGCTGCTTTTTCAGACTGTGAGAAACTTGGCTTTCATCCACAATATATTTACATATTTGCTCAATTTTAGAATACACATTAAGTAATTTAACAATTTCTAACTCATATTCATGATGAAATATATATTTACTAATTAGAGCAGGGTTTGGCAAACTATGACTCTGGGCTGGATGCCTGCTACTGCAGATAATTTTATTGACATAACCATGTTTGTTTACTCCATCTGCCAGTTCGTTTATATGTTGCCTTTGGCTGTATTTAGCTGCTTTTGCACTGCAAAGAGTATATCAAAGACTACTTGTAAGCCTAGAATACTTGCTATCTGGATTTTAAAGAAAAAGTTTGCTGATTCCTGCATTAGTGTTCAGTGTTACTTTATAGTTCATTGCTTGCCAGTCTCATATCCTTATCATATAGCTCAATCAGACTTATGTTTTCTTTTAGAAGTTTTACAATTTTGTGTAAGATTTAAATCCATGAGTTTTTAAAAAAAAAATTTGGCCATACCACATGGCTTGCAGTAACTTAGTTCCCTGACCAGGGATCAAATCTGAGTCCTTGGCAGTCAAAGTACGAAGTCCTAACCATTGGACTGTCAGGGAATTCCTCATGATCTGGTTTTAAATTTTTGTGTAAGCTGTGGAATTTGTCAAGATTTTTGCCTGTAGATATTATAAACTCACAAGGATGAGAATATTCTGATACTTACCCCTATTTTTGCCCATTAAATTGTTCCTTCCTGAAGTTTCAAGCTTTCTTCTGTTTGGAGAACTTCCTTTAGTCTTTGGGGTAGGTCTGCTGTCCACAAATGCTGTTTTGCTTTGTCTGACAATATCTTGATTTTCCTTTCATTCCTGAACAATATTTTCACTGGCTATAGAATTCAGGGTTGACAAGTTTTTTCTTTCAGCACCTGGAATATGTTGTTTCATTTCCTTTTGGTCTCCAGGAGATGAGAAATACACAGTTACTCAAATCTTGTTCATGTATAGGCAGTTTCTCTGTAGCTGCTTTTAAGATATGTGTTCGCTTATGTATTTCTTTGACTTAATTCTCTTTGGGTTTGCTCAGCTTCTTGAAGGTGGCACTAGTGGTAAAGAACTGGTAAGAGATGTGGGTTTGATCCCTGGGTCAGGAACATCCCCTGGAAAGAGGGCACGGCAACCCATTTCAGTATTCTTGCCTAGAGAATCCCACTGACAGAGGAGCCCGGTGGGCTGTGGTCCGTGGGATCGCAAAAAGTCGGACATGACTGAAGCAACGTAGCAGGCAGCTTCTTGAATCTGTAGACTTAGGTCTTTCACCAGACTTTGAAATTTTCATCCTTTTTTTTTTTAAAACCAAGATTGATCGATTGATTTTTTTGGCCTTGGCACACAGCTTGTGGGATCTTTGTTCTCCAACCAGGGATTGAACCTCAGGCCATGGCAGCACCAAGTCCTAACCATTTGACTACCAGGGAACTCCCTCCATTGTGTCTTTGAACATTTTTCAGCACTGTATTTTTTCTCCTCTGATCTAGAACTTTGATGACACAAATGTTCAGTGTTTGTTTTTTTTTTTATTGTGGTCCCATAGTTCTCTGAGACTATAGATATATAGTCTATTTTCTTTTGATAAGATTGAGTAAATTCTATAATCTGTCTTTATGCTCCCTGACCCTTCTTTTGTCCTGTTTAATCTACTGTTGAACCCATTCAGTGAGATGCTTTATTTCAATTACTGCTTTTTTTCAGTTTTATAATTTCCTTTTATTTCTTTTTAAAAATCTCTTCTATTTCTTTGTTAAGATTCTCTTTCTCTATTTTCTAGATGTATTTTAATTGCTCGTTGAAAATTAAGATTCTCTTTCCCTTTTTTCTAGATGCATTTTAATTGCTCATTGAAAACATTTTTATGATGGTTGATTAAAATCCTTATGAAATTGTTCCAACATTTGAATTATCTCAGTGTTGGTAGCTCTTGTCTTAACTCATTCAAGGTGTGATTTTCCAGAGCGGTTTACAGTTGTTTCCTGAACATTTTGTTTATTATGTTAGGCGATTCAGAACCCTATTTAAATCTTTTTTAAGTGGGAATGTCTTGGCCCACCTTTTGGGGCTGTGATTCCAATAACACTTTAATTTTCAGAGCTCTAGTGGTTTTATTATGGCATGCTTCATTCCTGTGCTACCCATATGAGAAAAATCTGTATTCTGCTTTTGATGAATAATGTGTTCTAAATATGTCATTTAGGACAATTGGTAGTGCTATTCAGGTCACCTGTATCCTTACTGAATTTCTGTTTACTTGTTCTACTAATAAAGGGGTATTGAAATTGACTTTAATTGTAGATTTGTCTATTTCTTTTCTCAGTTCTGTCAGGTTTTTGCCTCATATAAATGATGCTCTGTTGTAGATGCATACACAGGAGGGTTGATATATCTTGGAGAATTGACCTTTTGTCATTATGTATTAATAGAGTCCCTTTTTATCCTTGATAATTTTCGTTATTCTGAAGTCTGCTGTCTGAAATTAATTCAAAATGTTCTGGCTCAGGTGGTAAAGAGTCTGCCTACAGTGCAGGAGACCTGGGTTCGATTCCTGGGTCAGGAAGATCCCCTGGAGAAGGAAATGGCTACCTACTCCAGTATTCTTGCCTGGAAAATCCCATGGACAGAGCAGCCTGGCAGGCTACAGGCTGTGGGGTTGCAAAGAGTCAAACAGGACTGAGCAACTTCACTTTCACTTTCTTTAAATACAAAAAAATGTTAGTTTTCTATTGACTGCTATTTGCATAATATAGCTTTCTCCATCTCTTTACTTTTGAAGTAAGTCTTTATATTTAAAGTGGATTTCTTATAGACAGCATATAATTGGATCTTCTTTTTTTTTTTTTAATCAAATCTAATGATGTATGGCTTTTAGCTGGTGTGATTAGACCATTCTCATTTAAATATTGGTATGGTTGGATTAAAACCTACCATTTTGTCATTTTCTATTTGTTGCATCATTTGTGCTTTGTTTTCATTTTTTCCTTTCCTAATTTAAGTCAAGCATCTTTATGTTTTCATTTTATCTCCCACTGACTTGTCATTTATTCTTTTAAAATTACTTTTTAAAACTGGTTTTCCTAAGATTAATAATATATATTTTAAAATAATTTTAATCCACCTCCAAATAGTTTGCTGTTTCATGTATAATGAAAGGACCTTAACAGTATATTCCCAATTCCTCCTTCCTATCTCATACGCATTGTTTTCATATATTTTACTTATACATATACATATGCTATATTTATCCAGTACATTGTTCCTCTGCTTTATCTATTTTCTTTCTTAATATGGCTTCTAGAAATTTTTAAATTGTGTATATGACTCGTATTTCTATTGAATGACGCAGCTCTAGAATTCTGGATGTCACCTCTCCTACTACTAACTCCTGTCATCAGTTTTTCAATTCTGTTGTTGGTCCTATTCATTATATCATGTTCCATTCTGAACTCTTCCTTCTAGATTCTGAATCTAGGAAGCATTTCCCTACTTTTTATTTCTAGTGGGTTGTGATTCCTTGAGGGGATGGATTTGTGTCAATAACCTGCAAGCTTACCACTTAATTTTCTTTTCCTTTTTCAATTATTTCCACTTTATCGGTAGCTGAACTTTGGTTTTGGGCACATTTGCTTCTCCACTTAATTTGCTCACATGGTATACCATCTAGTGGTAATAGATGGTATTAGAATAGAAACTTCATTCCCCAAAGTTTAACTCTGCTCCTATGAGATGACTTTGAATGCTATTGATATTATTAGGGAACTTTAAGGAGAGAAGGAAGCCACTGATGAATTTTAAATATATATTTTGATATTAGTTTCATATCAGCATAATGTTTCATTGCACTATATGTGCTATATGTATAATCTGTCACATCTCAATATACTTGTCTTTTAATTATTAGAAAGTTTTATAACTGACTTTGTTCTATAATATTTATAGTTTTTTATTTATTTTGTGTCATAGACAAGGCAAAACGGCTTAAGAACAGAATGACTTAACTGATTGTGGACAGTTTAGGGACTATAAACTAGAGGCTACAGGCAATAGGAGATGTTCTTAAGTAACATAATTCAGTTGTTGTTTAGCTGCTAAAATTGTGTCCAGCCTTTTTGCAACCCCTGGACTGTAGCCCGCCAGGCTTCTCTGTCTATGGGATTTTCCAGGTAAGAATACTGGAGTGGGTTGCCATTCCTTCTCTAGGGGATCTTTCCAACCCAGGGATTGAACCCTCATCTCCTGCATTGCAGGTGGATTCTTTACCACTGAGCAACCTGGAAGGAGTAAAACACTTAAGCAGAGTTCATTTTAATAACCATATAGTTAATATTCTAAGAGGTGTGAAGTAAAGTGTCACATCTGGAAAAGGGCTGAGAAAGGTTTTATAAGAAAAGAGATATTTTCAAAAGTCATTTAGTCACAGATGTGATATCAGTCTGCTGTGAAAAGACAAGAACTTGAACTCTGGAATAAGACTACTAAGGTTTGAATATTTCATTTTTGAGCTGTGTGATCTTGGGCAAGTTACGTATCCTTTGAGTCTTAGTTTTCCATTTTAACAGTGTTATTCTCTTTTCCTGTAGGAAATCTAAAGGTATAATTAGCAAAACAACTTCTCAGAGTGAAAAATTTTGTGCTGATTTTGATGATTTGTCAGAGGAACTCAGACATTTTAACCAAGAACATACAAAATTGGTTGAAGAGTCTAAGAAACACTGTGATAAACTCAGTAGCAACCTTGAAATAATTTCTAAAGAGACCAAACAGAGATGCGAGGCTCTGAACACAAGCACACTTTGTTTTTCTGAACAGTGGGCATCTTGGTTAAGTAAAAGGCAAGAGGAACTTCAGAATTTATTGAAGGTAATTACTTTGTAACTGGAATCTCCCTTGGGGAGAACAGTGATAATCAGAAAATTTTATATTCTTGGCTAAGAATTGACTTCAAAACACATGCTAAAGTATAATGAATAACATAAAGTTGTAAGGTAAGTTGGTATGCTTATACATGATCTTGTTTCACATATACGTTTCCTAGATCTCCAGATGATTTAACATTTATCTGATCTGTCCTATATCTATCTTTGGTTTTTGATTTGTTAGTTACTTTGGTTTAGAGCACGCTGTCCTTTGGTATATAATACTTTTCACTTATAAATGACTTTTACTTTTGTTTGGGTACATTCAAACCTGTTATTGCTTTAAGTATTTAGGATATTGTTCTGGTTACTCAGAAGACATCTGATAGGTTTGTGGGTTTGCTTGAACTTTATATTTGCATGAACCCTTTGTGGCTTGGTTTTTCTTCTGTGCAATGAAAGGATTTTACTACTATTCTTAGAAATTAGGTAAAATAACTTAAGTATTTTAATCTATATAACCTATTTTCACAGAAAGGAACCATGACTAGTAGAAAAATAGGTAATTTCAGGTTTAGAGCAGGAAGTATACCAGATGAGCCTATAGATCTTGTCATACCAGAAAGTAAAGATGCTGTTAAAGATTAATGGAATTGTCTCAAAAAGACTTAGGAGCCAACCTGACACTCCCTTATTAGAGGTGGTACAATTTGAGCATCATGAGGAATAAGTGCTACAACAGATTCAGTTCAGTTCAGTCGCTCAGTCGTGTCCGACTCTTTGCGACCCCATGAATCAGCACGCCAGGCCTCTCTGTACATCACCAACTCCCGGAGTTTACTCAAACTCATGATTAAGATATATCAAATATGTTAAAATTGATAAATTCATAGAAATTTCATTAGTCTCCTTTGGTTCATGCTAGGGAAGCAGTAAATTATTCTAAGAAGTAGTCAATGAAGGGAAACAATTGAAAGGTCATCTGTCTTTACTGAAAGAACTCTGTCTTGGTTTAGCAGGGTAATGACTGACGAAAAGTGTTTCAAAGAAGAATTCCAGCTAGTAAAATGCAGAAGAAATGATAGAATTAGGATATCACCATCTTGCAAAACCCCTAGTGAAATAATCCTTGTGGACGTTAGTGACTGCGTATACCATTTGAGCAAAAGCTGATGAGAGATCTTTATAACTAAGAAGGTGACCATACTCAAACACACTGGTTGATTTTTTCCGTGCAGCTTGTGAGATTTTTCAGTCCCCAACCAGGGACTGAACCTCGGCCCTTGGCAGTGAAAGCACAGCATCCTAACCACTGGATGACCAGGGGATTCCCCACACCGATTAATCTTAATGTGAGACACACAACCAGGCATTATGTACTTTCAGTACCACCTATGAAATATTCTTGCCAAAAAGTTAAAACCTGGTCTAGATTAAGCCTTTAGATCTAACTAATTTGTAGAAAATACAGAGGACAAATGAACATGTGAAAATAACAGAGGTGCAATTGAACATATCTAATAATTGAGATATTCAGTAGAGCATAAATACCTGGTTTCTTCAATGAAATTTTCTTTCAAAGCAGAAAGTATGGATAACCTATATTAAAAGAGTTCAGACCTAGAGGGCCTTAAGCCCTGGTTTACCTAGCATAGTCCTTGTTTATATTTATTGCACTGGGGTAATTATTGTTAATGGCCCTTTTTACTCTTAGAATATCTCAGTTTTGATGAGAAATTATATAGTCATTTACTTAAGACAGCAACCAAATCTAATGATGAATTCTGATTCAAACAAGTCTGAAAAACATGAGAGAACTCATGAAATTTAAACACTGACTAGACATTTGATGTAAAGAAAGGAATGCTAAATTTTTTAGATGTGAGTTCAGTTCAGTTCAGTTGCTCCGCTGTGTCTGACTCTCTGTGACCCCATAGACAGCGGCAGGCTAGGCCTCCCTGTCCATTACCAACTCCCAGAGTTTACTGAAACTCATGTCCCTTGAGTCGGTGATGCCATTTAGATGTGAGAGTGATCTTAAAAAGTTCTTAACTCTTGGAGAAGTACGCGATGTAAAAGGATAAAATGATACAGAAATTGCTTCAGAACTGTCTTGGTGGAGAGCAGGAGTAACTGACCAGTCTTAATTGATCTATATCCCATGTAGTAATAAACGGTGAGGTTGGTAGTGAATATAAAGGGGTTATTAGTATTACTATTTATACTTTTACGTGTGTTTCTAAAACCTTTGTTATGGAAAATTTCAAGGTAAGAAGTTAAAATGTTGCATAAAGGATGGGCAACTTTGATCTTAGTAATGAAATCTCATTTGCATCATTTACAGGTTGTAAACCAAGGCTGTGAGACTTCAAGTTTAGAGATTACTGAACAATTAAGTGGGCATAAAACAGCTAATGAGAACCAGCAAAACTTTTTTCTCAGTCAGATAACTATTGATGAAGAAGAATTAATGACACGAAGTCAAGAACTTAATAAAACTGTAAAAATAGGTTTGACTAAGCTTAACTGCTTTCTACAACAGGATCTGAAACTGGACATCCCAACAGGTACTTTTAAAGGGAAATTGATTTAAAAAATTTTTGAAATTGAATTCAACTGTATACAGTGCTGGTTGTTCCTAGAAACTAGGTCTTGCCATTCCCTGACACAGATTTACCATCTCACTCTGATTAACTCAAATATGGAAAAACTGGAATCATAAAGTAGGTTTAATTAAGCATTAGATGATATACATAGCATATACTCCCAGAAACTTGGGCAATCACAATTCAGTAAAAGTTTACAAACATTCAGGTAACTGGCTTTATTAAGAGAGCACATTTTAGAAATGTGCTAAAGAGAGCACAAAAAGAAAGCCTACCAAAAAAAAAAAAGCCTACCATCTATCTAGCACTGTTTATAAAAGGACATTTTAATACCAAAAATGGAGGAATGTAATTAAATACATCTAGTTTAATGCAAGGTTTACCACATTGTACATTTTTTATGTGTACCTCTCCTTTTGTCAGGGACCGTTTAGATTGGCATTCAGGAATTACCATTTTGGGAGGTCAGAGCAGTATAAGCTATAATGTATTCAGGGAGGCCTTTATGAGAGAAGGTGTAACAAACTATTTAACACAGGAAGAGTAATTGAGTTATTCATTAGGTTGCGGTAGTGGTGACACTGTAAATTTATTAAAAATCATTGAGTGTATTTTGTGGTATGTAAATTATACTTTAAAGTTTTTTGTTTTTTTTTTTAAGCAGTTATAAAAGGAGATGGCACTAAAGGATGCTAGTTAATTTTTTTTCCCCAAGACTCTTGATATTTATTATCCATTTTTCAATAAAATTAGAAATATAAATGTTAAGTGAAAAGGCCAGTGCCTGTGTAAATTATGAGAACAGGAATTATTATAAAGAAATGTAGCTGGTTAATATTTACTTTCCACCAAATTTACAGTAAAATGATTATTCCTATCTAACTGATCATGCTGAGAAAATTGTGTCTTATTCCAATAATGTTGCCATTTTTTTCAGAACACTCTGAATCCTTTTAGAGCCTACAATACATCTTCTGTAGGTGGAAAAATTCATGTTTTGGCATAGGTTGGATCTTGCAGTTGGTTGAGTTGTCAATTTAGGAAATATTTTAAGCACATATGCCTGACAGATAACAGAATTGATTCACATATGTGGCAGTAGTTATATTTTTGAAAGACAAAGACTTACTGGGAAGTATAAGTTTTAGCATTAAAAAAATTGGGAGAGAAGTTCAAGGCGGGGGACATATGTATAACTGTGACTGATTCATATTAATGTTGGCAGAAACCAGTACAATATTATAAAACAATTATTGTTAAGTTAAAAAAACCGTACTCATAAGCCACCTTTCAATTTTTACCACTTATATCCACTAAAGGTACGACCCCACAGAGGAAAAATTATGTATACCCATCAACACTGGTGAGAACCCAGCCACGTGAACAACTCCTTGATGAGTTGAAAATGAAACAGCCTGAGCTATTAACAACACTAAACTGTTCAGAAAACAATGAAGAGACTAGTCAGGTAAAATTTATTTTAGGCATCATAATTTTAGAATTCTCCCATAAACTTTTTTTTTTAATTATTTATTTATTGTATTACTTATTTTGGCTGTGCTAAGTCTTTGTTGCTGCATGAGGGCTCTCTCTAGTTGTGACAATCGGGGGCTGCTCTCTAGTTGCGACGGCTTCTCTTGTCGCAGAGCCAGGCCCTAGGTGTATGGTCTTCAAGAGTTGGGGCACGTGGGCTTAGTTGCTCCTTGGCATGTAGGTTCTTCCTGAACCAGGGATCCACCCGATGTCCCTGCATTGCAAGACGGACTCCTAGCCACTGGACCACCAGGGAAGCCCTAGACAGTGTTTATGTTGTGTTTATTATGTGCTTGACATTGTTCTGAGCATTTTACATATATATATATATTTACTTAGTTAATTCTCTCAGTAACTCCGTAAGGTGAATGCTAGTACTATATCCCCATTTTAACAGGTGAGGGAACTAAGAATTACCTTGTCCCAAATCACAAGGATGGAGCTGGAAGTAGAACATAGAGAATCTCCACAATCTGTGCATTTAACTACAGTAATTATAGAAAAGTTGGGAAATTCGAAAGTAAAGAAGAAAGTAAAAAGTAAACTATAATCTCTTTATTCTGAGATTATCACATTTAACACTTTATTATAGTACTTCTCTATGTGAAAACATAACAGGAATTATTTTTATTATCTTGTAGACTTTCTGCTAATTTTGTTGAGGTTTAACTTTTAAGTAATGGACATTGTGTTATTTTTCAAAGAAGAAAACTGCCTTGTGTGAAGATTTTTTTTTAACCCTGCCCCCTCCATGTGAAGATTTTTAAGCCCTGGGAATTTATCAATTCATCTAGCTTCTTCTTTTAGGACTTGGGTGAAGAAAATGCGGTTCCGGTGCTCACTGTTGAAGAACCTCTAACTCAGGAACCATCTGTAGATACTAGTTTGGATTGTTCATCGAGTGGTGGGGTTCCATTCTTCCAGGTACCTGATTGTATCTTGTTAGATAACCCTTCCACATCTAACATAAATCTGTCATTTGCTATCCAGTATAAAGGCATTGCTCTTGATGGATGGAACAGGAAAAGTATTTTAGTCATTCCTTTGGGATGGCTTGTTAACTTTTCTGGTTTAAAGAATTTACACAAGTATAATTGATTAGGGATTTTTTGGTAGGATAAATAAACTCAAAGTTTGACTTATTCCCATCCTTGGCTGGTAATCTTCTGTTGTTATCCTTACCCCTTTTCTACTTCCTCCATACTCAGAATGATACTAAAAGCAGTCATTTCTCTCTTCCCTCCACCTTTGACGTGGATGTCCTGGAGCCTATCTCTTCCCACTGTCAGACTTTGAAGGCGAAGACATTTAAATTGAGATTTGAATGCCTCTCCGGTTTAAAGACTGAGTCTCCTGCCTGAGGCTTTTCTCCTATTAACTATTCCCCCAGGTAGCCTGCAGTTCTCACCTGCCGAGATATTGAGCATTTACATCCTGTGCCCTTTCCTTCCCCCTTTTCACCACTTTTGGGAGTATAACACTAAGCTGTCTAATCTTTCCCTCTCATTTAAAGGCATAAGCCTAGACAGAGTCTGTGAAGTAAGAATTTCCTTACATAGGATGTTAATGTCTACATTTTATATCATAGTTGAAGTGCTGCTTCTGATGCGTCTATGCTCTCACCATGATCTAAAGAGTCTCCATTCCTATTAAACTATTAAATTAAGCTATTAGGTTCCTATTAACCTATTAATCTGAGCTGCTTTAGCTCAGATTTTATTAAATTCCTCTCTCCCTGCATCAAGGCAATTTTATCCCCCAAATCTTCCTACCTTTTGCTTTATTCTTTACTATTAAAAAATGCTAAATATATTTCTATTTTTCAACCCTCTCTTCCATCTTATAAAATTAAGGAAAGGGAAAGATAAGAGAACTTTAGTGACTGCTTAATCCCTATTTGAAAATTCTCTCATTATTACAGCATATGATGTTCTGAAGGCCAGGCTTATTGGTTCAGTTATGGCAAGGAAGTTCCTACAGTACCTGAAAAGACTTGGGATTGGATTTGAGACCTTTAGCTAAAGTCCAGAAATTATTTTTTTCTCTGATATCTATCTGCTTTGGGGAAGTTTTCTAGGTTAGAAACTCTAAAGTTGCTTTACAATTTGTCTAAAAATTGATGAGTGGGTCTACAAGGAAAGTCATCAGTTACTAAAGCTCTCTAAGGGCAAGGTACAAGGATTCCAATGAAGTATTCCCAAATGAGAAACATGAAATAAGTTTTTTAAAAGATAAAATATAGGTTAAATAAAAAGTATCTTGAGATAGCCTATAGATCTATGCTTAAAATAGAATTACCTCTTTTTTTTTTTGAGGGGGGGTGCTGCATCTTACAGCCCATGGGATCTTAGTTCCCTGACCAGGGACTGAACCCTGGCCCTGGCAGTGAAACCACAGGGTCCTAACCCCTGGACTGCCAGGGAAGTCCCAGAATTGCCATTTTTGTACAGTCGCCCATCTTTGTTTCCCTAGAGCATGATTTTAGCAGCAGCACTATTGACATTTTGAGCTGGCGAATTCTTTGTTGTGGTGACCTGTCCTGTGTATTATATGGTATTCATGAGCAGCTTCCCCGGCTTCTGTCCACTGGAAGCCAGCAGTACCCCCTCTAGCTTTAACAACCAAAAACATCTTCAGAGAGAAGCAAACGTCCCGAGAGGCAAAAGTCTCCCTGTTGATAACCATGGCCCTACAGTAAAATCTGTAATTATTTTTTTGGAAAACCATACAGAAAATTAAATTCCTTTCTCAAACACACCCCCCACTTGGTGATAAAATAAGAAGGCATTCATTTCTACTTTCCAGGCAAAGTGTTGGCTCAAATTTGCACTGAGTATTTCTAAAGTTTTCCACACCTAATTTCTTCCCTGTAAACCAGAGAATTTTGAAAATAGAATATGATTAATATGTGTCACATGTTACTTTATATTGACTTAATTTTCTCCTTTAAATCCACAGCATAAAAAATCACATGGAAAAGACAAAGAAAACAGAGGCACTAATCCATTGGAGAAGTCTAAAGTAGAAGAAATAATAGAGCAACCTGTTACGAAGAGCAGATTACCTCTACGAGCCCAGAACAATTTTTAGTTAACTTGAGGATTGGTAATTTTATTTTTTAGGGAAATGAAAAATAAAACCTGTAACCCCAGAACTTGAGCCTTGTGCGTAGACTAAAAACGAGTAGAAAATATCAAGGCAGTACTGTAAAGTAGTTGAATTTACTATCTATTTTTCTGTCATTGCTGTAGTTCCCTCTATGTTAAGTTGGATTTCATTTGGGATTTGCATGGAGTAAATATGTATTTCTAGCTTTTGATATAAAATAGCGCTTTCAGAACAAATGAAAAATGTTTTCTTGTGTATTACTAAATAGCAGATAGATAGATGCTGCAGTGTTCTTTTAGGCTTGAACTTATATAGGTAAATATCACCAGGACTTGGTCTTAGGAAGGCCATATCCTTTCTTTTCTTACTATGATTGAATTATGTTTATCTTTCCTTGCCTCTTTCCCTAGACTTTTTCATTCTGCCTGCTCAGCTCACTTTCTCCCTTTTTGTCACCAAGCCATTTGTAGAGCTAGAAAATGGTATCTATCCATTATTATTATGAGATAGCCAGAGTTTTATCTAGAAATCTTTGACACTTTTCTGTGGTTATCTCTAAAATCACTGTCAACAGTAAACATAACCCTGGAAATGTCCTGTTTGTTTCCCCCAGAAGTGAAAAAGCATTTCATTCCTTTATGAGGCCTAACATATTAGCTCCTACAGAGTTCACAAAAAGCCATCCTCTCCAGAATATACATTGCTATTATGGGAGAAAAACCCTGAGTTCTGATTAATGGCTGTGTGACCCCATTTTGAGGCCTTTATCTTGTGTAAAAGGTCACACTGATTTAAGGGCTTTTTGAAGCTATTGATTATGAGTGTAATTTATATTCTTTTGTTTACTTGGTAAAACTTTTTGTTGTTCTTTGTATATAATAAAATATGTATGTATATATTTTTCTTTACTGTAATCTTAATCCTTAATTGAAGGTCCCTGATATTCTTTTGATCTAGCAGCCAAATTTCTGGAAGTTGGGATGTTTCAGCATGAAGAACCAGAGCACTTAGAAAATATATGCAAAGAATAAATTTTGTGCCGCATCAAGTTAAGTGTAGAAATTCAGAGTTTGATTTTGATAACTAACACCAAGCTCTGTTGGAGAATTAGAAAATGTGCTACTTCAAGCAACTCAATTTGCCTTGCAGAGTATTAATTATCTTAATAAAAATGATCATATAATTTCTCTGCAAAATCAGATGTCAATACAAGCTATGAATAATATCTAATAAAAATAAGCTACCCTGGGTAAATCCATGATTAATAAATTTGATCTCTACATTAACTTGCTTGTCTCATTATTTCTTATTTTGCAGTGGGTATGTTTACAGAGTTAAGCAAGTTGTATTAAAATTCCTAAAATAAACTTCTGTACAGGTACCAGCAAGGAAAAAAGGCCTTGGTAAACATCCCAGCTTTCAGTTGCACTCCACGGGGCTACACCTTAGTGTGAGATGAATGAGAAGCAGATTGGCCCTCACAGGGCCTGAAGTCCAGCTTTAAGCCATCTCATTCCCAAACTGTTTTAAGGTTATCTAGGAATGCTAATGCAGCTGGTTGAACAGCCTACAGAAGCCAAAATAAATCAGGAGAATTTTAACATCTAGAGCCTTAAGTTAACTCGGTACTTTTTAATATAGTGTGAAGCACTCACAAAGTAACCTTCAGCAAAAATAGAGTAGCTTCAAGGACCCATCATTCCTCCTCAGAGATGAAAACATTCAGAAATAATTTTGTCATAACTTGGAAAAACAGAAGTTTATAGAACCAAGCAAATGTTGCATCAGGAACAAAGTAACCTAAAAATTAGAAAAGCCTTTTGGTGTTTTACTTGCCCTTGCACCATCCCCCTTCCCAGCTCTGTGGTAGTCTTGAAGACAGGCAGAAGCCTGTGGGTCTCAGAGTGGGACCTTGTTCCCTGGTCCTGAAGAAGCTGAGGCAGTTTTAATCTCAAAAATTTGTTGAAACCTGTTTAGGCCAACATGAAGGACTGAAGCAAGGCACTTTTGTTTCAGCTAACTGAACTCAGGTTGAAAAATGGTAGGCATTTCTCAAAAATATTGTAAGCAAAAACCTGCTGCCACGTTTGGCAAAAGATTACAGTTGAGGTAGATAAAGGTGTGCCCAAAGCCTCAGAGGAAATAATGGGGGAGAATTTCCTAGGGAAATCAGGCTATTCAAAAACAACAGTGTATACTAGGGAACTGAGAAAGCCATCTATGTTTAGGGCAAGTTGCATGTTTAGAGAAGACCTGAGAAGACCCAAGTGTTCACTGGTGGCTGAACTCTGGGCTCAGCACAAGTAGGAAGTGAAGGCTAAGCAGATTTAAAAATGATCTAGCTAAGCACTAAAGGAATGCTCCAATATAGCCACTCTACAAAGACTGGGAAGAGGTTTTTCCCCTTTTGTTTTAATTCTTGTCTTACATATATTTTTGCCACCAGCATTCAAGGAAATCTGTCAATACTAGCTGAATATAAGCAAAAAAGTCTTCAAAGAAAAGTCAAGTGAGACATTACAAAAACAGTTGAGAAAAGTAACTAAACTGCTACAGCCCACAGCAAGGAACAAAAACAAACCAAGAGGCATGAAGAATCTGATGGCCAAAGTTACCATAATATTCAAATGTTTTCAACAAAAGACTGGGTATTTTGCAAAGTATGGCTCATTTGCAGAAGAAATTAACAAACTTGCTGAGGTAGCATAAACTTTGGAATTTCAATCAACTGTCTCAATTATGCTCACGGAGCTAAAGGAGTCCAGTAAGTTGTCTCAACAAATAGAGAATATCAGTGAAGAAATTGTAAAAAGGAACCACACAAATCTGGAGCTGAAAAGTAACTGAAGTGAAAAAAAATCACTAGAAGTTTCCAATAGTATATATGAACAGGCAATTGAAAGCCAGTGAACTTGAAGCTAAGTCAATTGAAATTGTCCAGTTGGAGAATCAGGAGGGGAAAAGAATGAAGGACAAATAGAATTTAAGAGACCTGTAGAGCATAATGAAATAACATTTGCAAAAATAAAGTACCAGAAGGATAGAGAAAGGAGCAGAAAGAATACTTGAAGGAATAATGGCTGAAAACTTCTCAGATTTGCTAAAACATTCAAAGCTGCATATACAAGATGCTCAACAAGTCCAAACAGTATAAACTCAAGAGATCCACAAGACATATTATAACTGAACTGTTAAAACTGAAGACAGAATCTTGAAAGCAGCAAGAGTGTAGTCTTCAGGAAAATGCAAATTAAAACCACAGTTAAATATCACTTCACATCCACAAGAATAGCCATAGTAAAAACAAAATAACAAAAACAAAAACAACAAAATAACTTCCCTGTTGGTCCAGTGGCTAAGACTCTGCACTTTCACCGCAGGGGGCCCCAGGTTTGACCCCTGGTTGGGGAACCCAAGATCCTGCCTGATGCACAGTGCGACCCAAAACAAAAAATAACAAGTGCTGGTGAAGATAGTCAGTGGAAACCCTCATATACTGCTTGTGGGAATGAAAAATGTCAGCCACTGTTTAAAAAGAGCTTGGTGGTTCCTAAACAAAATGTAGAATTACCATTTGACCCAGCAAATCTACTCTTAGATAGCTATCCAAGAGAAAAGAAAAAATTTATCCACACACAACTGTATACAGATGTTCATGTTAGCACTATAAATGCTATAAGTGATACAAGTGTCCATCAACATAAAATGGATAAAATACATATAATGGATTATTACTTAGCCATAAAAATAATGAAGTGCTGATACCTGCTACTGTGTGGATAAACCTTGAAAAAAACTGCTAAGTGAAAGAAGTCAGATGCAAAAATTCATATATTGTGTGTTTACATTTGTATGAAATATCCAGGATAGGTAAATTCATAGAAACAGATTGGTAGTTGCCAAGGTTGTTCTGAGTTGGGAGAAAGGGAGTGATTGCTTAACGAACGTGGACTTTTGTGATGTTGGAAATGTGTTGGAACCAGGTAGATGTGGTGGTTGTACAACACTGTGAATATACTAAATGCCATGGAATTATTTTTTTAATTAAAAATTTTGAGGTATAATTGGCACATATTAGTTTGATTATACAACAATTTGATATTTGTATACATTGTAAAATCACCACAATAATTCTCACAATTATTCATTTTATGTGATTTTGACCTAAAAATAAAAGCCATTCAAAATATAAACTGAGTCCTATCATCTATTAAAGAAGTACTTGAATCATAAAGGCATTAATATTGTAGGTAGAACTGATGAGCAGATAGTAAAATGTTCTTAAAGAAACATGACAATTTAAACATATGCTGTATACATTGTGTGCCCATAAAACACAGCTCTTTACGCTCCTTTAAAAATAATCTGGGCTTCCCTGGTGGCTCAAATGGTAAAAAATCTGCCTGCAATGAAGGAGACCCAGGTTTGATCCCTGAGTTGGGAAGATCCCCTGGAGAAGGGAATGGCATCCCACTCCAGTGTTCTCACTTGGAGAATTCCATGGACAGAGGAGCCTGGCGGGCTACAGTCCATGGGGTTACAAGGAGTTGGACACAACTGAAAGAGTTGGCCGTGACTGAGCGACTAACACTTTCATTTTCAAACAATAATCCAGTATACAAAGAGTGAAAGTGAAAGTCATTCAGTCGTGTCCGACTCTTTGCGAGTCTATACAGTTCATAGAATTCTCCAGGCCAGAATACCCAGGTATCAAACTCAGGTCTCCCGCATTGTGGAAGGATTCTTCACCAGCTGAGCGGTAAGGAAAGCCCAAGAATACTGGAGTGGGTAGCCATCCCTTCTCCAGGGGATCCTTCTGACCCAGGAATTGAACCGAGGTCTCTTGCATTGCAGGCAGATTCTTTATCAACTGAGCTATCAGGGAAGCCCAATATACAAAGAGACCGAACATTAACAGGAAAGACAACAGAAACAAATTACAGAAATTAAAGCTAACGGAGTTGCTTTAAGATAATTAAGATAATTTTTATCTTAACTTTTAAGATAATTAAAAAATTAAACATTTAAAGAATTTATAGACACAATGAAATATTTTGGATGAAAACTGGAAATTATTTTACAAAGAATCAATAGAAATTCTGGAACTGAAAAAATATAATAAATTATGAACACAGGGAATGAGTTTAGTTGCTGAACAGACCTCATTAAGAGAGTTTTCAAAGCAGATGATAGGGACTTCCCTGGTGGTCCAGTGGCTGGGACTCGATGCTCCCAGTGCAGGTGGTCTGGGTTTGACCCCTGGTCAGGGAATTAGATCCAGTATGCTGCAGCTAAGACCCAGTGCAGCCAAATACATACATACTTTAAAAAAAGCGGATGATAGGTTGGAAGAAAATGATTACACTGAAGCATAGCAAGACGTAAGGATAAGAAACATGAAAGAAACAGGACATGGTGAAGAGATTAAACATGTATATAATTAGTGCCTCACAAGGAAGAAGAGAGAACGGGACTGAAGCATTATAATCCTGAGCAGGACAAATGCAAAATCATACCTAGGTATACCACAGGCAAACTGCTAAAAGGATAAACGAAATAAGGAAGTAAAAACAATAGAGATAATTAAACTGCTGAAACAAAATAACTGATTGCCACCACAATGAAAATATTTTTTAGGAATGATGGTGCATTAAAGGCATTTTATGTGTCTAAGAAATGAAAATTGAGTTTTGTCATCACCAATCTGGCACTAAAGGAAACACTAAAGGGTGTTCTTTAGGCAAAAAGAAAATGATATCAAATGGCCTCTCAGAGATGTAGCAAAGAATAAAGAACAATAAAAAATATAAATGCATCAGAAAGGTAAATTATCACTGTAAAACAGTAACAGTATTTTATGAGTCTAAAATATATATGGAATTAAAACCCTCAAGAATAACACATAAGATGGAAGAAAGTTAGGAGGAGTTAAAACAGTCAAAGATTCTTTGATTATCGGGGAGGTAGTGAAGATTCTAATTTTAGACTATAAGTAAAGTCTAAGTAAAATATTAAATATTAAATTTGAACATATTATATCATTGGATAAATTTTTTTTGTAAATATCAGTAGGGCCAAGTTGATTGATAGGGTTGTAGGTCTTCCATAACATTACTAATCTTCTTTGTAGTTGTTCTGTTAATTAAAATGTTAAAGTCTCAGAAATTCTCTGGTGGTCCAGTTGTTAAGATTCTATTTTCACTGCCAAGGGCCCAGATTTGATACCTGGTCACGGAACTAAGATTCCACAAGCACTTAATGCAGCTCCCCCGCACCCCGCCCCCCGCAAAAAAAAAAAAAAAAAAAATGTTGAACTCTCTAACTGTAACTTTTAAAATTTCTCCTTTCAGTTCTTTCTTTCTACTTCTAGCACTTGTGCTATGAAAGTGAAAGTCGCTCAGTCCTGTTGGACTCTTTGTGACCCCATGGACTATACAGTCCATGAAATTCTCAGGCCAGAATACTGGAGTGAGTAGCCTTTCCCTTCTCCAGGGGATATTCCCAACCCAGGGATCAAATCCGGGTCTTCCACATTGCAGGTGGATTCTTTACCAGCTGAGCCACTTGCGTTGTGAAGTACACATATATTTAGAATTGTTACACTTCTTGATGAATCAACACCTTTATCAATATGTCCCTTTTTATTCTTGGTGACATTCCTTAAAGTGAAAGAGTTAGTCCCTTCAGTCATGTCTGACTCTTTGCCACCCTACGGGCTGTAGCCCATGGCTCCTCTGCCCATGGGATTCTCCAGGCAAGAATACTGGAGTGGGTTACCATGCCTTCCTCCAGGGACTCTTCCCAACCCAGGGATCAAACCCACGTCTGTTATACCTCCTGCTTCGCCACCTGGAAAGCCCAGTGGGGTGGGTAGTCATTCCCTTCTCCAGGGGATCTTCCTGACGCAGGAATCGAACCCAGGTCTCCAGAATTGCAGGCAGATTCTTTACTACCTGAGCCACCAAGGAAGCCCATTCCTTATTCTATATTAATGTAGATACTCTAGCTTTCTTTATTTCCTTTTTAAAAGATTAATTTAAAAATTGATGTATAGTTGATTTATAGCTCCGGCTTTCTCTTTCCTAATGTTTGTAGACTTTTTGATGATGACCATCCTGATCAGTGTGAGGTGATACTTTACTGTAGTTTTGATTTGCTTATCTTTAATAATTATGTTGTTTTTTTTTCTACCTCCTTTAGAAATGTTTTTATGAGTCCATTTTATCTCCATTAAAACTTTTGTTTAGTTTTTTCCAAAGACTTACTAAATATATATAGAACTAATCATAGTCTGCCCTCAAAAAAATTATACTGAATCATATATAGCTTCAGAACCTAACAACAGCATACTTCTAATTATTCTCTCATCTTTTCTGTGTTTTTCATTTTACACTTATATTTGCAATAAAACCACAATCCACTGTTACTATATTTCATCTTGAAATATAATTATCTTTGGAGAGATTAAAAATGAGAAAGAATGTCTATTTTCATTTTCACCATTTCCAGAGATCTTTATTTTTGTAGATCTGTCTTTATGTATGATACCGTGTTCTCTAATACACTCTTGTTGAAGAGCTTCCTTTAATATTTCTTACAGTATAGGACTGCTGGTAATGAATTCTGTCACTTTTGTTTTCTAAAATATTCTTTGTCTTCATTTTTGAAAGATATTTCATCGTGTGTGTAATTCTGGGTTGGCAGTTATTTTCTTTCAGCACATTAAAAATGTCACTGCATTGTCCTCTGGTTTGCACAGTTTCTATTGAGAAGTCTAATGTGCAATTCTTATCTTTGTTCTTCTGCATTTAATGTCTTCTTCCTCTGGCTGCCTTCAAAGTTTTCTCTTTAATTTTGGTTTTCAGTGGTTGGATTAGGGTGGAAGCTAGGTTGCTAGAGAGCTTTTCTCAACGTTCTTTCTCCACCCTCAGCTTTCAGCCTTCCCTGTGTGCCTGAACCGGTGAAGGGTTTGTGAGCACTTCTGCCATGGGAAGGTGCTACTCTCTTTTCTCATTCTTGGGTCTCGCTGGCCTGAAGCTGGGGGTTAGGAAGGGTTTTCTGCTGTCCAGATCCAGCCTTTGTCCTAGCAGGCCCTGCGTTCTGGGTCATGGGGGAGTTGGGCTTTCTCAGTGATCCTGTTCCTCTCTGGGGTAGCCAAAGTCTGCTGGGAACTTCGGCAGGTCTTTGCAGGAGAGTTTCCTGCCCTTCCTCTACGAGTAAAATTTTTTTTTTTAAACCTTGATCACAGTGGGCTTTCCATGTGGCCCTAGTGATAAAGAACCCGCCTGCCAATGCAGGAGCTAGCAGTAAATTTCTGGACTGGGAAGATCCCCTGGATGGCAACCCACTCCAGTATCATTGCCTGGAGAATCCCATGGAGAGCAGAGCCTGGAAGACTACAGTCTATAGGGTCGCAAAGAGTGGGACATGACTGAAGCGACTTAGTACCCATGCTCAGCAGTCTTCACATGTATCCCTAGGAGCCACAAGGTTTGCTGCCCTTCTTCCTATGGCTTTGGTCTGTAAGGAAGAAGTCTCTAGGCAGAGCTTCATGCCTGTTTTTGTAGTAGTGGCTGCTTCCTTTTCCAAGACTGCATCACAAATAGAGGTTTCCTCTGATTTCCTCCCTGGGTTTCTGTTTTTCTTGAGCACCTGTAAAGTCTGTGAAGAGCCTGGTAGTGGGTGCAAATTCCCATTGTGTCTGCAGCTCCCAGGGGTTCTATACTTTCATGCTAGCTTACATTAAACCTTTGTCAATGTGTTAAATGTTTTAGTTGAATTCTTCTTACTTGCTTGCATGATATCTGGTGTCTCCTTCTCCCAGGTCAGCTATCACTCTTCCCGGTCTCTCAATAGGAAGTCCTTTTTTCTCAAAGTGCTTGGCTGGCCTGAGACCTTAGCTCTCTGACTGCTGCAGAAAAGTTATGATTGTGTTTGTCTAGATTTTTTCTTGTTAGAGTGACAGCAATGGTCTTTACGACTTTCTGCATCCTAGGTGGGAGCAAAATCAATACGGTCTCCCGTTAACATCTTCTAACTTATTAGATAAACAGTGGGACTGATTTCAAGAGAGATTCCTTCTTCAAATGTGTGCTTGTTTTGTTCCTATTTCAGTCTTGTAATTTATTCTTTCTTTTGGCTCCTTACCAGCCAAATCTTTCTCAGTCTTTATGGTAACCTCCCATGCCTTCAAAGATACTTCCCCCTGTGTATTTGAAAAACACTTAAGCATATAAGAATTAGATCCTCTTAAGTTTAATCTAAGCTCCATATTGAAAAGCTTTTATTTTGAAGGAAACTGAAAACCTTGCTGTTGTACCTTGGGTGGTAAATTATCTGCAGGAGCAAGTGGTTTTCATTCAATAGAAGCTTCAGTAGTACATTTCACTTGGTACTTTTTCCCCTAAAGAGGAAGAGAAAGAAGAAAAACTGATAAAAACTATTTCATAGATGTTCTATTAAAAATATCATTTTAAATGGTTGTTACTTTGTCACTGAATTATAGATCACATGGTTGAATAACTCAGAATTAACCAGTTAGCACCATGCTCAAAATAAATTTGATTTCTACACTACCAGTTAGAAGAGCACCAATTAGAAGAATAAGAACAGGGACTTTCCTGGTGGTCCAGCAGTTAGGAATCTGTTTTGCAATTCAGGAGATGTGGGTCTGATCCTTGGCAAGGGAGCTAAGATTTCACATGTTGTGTGGTGCCATCAAAAAATGAAAAAAAGAATAGCAAAAACAAAATCAAGCTAAACTTTTTAAATCACTCTGATTTTTCTTTTTATCAAAGGGAATAGACCATGAATTGATGAAACTAATAAGCTTTTCTTAAAGTTTCTGTAAAGATAAATAATGTGCCTATTTTCTATCCTTTGTATGAAAAAGTATCTTTGACTTATTTAAAATATTGGATAACAAAAAAATAATAAAATATTGGATAATAAATAAAATATTGGATAATTTAAATGTAATCAAAATATTTTCAATACATGGAGTTTGAAGTTAAGTGAAAGTCACTTAGTCATGTCCAGCTCTTTGTGACCCCATGGACTGTAGCTTGCCAGTCTCCTCCGTCCACAGAATTCCCCAGGCAAGAATACTGGAGTGGGTTGCATTCCTTTCTTCAGGGGATCCTTCCGACCCAGGAATCAAACCCGAGTCTCCCACACTGCAGGCAGATTCTTTACCATCTAAGCCACCAGGAAAGCCCATTATTTCAAAGCCCAGGGTTTGAAATAATCTAGTGCAATTATTACAATTTTTATTTTATTTTTTGTTGGTTGAATTGGAATAGGGGAGATTCTTTTTTTTTTCATTTATTTTTATTAGTTGGAGGCTAATTACTTTACAATTTATTACAATCTTTAAAATAAAAGGTAGTAGGAATCAAATTTGAGCTAACTGGTTAATAATTTTGTGTATACTGTATCTATGTATGCACTTATATATTGAGCATAATAGACAATATATACTTGCTTATACATTTAGATTTAATGAAATAACTTGCCCTCCTTTTTTCTTTTGAGGAAACTTCCTGTTTTTCACTTTAATGTTCCAGATCACTCAGGAATGGTTGCATACCCAGGAAATAAAGTAATAGTTATGGACTTGTTTAAAAACAGTACTTGCACCTGCTACAACTGTTTAACCAATAGAGCCACAGAAAGATCTTGTTTAAAAATCATGTTTGAGATTAAATCCTTGCTTTGCTATTCATTAGCTTGGTGCCTTTAGGCAAGTTGTTTGATTTCTCTGGGCCTAATAACTCATCCATAACATGGAGTTGTAACCTATCTGCTGGACTATCAAAAGGTAGCAAAGTTTCTTGGGTTTTCAGCCTTAGAAGGATAATAAGGTGGAAAATAATGAGCCTAGAGTCATTTTTTTAATGTTTACTTTTCTTTATCTGTGCTGGGTCTTCATTGCTGTGTGGGCTTTTCCCTAGTTGCAGTGCATGAGCTTCTCATCGCGGTGGCTTCTCTTGTTGTGGAGCACAGGTTCTGGGGCACTCAGCCCTCAGTAGTCATGGCACACGGGCTCCAGAGCACAGGCACAGGGGTTGTGGTGCCAGGGCTTAGTTTCTTCACGGTTTGGGGTATCTTCCCAGATCAGGGACTGAATTCGTGCTTCCTATGTTGGCAGGCGGATTCCCATCCACTGAGCCACCAGGGAAGCCTGAGTCTATAGTCACTCGGGGCTGGTTTTCCATCAGCTTCAAGGCTGGACCTCCACGTGTGACAGCCTCCTGCTCTACTTCCACAGTGAGTGCTCCTTAAGACAACACATGAGAAGGATTTCACACCTCTGCTCAGTGCCATGAGCCACCACGTTTAGGAGATGCTGCTTTTCATCTTCACCTACAGTTGCTGCCGCCATGGCCGCTGCCCTTGTGACTGCCGCTCTTGTCCATATTCCTTGTCTTCATCCCCTCTAAATATTCTGGATTATCCAGATGGTCACCTCCTTATTGAGAGAGAAAGAACAGGCTTGTTCTCCCTCAGTTCAGTTCAGTCACTCAGTCGTGTCCGACTCTTTGCGACACCATGAACTGCAGCAGGCCAGGCCTCCCTGTCCATCACCAACTCCCGAAGCCTACCCAAACCCATGTCCATTGAGTTGGTGATGCCATCCAACCATCTCATCCTCTGTTGTCCTTTCTCCTCCTGCCCTCAATCTTTCCCATCATCAGGGTCTTTTCAATGAGTAAGCTCTCTGCATCAGTGGCCAAAGAATTGGAGTTTCAGCTTCAACCATCAGTCCCCCTGATGAACACCCAGGCCTGATCTCCTTTAGGATGGACTGGTTTGATCTCCTTGCAGTCCAAGGGACTCTCAAGAGTCTTCTCCAACACCACAGTTCAAAAGCATCAATTCTTTGGCACTCAGCTTTCTTTATGGTCCAACTCTCATATCCATACATGACTACTGGAAAAACCATAGCCTTGACTAGACGGACCTTTGTTGGCAAAGTAATGTCTCTGCTTTTTAATATGCTGTCTAGGTTGGTCATAACTTTCCTTCCAAGGAGTAAGCGTCTTTTAATTTCATGGATGCAATCACCATCTGCAGTGATTTTGGAGCCCCCCAAAATAAAGTCTGACACTGTTTCCACATCTATTTGCCATGAAGTGATGAGACTGGATGCCATGATCTTAGTTTTCTCAATGCTGAACTTTAAGCCAACTTTTTCACTCTCTTTCATCAAGAAGCTCTTTAGTTTTTCTTCACTTTCTTCCATAAGGATGGTGTCATCTGCATATCTGAGGTTATTGATATTTCTCCCAGCAATCTTGATTCCAGCTTGTGCTTCCTCCAGCCCAGCGTTTCTCATGATGTACTCTGCATATAAGTTAAATAAACAGGGTGACAATATCAGCCTTGATGTACTCCTTGAGACAGGGAAGAGGGAAGAAGAGAGAAGAGGGATTGAATGATTGAAGTGGAAGTAATGTAAGGGAATTCCCTGGCAGTTCAGTGGGTTAGGATTCCACACTTCCACTAAAGAGGGCACAGGTTTGGAAGTAAGATCTTGTATGCTGTGCAACAGGGCCAAAAATAAATAATAAAAATCTGTTGTTTCATGTCCAGTTCTAACTGTTGCTTCCTGACCTGCATACAGGTTTCTCGAGGCAGATCAGGTGGTCTGGTATTCCCATCTCTTTCAGCATTTTCCACAGTTTATTGTGATCCACACAGTCAAAGGCTTTGGCATAGTTAATAAAGCAGAAATAGATGTTTTTCTGGAACTGTCTTGCTTTTTTGATGCTCCAGCGGATGTTGGCAATTTGATCTCTGGTTCCTCTGCTTGTTCTCCCTAGAAACCCAGAAAACCTGTTTTGTACTCGGGATTGGGCTATCAGCCTGTCAAGCTCTGTTCTCTCTCCTAGAAGTGCTGGGGTGATGGTCATTGACCCATATTTGATGATGTCATCTTGGGGCAGGGACAGTGATGGGTGCTGATGGGAGACAGGGATGACCAAGATAGAGCTTCTGCTCTTTAGAAACCATTAGTCTTCTCCAGTCTTGGGGACTATATCCTATTTCATTAAGTTCAGCACCCCAAATCAACCTGGCATTCATGTTCTTGTTTCCTGTTTTATACTACTTCCACTTCTTATTTTTATTATTTATTTTTGGCCCTGTTGCACAGCATACAGGATCTTACCTCTAAACCTGTGCCCTCTTTAGTAGAAGTGTGGAATCCTAACCCACTGAATTGCCAGGGAATTCTCTTACATTACTTCCACTTCAATCATTCAATCCCTCTTCTCTCTTCTTCCCTCTTCCCTGTCTCAAACACGACTCTTCTCTTTTTAGCTTCAGTGGCTGAGTGATACAAGGTTCTAATAACCAAGATCCTGAACTCAGAAGAGGAACAAATCAAAATGACCTTTCCTCAACTAGCAACAATTTAGGAAATATATAGCCCTGGCTCTGTTATCAATTCCCTTTTTCTTCAACATAAGCCATGCAAATAGTATTTTGCATAATTTATGAGGTTAAAAATCAATCAACCAAAAATTGCTTGTGTTCACTGAGGGAGAAGGAAAGATGGGCTACACTAAGTTCTTCGGTGTTTATTGTTTGCACTGCTGCTGCTAAGTCGCATCAGTCATGTCCGACTCTGTGCGACCCCATAGACGGCAGCCCACCAGGCTTCCTTGACCCTGGGATTCTCCAGGCAAGAACACTGGAGTGGGTAGGCAATATTTATTCTACTCCTCTCAGACAGAAGGAAGTTGAGAACATACCAGGTCAGTGTGTGCTAAGTTGCTTCAGTTGTGTCCAACTCTTTGCAACCCTATGGACTGTGGTCCATCAGGCTCCTCTGTTCATGGGGATTCTCCAGCCAAGAATACTGGAGTGGGTTGCCATGCCCTCCTTCAAGGGATCTTCCCAACCCAGGGATCGAACCCATGTCTCCTGAGACATGGCGGCTGAGTTCTTCACTAGTGCCACCTGGAAGCCCCAAAATGGTTAAGAAACTTATCAAAGTTCATAGTAAAAATGGCAGAGCTTGAATTAAAAAATTATGTTTGTTTGACTCCATTCACCCTTTCAAAAATATCTATTGAGCACCTACTACATGCCAGACACAGTTTCAGGAACTGTGTTCACAATTCAAAAAGTACAAAAGTACAGCCTAAAGCCATTTCCAATCTCATTCTTGCTCCCACTCCTACGTCTGCACCACCATGCAGCTGCCTTCGAAGCTACTGATGTTACCAGTTTCTTGGGACCTATAACTTCAGGCAGGAATTTCCCTTTTAGGTCAAAACTTCACATAATTGATATTCCCCACCTCTCCTAATAGTCTCAGACTTCTTTGATGAGTTGTGTGAAATAACTCAGTATTTCAGGCCCATTTCACAGCTGGGGGAAAAATGTGTCCTTGGGAAGCCAGATTATGTTTTATCTGAGACGGGTCAATGCCAAGCAAGAGAATGAGTGCCTGTAGGCAGCTCACAGTTTCTTAACCATAAGTCACTTAATTTTCCAGGAGGTCATTCACCCCAGCTCTCAGTGATCCCCACACTTAGGATTTCCAAAATGTTTCCACTTCACCTCTCTGAACTGAAGATTTCTCTATGATCCCCACAGTCCTGCTGAATAAGACCTGCAACTCCTTTGTGGTCTGGGAATCATGAAATTTGTTGCCTTTTCCTTGTCTCAGAAAATAATCTTTAGAGTATTCCTTAGAGTTAAGGACAGTGGAATTTTGTGCCCATAAGATCTCAAATGATTTCACGAAAATTAAAAAAAAAAATCAGAACCAGAGTGCGAACTGGCTTTAATTTTTTTTTTGGATTATTTGGTTCCTTGGTAATAAACTTCCTCTTTCTCTCCTTTCTAGGGTGTGATTAGAAAGAAGGGCACCTGCCTGGTAAAAGATTGCAAACGAAGGAACACAGGGCCAGGGGGAAAGGTTGGCGCACTGAATAGAGAGGGCCCATAGTCCAAAAAGCATGAATCCTGGTTCATCATTTCTGGTTCTTTCTCAAGGACTATTGCCTGGGAGTTTAGCTGAATAGCTACAAGGCTGGATTACATGTCAAACTGTCACTTCTGATATTACTGCTCTTGTTAAAATTATTATAGGGTACATTACTGACTTTCATGTGATACTCTTTCATCATTAAAAAAAATGATGTAACAACTCTACTTAGATATAATTCACACCATATAACGCACCCAATAAATATTTTTTTTTCTGGATATCCTCAAAATTTTATAACTATCACTACAATAACTTCTAGAACATTTTCACTACCTCAAAAAGAAACTACACATTAGCAGTCACTCTTCAGTTACCTCCAACTTCCTTAGCCCTAGGCAACCACTAATCTACTTTCTGTCTGTACAGATTTGCCTATTCTGGACATTTCATATAAACATAAATGTGGTCTTTTGTGTCTGGCTTCTTTCACTTAGCAAAATGTTTAAGTTTATCCATGTTGTAGCTGCATCAGTAGTATGTCATTCCCTTTTATTACCAAATAATATTCCATTGTTTGACGTACATTTATTCATCCATTAGTATGTGGACATCTGGACTGTTTCCACTTTTTGGCTGTCATGAATATTTCTACTATGAACATTTGTGTACAAGTTTTGTATGGACAAACATTTTCATTTCTTGGTTGTATACCTAGGAGTGGAATTACTGCGTCATACAGTAACCCTGTTTAACCTTTTCAGGAACTCCCAGATTGTTTTCCACAGCTGCGGCTTCATTTCACACAGCCACCAGCAATGTATAGGATTCTAAATCTATACTCTTACCAACATTCTTTTTTTTCTTTTAAAGAAATTACTATAGCTATCTTACTGTGTATAAAGTGGTATCTAATTGTGGTTTTCATTTGCATTTCCCTGATGATCAATGATATCGAACATTTTTTCACGTGCTTCTTGACCATTCATGTATCTTCTTTGGAGAAACGTTTATTCAGATCTTTTGCCCATTTAAAAAATAGTGTTCTGTCTTTTTGTTATTGAAATCTTCAGCATTTTTTAAACTGAGCAAATAAATATAATAAACTTCACCCAAAGTTCAACAGTTGGTAAAATTTATCCACATTATGGTGTTATGTAAAGTACATGACAGTATGTGAAATGTGACCACCACTGAAGCAACCTCGTGATGACTGTTGCCTGTGTATTCCAGAGTGCTGATACTATTCATGACAAGGACAAAATATTTCTTTTGATCATAGTTGCTTCTTGTAAGTCAGTAAAACCCTAAAACACTAATTAGATATTGTCAAATTTTAAATAAAATATAATACAACGATTCAATATGTGATTTACTAAATGATTTAGTCATTTCAATGGCTGAAGATAATAAAACTTTTAATATAAGCAAAAACAGGATTACATTGTTCTACAAAATCCATTCATGCACTCAAGGTATAGTTACTTTGAAGTTTTACTTCTATGTACATTTAATTATTGAAAATAAGTTGCAAAAATTTTACTAAAGCTGTTCCTAGATAAACTAGAGGTAAGAACCACCTTCTCTTCTTACAAAGTTTGGTATCTCACACAATAGTAGTGACTAAAATAAATGGTGCCAAATTTTTAAAGAGTCTTTTTAAATTCAGAATATAATTAAAATCTCATGTAGCTTTATTGGTTTTAGTATCCAGCAGAGAAAAAATATTGAAACTCCAAGAGATTTTGAATTAAATAGCTACAACAGTTTTGTTTTATTGGTTCTGACTGGGAGAAAAAAATTATAAGGACAACTTTGGAAAAATCTAGTTCTTTTAGAGCCCCAAATGACTTTTAAAACAATAAAACAAACTATAAAACTTACACAAGTGATATTAAAAATTATGTAGTTCAATGAATGTGACATTCACAAATGTGGTTGTAATTTTTTTTTTAACTATAGTGAAATGAACATGGATCTGACGACTGGATTTAGAAGAGGTGGTGTTATATAGCTTAACAGAATTAAGTGCTTCAATTTGCTGGTTAAGATTATGTAGCTGAGTTGGAATGTTATACCAATGCCTCATAAGATCTCCCATCACCTCACAGGATCTGTGGTTAAATCAAAGAAAGGAATGATGCTTCCTTTTTCTATATTAGTGATTATTTCTCTAGTATTTTAGTATTTATTTTTGGAAAGCTTGTAGACTTAGATCTTTTTGGCTTGTGGCTGAGTCATGTACAGAATAAACTCTAAACTCATACTATTTATGAATATGAAGAATGAAGGCTCACTAGTGATTTACTGTAAGGGCATTAAATGAATTGCAGTAATAATCTCAATTATGTGCTAGGTAGAAGGGGAAGGAAAAAGGCGCAAAACAAAGATGAGGGAGAAAATTTTTGTGACAAAATAATAATCACAGTCACCTGGTTAGTTTCCTGAGGTCCCAGTCTTTGAAGGCTCAAATATAACTTCTGAAGTCCTTAAACATAACCATTGTTCTTTTTTTGTCCCCAAATCCCATCTCTGTCCTTGGTACAGAAGAACATACCCCTCATGTCACAGTCTTCCCAGCACCTGCCTGAACTCTCCATCACCGTGTGAGGAGAATTATGACTTGGGAGTGGGGTGGGGTGGGGTGGAGTGGGGCACACAACGTCAAACCAGACCCCAGAGAGACCAAAGATTTGCAAATGGCCGGCCACAGATGGCTTCCAGGAGGATGCACTACCTAATCCTGTATGCAGATTTAACAAATAATTCAAATGATTTTACCTTTTAAAAAGACTTGAGAGTGTTTTCATTTTTAAACATAAATTCATACTTTTAAAAAGTTTTTATATTCAAAAAGGTCAAACTTACAGGGAAGCTGAAACTAGTACAATGAACATCTGTGTGCTCTTCACTTAAATTCACAAATGAATAATTTTTTAATTTGGTTCATCTCTATCTTTACATATATATATATATGTATATATGTTTGTGTATCAATTTGAAAGTAACTTGCAGGTTTCATGACTCTTCACACCCCAGTATCCTTATCCAGAATAAGGATATTTCACCTGCAATACCATTACCCCATCTAAAACAGTGAACACTAATGATGTCATCTAACATACAATTCCTATTCAGTTTTTGCCCATTATCCTCCTAAATGTCTTTTATAGCTTAAAAAAATCCAGAATTCAATCAATCTGGGGTGACACTATGAGACCTTGTGAAAATCCTCATCCTTAACAATGTTTCCCTTGATGGTTTTGGTGTCCAGTGATTGTTGAACGAATTATTACATTTTCTGATTTTTATCACTTGTTAGCTAGCATTCTTCCAGTTTTACCATCTATCATCCCTTTCTGTCTCTCTTTGAGTATCACTATAGGCAGTGATACTATAAACTCTTTTAATCCATCTATAGTTTTGATGCTTAAATGACCCCAAGTCTGGCCAATGGAAGACCCTTTAAGCTGGTTCCTGTTTTCTTTCTGTGGTTTTTGGTACAAGATGCCTGGAGCTCACCTTGTATTTTCCTGCCCCAACCTAGAATCAGCCACTCCTTCAAGGACCTACTTATATACATCTACAGGGTTCAATTCTCCAATTCCAAACTGTCACAAAGCGTACAATACATTCTCCCTCCAACCCTACCTTTCTCTTCATAGACAGCCAATGTTACTAGGTTTTTGTGTATCCTTCTAGAGACAGTTTCCATAATAGAGCAAAGGTGTAGATAAATATTCTTACCTTCTGTCAACGTTTTAACTGAAATGATAGCATATTATCACTTTGTATTATCACTTTATCATCTTGTAGCTCCTGTCTGTCATCAGATTTTGAAAGATGCCTAGGATCCCAAAAGATTAGAAACCTTTAGGCTATATGCTAAATGTTTCAGATAAGAAAAACTCAGGAAAGGTGACTTGAAAAGCTGTCCTGAGGACACTCAAATGCTATATTCTCTGGACTTGAAATGTTAGTTCCTCTCCAGGTTCCTTGACACCTACTCACTTTTCAAACATCACTTCCTTGGGGAACCCTTTCCCTTCCGTAATTCATCTCCCTCCCCCGAGGAGGAGATGTCCTCTTACAAGCTTGCGGGTCATCGCGCACTTCTCCACTTCTCCCTCCTAGCGCAGACATAAGTCAATGTGTTAAAATTTGTTTCCTGCCACTGCGAGGACTGGAACCACATCTGTGCTGTTCATTGCTGGCACACAGCAGTTGCTCACAAAAGTTGGACTCAAACTCGAACTCAAGCCATCCGGCTTCCAGCCCACTCTCCTAGTGCTGTCCCGCTGCAGTTGGAGAAATAATCCCAAGATGTAAATAAAAACTCTTAATAGAAAAAGCCGGGAAGTTTTTTTTTTTTTTTTTTTTTTTTCCAATTCCACGACTGACGGAGGACCTTAGCAGAAACCGCTCACCGCGAGGTGTGACAACCGCGGGAGGGCGTCAATCAAGAAAATGCCCCCTTGCCCCGCAGGCGAGTGGAGCTGCGCAGAGCCGAGGCCACACCGGGTAGCGTCGCCGCTTCAATAGAAAACACGTGCAAAACGGGAAAGCGGGACTGCGCGCAGCTGCGACCCCCAGGACCCGGGGACAGCGGACATGGAGCAGCCCGCACGGGGTCAGAGAAGACAGCACAGCTCCTGCCAGGCGCCGTAGGACCCCGGCCTTCCCTTGATTCCTACCCGAAGAGACTTCTACCAGCGTCCCCGGGGAAGCTGTTGAGTCCCCGGGGCCCCCGAATGACACGGGCTAGAGAGGCCTGAGTCCGGAGCACCTGAAGTCTACTCGTCCTTACCCACAGGGACGCAGGCAAGGGCCGTGGTTCTCTCTCTCTCTGGAGCTCCCCCAGGAACCCAGGGCACTCTCCCGCTACGAGCACTCCAAAGACGCCCGGGGCCACAGCCAGTGCTACCGTTACTCCAGGGAGTGCGCCGACAAGGGAGGGTGCTTTCAGGCCGGCGAAGGCGCGGCCCGGACCAGTGGCCTCCACGCCTGCTGGGCCCGAGTCCAGCAGCCCCTTGCTCGGGCCGGCTGCCGCCACCGCGGACCGGTGCCTAGGCCAGTGCCCTCGAGCTTCGGCGGAGATGCTTCCCTGCCGAAGCTAGGGCCGCTTGAGTCCGCCTTGCAGGCAGCTGCTGGCCTCGCGCCTCCCTCGACGGACGCGGCCCTGGGCTTCCGACGAGGGCGTCCCGGGCCAGGGTGCGTGGAGCCCCGAGCATCTGCGGCAGCTGGACACCGGGGCGCCGGGTGCGCAGAGGCGGCGAGCAGGCGAGCGCGTCCCGGGGGCGGAGAGCTCGGCCGGCGGGGGCGGGCCAAGGGTGGGGGCGGGAGGCGGCTCCCGGGGCTCCGCGCCATTGGCCGCAGGGCCCGGCGGCAGGAAGGGGCCAGAGAGCGCGGCCCCACCCCGCGGCCGGCGGAGCCTATCGCCGGGAGCGCGGAGCGCGGATAAATGTAGCGCCGCGGCGCGGGCCGGCAGCTCTCCGAGGGGCCGGAGCGCGGCGCAGCCATGCAGTACCCGCACCCCGGGCCGGCGACGGCGGCGGGCGCCGTGGGGGTGCCTCTGTACGCGCCCACGCCGCTGCTGCAGCCAGCGCACCCGACGCCGTTCTACATCGAGGACATCCTGGGTCGCGGGCCCGCCGCGCCCACCCCCACGCCCACGCTGCCGTCCCCCAACTCCTCCTTCACCAGCCTCGTGTCCTCCTACCGGGCCCCGGTGTACGAGCCCACGCCGATCCACCCCGCCTTCTCGCACCACTCCGCCGCCGCGCTGGCCGCCGCCTACGGACCCGGCGGCTTCGGGGGCCCTCTGTACCCCTTCCCGCGGTCGGTGAACGACTACACGCACGCCCTGCTCCGCCACGACCCCCTGGGTAAGGCGGCCGGGGTCATGGCGGGGCCGAGCCGGGACGGCGGTGAGGAAGGCGCCACCCGGCAGGTGGCAGCGCCCTGGAGGCGGCGGGGGCGGAGGGGGAGGCAATAGAAAGTTGAGGTAAAAGCGATTGAAAAGCGGCTGCCGGGCGCGCGCGAGGGACCGGAGGCGCGGGCCCCGGCGGCGCGCAGCCCAGACTGACCGCACCATGACTCAGATTAGCTTTCCTGCACCTTGCAGGCGTCGGGGCGCGCGGGCCAGGGCCAGACCGCCGGCGCTGCCGCGGGGGCCGGCGGCCAAAGGAGCACTGGGGGCGCTTGTCTCCCGGGGGTTGGGAGGCTCCCTTAGTTGGAGGGACCGGGAAGGCAGTACCAAAGTGTCCCGGGCCGCCCCTGAGGGGCAGGGATAGCTGTCGGGCTCCGGGTGGTTACGGGACTGGACCTGGTTCAACAAGCTTGTGCAGTGAAAGAGCCTGACCCTTTCCGTTCATACAGGAAATCTTGAGTTCTCGATAGGAGTAAATCTGGTTTCAGAAGCTGTTAAGTGTTTTCCTGGCTGCATGAAGCAGACCCTTCCCCCGGAGTAGTGCACGCTGCTGATTATTTTATCGACATCCTCAATACAGACAAATTCAGGAAACACTCGACTTCTGATAGCCGGGATCCGTTTTTCTGATATTGTTCATTTCCTCTGTGTGGGATGTGACTTTATGGCAGCTAAAATAACCAGTTGCTTCCTTTTTTTTTTTTTTTTTGAGGCTGTTTTGCACCAGTCTGAATCCTGACGTAAGCAAAATCTCGCAAAAAAAAAAAAAAATTGCCCGCTTTCAAAGCGTTTAGCGCAGACCTGCAGACCGACGGACAGACGGACTGACTGACCCACCCGTCTTTGGAGTAGGGAGGGCAGCGCGGACACGTTGGCCGAACGAAGTTTGCGGGACTTGTCCCCAGTGCGCGGCCTAAGAAATGAGCCACCTGTGATCCGCGCCCCGTGGCCCTTGGGGCCTCCGGGCTTCTGAAGCCTCCGGTGCAGAAAACGCGACTCCTTGCCTTGGCCCACCAGGCTTTTAAGTCTACTCTATGCTATTGGCAGCCTATGTAGGCACCCTGGAGATAACTGACATTTTAATTAATTAACTTTTTAGTGTCATCAGTATTATGGTGTGGCCCCTCTTTCAGTTCTCCACCTTCCTTTCTCATTGCTCTAGAGACTTTCGGGGGAATTATATTTGTGTGTGTGTGTGTGTGTGTGTTTTGTTTTAAGTTACTGTGTTTTTTATTCCATCCTCGAAGGTCTGATGCTGCAGGCCCGTTGTGGCTCTGTTCGCCTGCTGGGGCCGGAGGGAGACCCTCGGCCCGGCGAGCCTGGGGGCAAACGTTTTCACAGAGCGCGCCCTGGGTTTCCTCGGGACTACGCAGGAGGAAGCAAAGGGTTTTTCGAGATAGACCAACAGGAAACACATTGGCGGAAATGTTGCCATAGCCCACGGGGTGGCTTTAACTGGCCGCCCCCGCCGGCCGGGTGTGAAATCAGAGGGGGCCCTGCGGCCCTCCGGCCAGGATTGGAAGCTTCACTGACACCCACCGCCTGAGCCAGAGGGCTTCCCTGGTGGCGAGGCCGCCGGCCCCTGGCAGCGACGCTTTGGCCAGTGTGACAGACCCTCTCCCCCCAACGTCACGCACACACGGGTCTTTGGAAAGTGTGGTTCACCAAGGGAGAGGACCCCTCTGCAGGTCCTCTAGGCTGAAAAAGTTAGTTGTGTATACATTGAGAGCGACTGGTTAAAGAGGTTATGGTCTTTTAAGCTCAGCCTGTAGTCGATGTTCTTTGGGGGATCAAAATGATTGTATCTAGCTCTGGGTGTGTGGGCATATGAACGTGATCTTCGTGCATATGCAGTGTAGGTGTGTGACTTTGGATGTTCCTGGGGTGTGATGTGTATTGGTGGGAGCCTGTTGGGTCCGGGTCTCAACGGGTGTATGTGAATGTGTCTGATTGAATGCTCTGAAGCCTCCGTTCCCCTTCTTTGTCACCCCCAGTGCGGGCCGGTCTGCGGGTGGGCCGGGCTGCTTCAGGGCCGCCTCTAACCCAGATGCTCTGGCCCGCAGGCAAACCCCTGCTCTGGAGCCCTTTCCTGCAGAGGCCTCTGCATAAAAGGAAAGGCGGCCAGGTGAGGTTCTCCAACGACCAGACCATCGAGCTGGAGAAGAAGTTTGAGACCCAGAAATACCTCTCCCCGCCCGAGAGGAAGCGGCTGGCCAAGATGCTGCAGCTTAGCGAGAGGCAGGTGAGTCGCCTCGCGGGCCGCGGGCCGGCGAGTCTCCTGGGGCCGGGGTCTCGGGGCAGAAGGGAGACCATGAGGCCACCGGCAGCTGTTTGGCTCGGAAGCTCCTGAACTTCTCCCTCCCCAGGTCCCTCGGGATTCTGGACTTGTGGCAAGTTTTCTTTCTGTCTTTTCTGTAGGTCAAAACCTGGTTTCAGAATCGACGGGCTAAATGGAGAAGACTAAAACAGGTATTGACATGGTTCTGTTTCTATGGAAATAAATATTTTTACCATGTTATCTCAATGCGGGGGCCTGTTGTAGGTTGTATGCAAAAGTCATTTGCGGGACTGTTTAACCTCTTCACCTTGATTAAAAAGGCAAATAGTCGTGCTGAAATTCAGGATGAGTTGTTCAGGCGGCAGTAATGCTAAAAGCACCTAATGCAGTTCCTATATCAATTATGCTTGGGTTTTCACACACTGGCTAGTAAAACTCCCAGCTAATTGTTTTATAAACCCCATATGTTGTTTATCTAATTAACGCAGGAAAGATAAAGTAATTGACAGTAAATGACTTAAGCAGTTATCTTTGGGAGAAAATTGTTTCTTTTATTTACACAGCCATAATAAAACCAGGCAGAGCTCAAGGGTAAATATAAGGAAATAAACACCTTTAAGTCTTGTTTGCACTGTTTTTTAGAAGAATTAAATATCAAAGAGTTTAAAAATTATTTTCCCTCTAATTCTAGCTCTTATAATGAATATAAAAACAGCAAGAGACTCTCCAAGCCTGTTTGGAAAGTAGCTTAAACTTTCTAACAGTCTTTCTTCCAGTGACCTTGTTACGTAATATGTGATAAAAAGTAAAGGCTAATTCAGTTTTTAAAGAAGCTCTGTTGACTTAGAGCTAAAGATTTGTTTTTGATGTCCTAACCTGATATTTTCTCCCAAGTTATCTGACAAATGCTGAATTTTTCACTTACTAGTTTATATAGTTTGTAACAAATAAAACTTTTTTGAAATGGATAGGGAAATTGAAAGCACTATGCATTTTTAAATTTAGCAATCATAACTTTTCTATTAAAACAATAATGTTATAAAAAACACTTCAAAACAAAATAAAATTCCTATAATTTCATTATTCTAACACAATTTAAAAAATTTCGAGTTTCCTCTCAATATCTGAGCCTTGTAACTTATCACATAGTTGTAAGCTTGGTAAATCTATTATTCTATAGTCTTGCTTTAGAAAAAAAAAAAACTTTAGCAGTATATCATAGTTTTCCTTAGTATTTATGTGTATTTTAGACAAAAACAGTATTAAAAATTTACTAACTTACTTAGTTCTTGGTTAAAGGTAGTTTATCAGGGACTTTAAAAATAGTGATTCCTGTGTAATAAGGGAATATTTTCAAGAAATTTCCTCCAGATTTTAAGTACATTATAGTTGTCTCCCTTTTCAATTGGCAACATTCTTCCAATTCTGCGTTTTTCTTAGCCATGATTATGTAACTTGCTGTACATATTTATGTGTATATGTTTGTAAACTTAGTCCAGAAAATGCATAAAAAACAATTCAGTCTAATAATTTTGAGACTTTATCCTTAATGCACTATTTAGCATTCATATTTTTTAAATGTCTAAAAGACTTCTGTTAATTGGCAAGGTTTAAATATTTGAAGAATAAAGATGGTGTGCATCTGTAGTTATCTGATTTCTTTTTCTTCCTAAACTTTTAAGAACTTTGATACCATAGGTCTGGGCTGGAGTTAAGTATTCATTTGACATAATACATTTACAGTTATATTTGTGGTTAGTTCTTATCTGGCAAGAAGAGTATAATTGTTCTCTGATATGACAGGAACTTTACCTTCCAAGTGAGAAAGAAGCATAACTATATATTCTGAATAAATATATTATACCTGAAAGCACTTGATAAACTAAAAATTAAAAAAGATGATGGAAGATGAAAAGACATTTGATTTATATCTCTCATTTCTCCATATTTCATCATCCCACCAATCTCCATTTCATCCTCTTCTTTTAGGAGAACCCTCAAAACAATAAAAAAGAAGAACTGGAAAGTTTGGACAATTCTTGCGACCAGAGGCAAGACTTGCCTAGTGAACAGAATAAAGGTGCTTTGGATAGCTCTCAGTGTTCACCTTCTCCTGTCTCCCAGGAAGACCTTGAATCAGAGATTTCAGAGGATTCTGATCAGGAAGTGGACATTGAGGGCGATAAAGGCTATTTTAATGCTGGATGATGACCACTGACAGTGGTGTGTTCGAAAAACTGGGATTTGCTACAGGAAATCTCCTTGGATGAACCTGAAAACTGTATGAGAGAGAGAATCAATTTTCTGGTATTCTAGAAATCTCTAAAATATCTGGTGCACTGACTAAATAACAAATTCACATTGAAACCTTAATTTTGACTTAAATAGTTTGTATACTGATTTTAGATTGAATGATAAAGGGACTCTTCCCTGATTAAATTCACCCCCTTTTTTAAAAAAAAAAAATTGTTTTTTTCTATTTATAAAAAGTAATTTTGAACTTTTTGGTTAAATTTTTAAGTTATAACTTTAAAGATTTTAATAGGAGCTTCTTGAATGACTTTTCTATAATCGGTTTCTACATCCTACTGAATGGAAAAGCAAAGGAGCATCCCAGATCCAGAGGTATGCCTTGGAAAGGGGGCCCACAATTCAGGCAGCCTTGGAATATTTTAAAGAAAATGTTACTTACTTACACATTACATTCCTATAGTATTACCTTAAATCCAAAGCAATCTCTATGTTCTTGTCTCCGGGATGTATGTATCTTTTTGTCAGAAAGATATACATAGTTGCTAACCCTTAAATGCTTGTTTTGCCCTATCACCTAGTACCTGTTTGACTGAGGTGTTAAGGGGATAGTACAGTCCAGTTCAAGCAGAGAAACTGACTCATCAGTGACTAAATTTAATCACAGATGAACTAGAAGTAGCAGGTTAATTAAATGTAAGTAGATTGTAGATATGTTTTATATTAAACAATGTTTATAATGTGTGTATATATAATTGTTAACTGTAAAAAAAATGGCCAAAATGTGTTTTGTTTTGTTTTTTAAAGGAGTAACTTGTTTATAAAATAAATACGTTGGCGGGACGACTGACCTCGTTGAACCTCTCATTCTTGCATTTGAGCAAACCCACCCCTTATCTTACAGCGCCTGGGGTGCTTGGCTGGGCGCTGGGGCTGGGGCGGGGTCGGGTGCAGGGGCGTCTGGATCGTCTGGCGGTGTGTGTCTCTCGGCTTCTGGCGGCTGCTGGCGTCTCAGGAAGGCGGTTCTGGGCGGTGACCGGTGGCGAGCACCTGGAAGGTAGATATGGGCCTTTCCCACATCTAGGGTTCGCTGGGGGCTGAGTGTGAGTGTGTCTGGAGCAGCGAGGAAGGCCCGCTGCAGACGCGAGCCCTGGACGCGCCAGGCGGCGAGGAGAGGAGCTGCGCCGCCGCCGCCGCAGCGGAGCACCATCGATTCACCTTGGCTCGCGGGGCCGGCGGGGCTGGCGGGGCCCCCGTCCTTGACCCGCCTGAGTCAACGTGCGTCATCCCTTGGCGGCCGAGTCCAGGTTGGGGGTCCGCTTAGAGGGCTGGGGGGCCCTGGCCGGGAGGCGCGATGGGGGAAAAGTCATGTGTGCCAAGACAACGGTTCTCACTCCAGTGAGCTTCAGAGTCTCCCGCGGACCTTGTTGGGACTCGTTGCCCGCGCCATCCCCAGACTTTCTGATTTGAGTAGGTCTGGGATGGGTCAGGGAATTTGCCCTCTAACAAGTACCCAGGTGCTGTCCAAGCTGCTGGTCAGGGGTTTTAAGGCACTTCTTGTGTGGAAGAAGCAGGTGAAACCCGTGATCCCCCCTCGCCCTTTCTCCTGCTCCCCTCCTCCCGACAGTTCCTGCCCTTAAGGGAGCAGGAGACTGGCAGCTTTGAGGAGGAGGGAAACGGAAGAAGGGTCGATGGTTGAGAAGCGAGCAGGGCTGAGGAAGAGGTATTGTGAGCTGGGGAGGAATGAAGTGCTGAGCTGAGGGTGGGTATGGGACTGAGAAGAAGAGGTTTCTGACTGGCCCAGGTATTGCCAGTTCAGCTGCTTGCCTAACTGAGCCACCAGGTTCCTGACATTCTAGGAAAATGATGGGCAGAGATCTGTGAGGGGAGAGGCCAGAAATCTCTTCCTCTAGCCTGATCCTCCTTGGAGGTCTCTAGTTTTTGTGGACTTGGATGCCTCTGGGCTGAGGTCCTGTGAAGGAGTGACTCTGCCCCTGGCCTGGCTTGACCAGGGCTGTAGCTCCCCAGACATGAGCACTCAGGTGAAGAGAGTGAAGAAGTCAGTGCATTTAGAGATGTCACACCTTCCTGCCTCCTGAGATTGCAGGAAGGCCCCTGGAATTACCTGTGAATTTTTAATTTCTGAGAACATTTGTCCTGGGTTCTGAAGCAGACGGGTGTGCATTGGCCTGGAAGCTTAAGGATTTCGGTGGGAGATTTAGTTCTTGGCCTCGGTTTCTTCATCTGTTGAATGAAGATGGTCTAGTTGACTACCAGACCTTCCCTACCCTCCCAGTTCCCAACTCAGTTCTCAGTGTTGGAGCCCAGAGTAGATATCCAGCCAGAGGGTCTCCTTTCTCCTCAGCAGTCAGGTTCCAGGCTCCCTGACCCTGCCTGACAGGTTTCATCAAAGTTTCAAAGGTCATAGTCAGTCTCATTTGAAAAGAGGACTGACTGTATCTGAGTTTGGGGAGACCTGGAGGCTTGTGGGCCTAATATTGAATTAAAGCAGTCCTGAAATCAGTGTGTGTGTGTTTTGCTCCTGGAGATAACCTCTGGTTAATATTTATTCTTGAGAATAATTGTATCATGACTATCAAGCTGAGAAATAAAGGCTTATGTATTGATTGACACTAGAAAAATTGAGGAGTGAAATTCTCACTTTAAAGTAGACAATCCCTGAAACCAGGCCATTTTCCAATTTAAAACTTCTCCCAGTTCTCTTCAGGTTGCTCCCATTCTGAATCTAAACATGTCTTTAACAATCCAGAGTGTGTTAAGTGAAGGAAGTACAGTATTCTCAGGACACAGGTTGGCATTAACTATTTTCTAAAGTGTCCCATTGCAGATTGCCAATGAATATTTACAAATTCTTCCTCCAATCCAGGCATTTTTCATTTGTTTGTCTTTTGGCTATTTCATGTTGAAGCAGCATGTATGACCTTTACAGCACAACTCCGGTCTTGTTTTTAACTCTTTTTATCAGGAGATTCAACTTGAAAACGGTTATCATTTAGCAGAAAGACAAACAGAAAAGCACATTTTGTAAGCAAAACGTTAATGATTGGAAGAATTGCCCTAATTTCATCATGACAGTGTGTGATTAATCCCCTGGGTCATGTACTTATACTTTAAGTTATTCAGTTCATCAGTCTTTGATATTCAGAACCCTTCCTAACTTAATAGGATATTGATTTTGTTGGATGATGTACTTTGACTCTTTAAACAACATCACTTTTAGGGATGACTAGCTTGCTGTGTAGTATTTTATTTAGAGAACTATTGCATAAGGCTTCTTTTTCTTACTTTTTATGGTTTTCTCAGGGTGAAAGCTGATAAGACATCTTGTGGGAAAAGAGGAAACCATCTCTGATAGTGAAAGTACCTATTCTCTTTCAACACTTCTGGCAACCTTTTTTTGTGTGTGGTTTCATTGCTGTGAATATTCATTTTAGTTAATGGGGGCAGGGCAGAGATTTAAGAAAATGTATCTAGACTTGGGGGAAATGCATTTAGCTGGGGACAGAACACACTTACCAAAATTCCCATTCCAGTTATACTACCCTGTAGAAGACGGCAGGAACTCAAAAACTCACCCTTTTTGATTTTTTTTTTCTTAATCTAATGATCAATGATCCTCTAAATCTGCAACTGGAGGTGATATTTATGTGAATTCTGACAACATGGGACAAAATTTGGAAAACCACACAATCACTGAGGATGCTTCCAATTAGTTAGGAGCTCAGTATCTTGTAGTAAAAACAACCAGATATTGTACTAACATTTACTTTTCATCTCTTTGGGTTTCATGAAATTCCAGCTGGAATCTCTCTAACCTGATTTTTATCCCTTGACACATTTTTGTTGATATTGTTGTTGAATCCAAATGAGAAACACTTTGGAGATTCCTCCCACCTACCAAAATATCTGACATCTAAACTCTACAGAACTGATGTAGTCTACCCCTTCAGACATAGCTGTGGGCAACCCTTCTCAGGAATCTTACCCAAGCGGATGAGAGCAGGAATGGAAGTAAGGCAGTCGAATCCCCTCCACCTCCCTTGCTGGCTGGGGGCCTTGGGCTGAATTGGCAGCCTCAGTTCCTCGGGGACGTAAGCGGCTCACCTGAGCGGAGGCATCAGTACCTGGCAAACAGTGGGCGCCAGGTGTCAGCCAGGAGAGCTAGAAAGCCCCCACTGAGTCCCTTCTTTTGAGGCAGCTCTTTGATTCGCAGTTGCAGGCGGGAAACCTCCTCAGTCGGATGTACACAAATCTCTCCAGACAATAGAGAGGGCCGCAGGGAGGAAACCTTGGGGCTGGCAAAGGCATTTCCTGTCTGCGGAGGATCTTGACTTTGGCGCATCCGGCGATAGCTAAGAGGTTTTCGAAGCGTCCGAACGCTTTCTCGTGTGTGGCTACTTCTAAAAAAAAAGTCACTACCAATTTCAAGCGATTTTCAGATGACAGCTAGTAAGATCATTGCTCACTTAAAAAACATTTTTAAAAAAATAATGTTTTTTCTAATTTGGAAGAGTTTGGTATCATTAAAAATCTTGAAAGTTAAAAAATCTCAGCACTCCATAACACTAGGACAAGAAAGGATTAACGGTAACCCCATCCTCGCCCCCTTCCCCCACCATTCGTAGATACTTGCAGAACTGAGAAATGCCTGTTCAGTTTGTCTCCATTAAACCTGTTTACAGTTTGTGTCGTCAATCCCTTTTCACCTCCCACCTCCACTTCTTTTTATTTATTCCCTCTTCCTCCATCTCAAGGTTACCCTTCCTCATTCATTTATTTCCCCATTAACAGAAAATTATCCGTCTCACTTCTTCAGATCTCACAATCAGGGCTAAGATTTTCTTCCAATACAGAAAATTTAAGCTTTCAGGTGGAAATCCTGAGTTTTAGGGCAATGCTGCCAGAGTCCTAATACATTGCCCTCATCCCTCCAAGGACAAATGTTTTAATTCAGCTTTTTTTTTTTTTTAAGCCAGGAAAAGCCATAGTAGTTATAATAATAATAAAAAAAGATAATACTTGTGTCCTCAGGGGTCAGGCACTTGTGCACTGGGGGAGAGTGGGTGGGGAGTGGAGCTGCCCAGGAGGTGGTGCAAGAAGGTGTAGGCACAGGATGCCTTGACAGAGGCTTCTAGAGGTTCTAACGCAGAGAAAAGTAAATGGAGGTAGTGAATATGCTTTCACGCTACTCTCTGCATTGGTCCCACTCTCTCCTTCCCCCGCCTGGGTCCACAAGTCTGTGCTCTCCACCTCCATTGCTGCCGGGCAAATAGATTCATCAGTACCATCTTTCTAGATTCCCTGTATATGCTTAATATATGATATTTGTTTTTCTGACTTACTTCACTCTGTATACTAGACTCTAGGTTCATCCATCTCAATAGATAGCCAGTAGGAATTTGCCGTATGACTCAGGGACCTCAAACCAGAGCTCTGTGACAACCTAGAGGGGTGGGATGGGGTGGGAGGTGGGAGGAAGGGTCAATAAGGAGGGGACATCTGTATATCTAATGGCTGATTCATGTTGATGTATGGCAGAAGCCAATACAATGTTGTAAAGCAATTGTCCTTCAATTAAACATCAATAAATTAAAAAAAGAAAATAAATGGAGGGCTGGTCTAGGGAGAGAGAGAATTATGTTCATAGATTTGGAAGGGAAGGAGGTCAGGGAATAAGACAGACCAGAATCTTTGGAGGTGTTTGGGTTCCAGCATTTTGGAAAAGGGACTGTGGACTGCTTTCTCCCCTTCCAGACACACAGATCTCTTTGCTTTTGCGCTTTGTTCCGTCTGGAACTCTCCTTCCTCAGATTGTCTCCTGGCTGGTTCCCTCACCTCCCTTAGGCTTGGCCTTCCCTGGCCTCCTATTTAAAATCACAACTCCCTCTTCCCTATTCCCCTCTCACAATTTACTGTTCTCTGTTTCCCTTATTACAAATGGATATAATTTGTAATAAGTAAGTTACTTATTTATTACTTATTTATTTATTGCTTACTTGTCTCTCATTGAGATGGTATTGCCACAAGCATAGGAATTTTTGTGTTTTGTCTACCGCTATTGGTCTCCAGCCTGACACGTAATAGGTGCTCCACAGTATGTGCTCAATGAATTAATGAATGAATGAACATATACTGAGCACTTACTATGCATTAAATATAGGAGTCCTTCACATATCGTTTATCATTTAATTCTCACAAAGATTCTCTGAGGTGGAGGCTATTGTTGCTGTTTTCCTGATGAGGAAACTGTCACTGAGAAGTTAAACCCAAGACCTCAATTACTATACAGATCAGCGTTGTGTAATGTGAACTTCCTCATTTAACCTGTTGTGCCTCAGACAAGAAAATGGCAACCCACTCCATATTCTTGTCTGGGAAATCCCATGGACAGAGGAGCCTGGCGATATACAGTCCATGGAGTCGCAAAAGAGCTGGACATGATTTAGTGACTAAACAACAACAAAGTTGGTATCACTTCTAGCCCCAGGCAGTTAACAGTATGTGCACTTTCTTCACCCTTGAGGAGCTATCAAGCCAAGTCTAATTCTAGTTGTAAGAAGATAGTTGGGAGTTTTCATTTATTGTAATCTTTTTGCCTTAATTCAAGCCCCGCCTTAATTCTGGAAGGGATTACCACACAGTATAGTGGATGTTCGGTTTCTGTGTGTATAGCATATTTTTCTGTTACACAGGAAGCTAATAAACTGGAACACCTTCTAGTTTTTGGGGGGAAAGGAGTGTTGTAAAATATGCTTTATATTTTTCAAAATGTTAAACAAAAATCTACCCCAGGCCCATATTACTTGGTGTTCCCATTATATAACCTGTTTAATATCATTATATATCTCCATCTGATCCACTGATGCATGTCCCACAAGGGCCTCTGAACGCAGAGCAGCTCAACGGCTTACTATGGGGCCCCCAACATCTAGCACTGGGTTTTTCATTCAGTAACATTTTATAAATATTGTACTACAGAATGAAAGTGAAAACCACGTGCCCTCCCCAACGGAAAGGAGAGACATTTCCCCCCTCCCCAAGCCTTGCACTCTCATTGTATTTCCTATTCCTTGGCCATCAGAAACAGCTTCCCTGGATGGCTCCAGGCACACAGCAGAAACCACAATGAGGGCTGCAAGTACAGGAGAGAGTCTTTGCTGGGCTTGGTCGTGGGAGGGGGGAGGACATGTTTAGGTCTGTTTAGTGCTTTAAATAAGCACTGAAAGAAGACATTCACCCTGTTACGGACATGAATTTTAAGAGGAAGTGCTTCTGTGGGTTTATATTGGCCATCCTTCCCTTAGATTTGGCGATTTCATTTCAATTTCCAATTCACACTTCTCAGTTTCAATCAAGAGTTTCATTTAAAATGTACCTCCTTTACTGAAAAATGAGACTATTTGGGGGTAGTCTGTTATTGCTACTGTTTTTTATCAGCATCATCCGTTTAGCAAATGGAAGCAAGAAATGCAAATGTTTTTTAAGTGTTTTCTTAAAGTAGTTCATGACTTGCAAAGAAACAAACGTAGAAGGAACATAAAATGTGTTTGCTTCATATTATGCTTCAAGGTTTTAGCTTTCCTTAGCTGCTTCTGGAATCTGCATTGCTACAGACTTTCCATTAATTGTAAATTGGGCAGACTTATTCAATAAATGTTTAAAAAATGGCCTTTGAGTGCAGGTTTAGCGGTCCAGAGGAAGTGGTTTCTTAGACACCTGCCTCCCGTATATTGAGTTGATGATATGTAGGTGGAATGGAGTGAGACAGTTACAATGATGTATGGTGCTTTTGATTAGTTAATTGAAGGTAAAATTTTTAGCTTCACCAAGCAATTACCTGATCTCATTAAGGTCTTTAAAATCACCCAAATGTGATTTTGCCTGAAGCAGCTGCCCTTTGTTTAGATGTTATTTCAGGCATTAAGAAAAACACAATCACAATGTTAATGGTAACCAGAGAATTTAAGTCTGCAATTTCTGGAAAATATATTGTTCTGAATTTTAGTCATTATTCATTACTATCTGAACATGGAACATTAAAATATATTTACATTTGTAGGGTGTTTTACTTTTCAAAAAGTTAAAAAGTATCATGTTTATAAAATATGCTTTTTTAAACTAATGAAGTTTTTAATGTTAATTAAACATTTTTTTTTTCTTTTAAATTTTTACCCTTTGGCCTTGCTATGCAGCATGTTGGATCTTAGTTCCCTGACCAGGGATTGAACCCATGTCTCTTGCATTGGATGTGCAGAGTCTTAACTGCTGGACCTCCAGGGAAGTCCCTATGCTATTTTAAATACTTCATCTGAATTTAAAAATTGAATTGCAAAGTTTGCAAACACTTAAAAACAATGATGTTGTTGACATATTATAGCTAGACACTTATTTTTCCAAAGACCCGATCCATTTGTAATACGAAGACTCCTAGGTACTTGGAAGGAAAGGAAGCAGAGAGACCAGGGGCATTGTCAAGAAACAATGACAGCAAACCTTTGCATATCAGGAGGGCTGGGAATATTAGTAACTAAGCTACTACCAGTTTTTCCACTCTGGGAAGTTAAACTAAAAAAAATGTTTTTTCTAAAAACAACTTTCCAGAATTAATTTGTTTATGTTGTTACACATGGTTGTTCATGATAAGAAAGCTAGTAACAAGTCAAATGAAAAAACAAAACAAGTCAAATGAGCAAAGAAGAACCTCAAATTTATTTTAATTCTGGACATAGAGTCTCTCAGTAGTTATAGTATTTTTACAAATAACCAACTAAGGCAGACCTGTTTATAGAACTGCCCCCACCAATGCCCTCTTCTCTCCTCATTTTCATTCAGGGCCTCCTGTGCCCATTTCATCCCTCAACGTAGTATGATTTGAACAATGATATAAATGTCCAGAACAAAGGCCAACATCTGGCATCCCACACCGAGAACTATCACCTCGTCCTCACCATTTCCTTCCCATCTCCCCTGGCATCAGGCAGGTGACTCCACCTCTGCCAGGTCCATGGTTGGCCAGCTCTCCTCCTTCCTCTGACCCTGCATTTCCTCCCTTTGCTCCCCCTTCTCTTTCTTTTTTGTTTTTTTTTACTGGGAACCAAAAAATCCTTCAAGTAAAGTTGAGGAGAGTCAGATTGGATCAGGGAAGTGCCTCTTAAAGAAAAAGGAAAATTATAGTTCTTGAAGTGAAAATTAGGGAAAGTGCCGAAAAATGCCTTGGGATCTTCACAGACCCCTTCTACCATTATTTGAGTAGTTTTATTCAACTTTGCTTTCAGTTTTTATTACTGGAATTGTGACAGTTTTGTTTTCTACCATCTGCCTTGTGGATAAGGGCTATTCCCCAGTTACATAAGGATTAAATAGGCTTCAGGGGACTGCACCAGGATATGATCTTCTTAAAATCTGTCATCTGAATCCCCATTAATTTTTCTTGGTTATGAAAGTCATACATTCTCAATGTGAAGTAAATGAAAAATAAAGTGTGCAGAAGAAAAAAGAATTGTCACCCGTGATCCCACCATTTAGGGATTAAAGTCTATGGGAACTCTAGGACAAATTCTTTGGTCATTTTCCCCACTAGTTTATATGCTTCATAATTTTAAATTTTGACATCTTTCATCTTAAAATTATTTTTGAATGGTTAAAAATGTAAATAGTAGAAAAGGTAATATAGTCAAAAGTAAGTGTCCCTCCTTCTCTCTCTCCCTGCTCCAGCCATCTAGTTGACTATCAGAGGCAATTTCTTTTTTTTTTTTTCCATTTATTTTTATTAGTTAAAGGCTAATTACTTTACAGTATTGTAGTGGTTTCTGCCATACATTGACATAAATCAGCCATGGATTTACATGTGTTCCCCATTCCAATCCCCTCTCCCACCCCCCTCCCCATCCCATCCCTCTGAGTCTTCCCAGTGCACCAGCCCGGAGCACTTGTCTCATGCATCCAACCTGGGCTGGTGATCTGTTTCACCCTTGATAGTATATTTGTTTCAATGCTGTTCTCTCAGAACATCCCACCCTCGCCTTCTCCCACAGAGTCTAAAAGTCTGTTCTGTACATCTGTGTCTCTGTTTCTGTTTTGCATATAGGGTTATTATTACCATCTTTCTAAATTCCATATATATGTGTTAGTATGCTGTAATGTTCTTTATCTTTCTGGCTTACTTCACTCTGTATAATGGGCTCCAGTTTCATCCATCTCATTAGAACTGATTCAAATGAATTCTTTTCAATGGCTGAGTAATATTCCATGGTGCATATGTACTACAGCTTCCTTATCCATTCGTCTGCTGATGGGCATCTAGGTTGCTTCCATGTCCTGGCTATTATAAACCGTGCTGTGTAGAGGCAATTTCTTAATGATTTCCTTGGTGGTCTTTTGGCAATGGTATATATTTTTATACAAACACGTTTGTAAAGTATCGACTCCTCCTTTGTCTCAGTACAAATCTTAATGTACTATTCATTCTTTTCTAGATCTTGCTTTTTTCCACAGCAGAAGATCTTAAATATTGTCCTATATCAGTATACATAGACCTTTTCTTTTTCTTTGCTTTTCTTTTTTTTTTTTGGCTGGTTGGATTATATTTCATTTTATGTCTGAATCCTAAGTGATTTGATGTACCATTGAGTTGTTTTCAGCCTTTTGCTGTTAACATACAATGCTATAATAAATATCTTGCATGCATAGAATTTCTGCTCTAAATTACTTAGGACAAATTTCTAGTGTTGGAATTGCTGAGTTGTGTGGTATGAACATTTTTTATCTGCATAGTTATGCCAATTCACTATCATAAATAAGATTATACTGGGCATGCAATTTGTTTCCCGTGTCTAAAATATTTTATGTAAATATAAGTATTTTCTTTTATAGATTTCATCTTAATGATTGTGTAATATAGTATATGTTTTTGTGGTGATATCATATTTCTTAGGAGAAGGCAATGACAACCCACTCCAGTACTCTTGCCTGGAAAATCCCATGGACAGAGGAGTCTGGTAGGCTGCAGGCCATGGGGTTGTGAAGAGTCAGACACGACTGAGCGAATTCACTTTAACTTTTCACTTTCATGCATTGGAGAAGGAAATGGCAATCCACTCCAGTGTTCTTGCCTGGAGAATCCCAGGGACGGGGGAGCCTGGTGGGCTGCCGTCTATGGGGTTGCACAGAGTCGGACATGACTGAAGTGACTTAGCAGCAGCATATTTCTTAATTCATTTGTTTTGGGGTTGTGTAACATTGTTTTGTTTTTATAACATTTTCCAAGTTGAGCTCAATTTACATCCATTTCAGTTTAATTCATTCTGGAGCATGTTCATAGAGAAGGATGAATATTTGATAAATATTGTGAAATTGTTTCCTGGGAAAGTTCTGTTAATTTACATCAGTGGAAACAAGGCTCATTTCACCACACCTTCACCAATGGGGGAGTGCTATTTTTCTTATCTTTAAGTACAGGAGGAGAATGGTAGGTTAATTTTATGTTTTTTAGTATTAAAAATTAAATTATTTTATATGCTATTTATTTTTCTTCTTTAGCATAGTTTTGGCAGCTTAGTCCTTTTCCTATAGATTTACTCAAATTCTTTATGTTGAAGAATGAGACTTTTTGTCTAATTTATTACAGAAATGTTTCTGTTTCTAAAATTTTGTAATTTTGTAATTTTGTATTTTGTAATTTTGATGTGAAAAATTTGGTGTAGTCAAATATAGCAGTATCTTCTTTATGATTTCTTTTATTTCACTTAAACTTAGAAAGTCTTTCCTCATTCAGAGAGCAAATAAGCATCCAAGTACAATTAAAATTTTTTCCCTAAGGCTTTTCCTTTCCATCCTTCCCCCACACCCCCTTTCTACATTGACTTCTTTTTAAAATTTTTATATATTTTTTATTAAAGAAATTATTGTTTTGACTGTGCTGAGTCTCTGTTGCTGCATGGGCTTTTCTTTAGTTGCAGAGAGTGGGGGCTGCTCTTCATTTGCGGTGCACAGGCTTCTCATTGCAGTGGCTTTTCTTGTTTTGGAGCACAGGCTCTAGGGTGCATGGGCTTCAGTAGTTGTGGCTCCTGGGTTCTAGAGCACAGACTCAGTAGTTGTGGCCCACTGGCTTAGTTGCTCCGTGGCATGTGGGATCCTCCTGGATCAGGGATCGAACCTGTGTCTCCTGCATTGAGGATTCTTTACCATTGAACCACTTGGTAAGCGTTTTACATTGAATTCTTAATCTACTTGGAATTTATTTTGTCTTACAATATGAGACGAGGCTGGAGAAGGGAATGACAACCCACTCCAGCATTCTTGCCTGGAAAATTTCATGGACAAAGAAGCCTGGTGGGTGACTGTCCATGGGGTTGCACAGAGTTGGGCACAGCTAACTCACACTAACTATGAGGTGAGGAACCAAATGAAAAATTTCCCTCAAATATTTAACCAATATTCAGTAATAATTCATTCAGTAATCCTTGCTTTTTGGCCCTTTTCCTATGTCAAATATCTAAAAATATGTTGGTTTCTGGACTAATACAATGTTCTTACAATTTCATTTCTGTACTTCATGTATCTGTGGTTGGCTATAAGGAATACAACTTGCATTTTGCAACAGAAGGAAGAGATCTCTTACTCATCTTTGCATATAGTCAGCTTTCTCCTTCCAAGGTGTGGGCCAACCTTTGAATAGACAATAGCTAGCATCCAATTCTATCTACGTCTTCCTGCTTATTACCATTTTACCACAGATGAAAGGACTGTCAGAACATACGAAGCACCAGACTGAAGAAGCGCAGAATTAGGAAGCTTTATGTGTCTCACTGTCTGAATCCTCTGACATGGAAGAGCAGATGCCCTGCTTACCAGTCCACTCATATTTTAAATTATACTATTTCAGTGTTGTATTGGGCAAAACCTTAGATTTTAAAAAATAGCTAACACTTATTGGAGGGTTATATTTTTTTCCATTTTTTTCTAATCATCATTAATGTTCTCAGTAAAGTTAAATTTCTAGATATAATTCATACTCAAATTTTTATTGAGGCAAACTACACGTAACATGAAGTTAATCTTTATAGAGTGAGCAATTCAGTGCCATTTAGTACATTCCCAGTGTTTTATAACCACCATCTTTATTCTGTTCCAAAACATTTTTATTGTTCTGAAATAAAACTCTGTACCCATTAAGCAAACACTTATTTTCCCTTGCCCCCAGTCCCTGGTACCCACTAATCTGCTTTCTGTCTCTATGGGTTTATCCATTGTAGATATTTCACATAGATAGAATAATACAATATGTAGTCTTTTTGTCTAGACTCTAAAACATTAGCATAACATTTTTGAGGTTCATCTGTGTTGTAACATGTATCAATATGTCATTCCTTTTTGTGGCTAAATAATATTTCTTTGTATGTATATACTGCAATTTGTTTATAGTTGTCAGTTAATAGATATTTGGGTTGTCTCTACCTGTTGGTTATTGTGAATGGTGCTACTATGAACATGTGTATTCATGTATTTATTTGAGTACTTGCTTTTAATTTTTTTGGGTGTATATGTAGGAATGGAATTTCTAGGTCATATGGTAATTCTATAACTATTTGAGGAACTGCCAAAATGTTTACCATAGTGGCTGCACCATTTTATATTCCCACCAGCAATGTATAAGGATTCCAATTTCTCCGTCTTCACCAGTACTTGTTATTTTCCTTTTTTGTTTTTTATTATAGCCATCCTTGTGGTGTGAAGTGGCATCTTGTGGTTTTGATTTGCATTTCTCTAATGACTGATGATGCTGAGCATCTTTTTATGTGCTTGTTTGTAATTTGTATATTTTCTTTGGATAAAATGTCTATTCAAGTCCTTTTCCCATAAATTGGGTTGTTTGTCTTTTTGTTGTTGAGTTGTAAGTATTCTTTATGTATTCTGGATGAACTAACTGTGCCATTTACTAGAGCTTTTTATCAGATATATGATTTGCAGATGTTTTCTCCCTTTCTGTGGGCTGTCTTTTCATTTTCTTGATAATGTCCTATGTACAGAAAAAATTTTTAAATTTTGATGAAGTCAAATCTATTTTTTTCTTTTGTTGCTCATGCTTTTAATGTCATATCTAAAAATTCATTGCCAAATCCAACATTATAAAGATTTATCTCTATGTTTTCTTTAAGAGTTTTATGGTTTTAGCTCTAATATCTTAGTCATTGATGTTTTGAGTTAATTTTTGTATGTGGTGTGAGGAAGGTGTTCAACTTCATTCTGTTGTAGGTAGATACCTAGTTTTCCTGGCACCACTTGTTGAAAAAATTATTATTTCCCCATTGAATGGTCTTGGCATCCCCATGGAAGAACAATTGGCCATAAATGTACGGGTATATTTCTGCACTCTCAATTCTATTCTGTTGTTCTATATGTCTGTCCTTTTTCTAGTATTACATTGTTTGTAACTGTAGCTTTGTGCTAAGTTTTGAAAATGGTAAGTGTGATTCTTCAAACTTTTTTCTTTTTTTCATTATCATTTTGGTTGAGAGTTTGTTCTATGCCGGATGCTATTATAAACTTTAGCACACATTATGCTATGTAATTTGTGACAACTTTGTAGTGTAAATATAAATATCCACATTTTGCAGGTTGAATGATGTGGCCAAGGTTACAGATTTGGTAGTAGTTATAGGATTAAAACTAAAATGAACTCCAGAGCCTACTTTCTTAAGAAACATACATACTGTTTCTGCCAAAGATGAAAGATCACTGTAGCTTAGTGACGTTGTTTTCTTTAGGTAAGAGGCCAGAAATCTGTCTGTCCTATGAACATTTCTCATTTGGTAACTCACAATTAGGCTAACCTGGTTATATGGAACAGATATACTGAAATCCATTATTCTTTTTTTACATTTAGTAATTAATATTTAAGATTTGTGACTGCTCAGACAGTTTTGCATCCTCCTCTGTCTTCCTCTTTTTGTGATCTTAATTTTTCAGATGGATGTTGTGAGGTTATTTTCTATTTTGAGAAAATTACACAAATCTGATTTATTACCACAACAGCTCAGAAGTGGTTCCTGTTGAAACCCTTCCACACTGTCAATACTTAAGATTCTGTCATTCTCCTTCACAGGACAGGAAACTATTGAGTATGGGTGATACTCAGTAATATGTTTTGAACTGAATTATTATTGAAAAAAATCTCAGCCTGCTTAGACGTGTCAAAATAGATATGAAGATTTTGCCATCATATATGTGTATGACATTGAAAGTAAATACACAAAGCATACTATATTGGCAAGCTGTTTCTATGTCTTTAATGTAATATTTATTTATTATTTACATTCAGTAAGATTATTCACTCTTTGCCATATACATCTGTGTTTTGACTATACACCATTGTATAACCACTAGCACACAGGATAGAGAACAGTTACATCACCCCCCCAAATTCCTTCCTCTTCCTGCCCAACTTCTCACCCCAGTATCCACTAATTTGCTCTCTGTTCCTATAGTTTTTCCTTTTCTAGAATGTCATATAAATGGAATCATATAGTGTGTTGCCTTTTGAGTGCAGCTTTTTTCACTTAGTATAATGCAGTTTTGATTCATCCGTGTTCTTAACTTTAAGCAATAGTTAGCTCCTCTTACCGCTGAGTAATATTCCATGGTATGGATGTGCCATATCCATTCACCACCTGAAGGATGTTTGGATTGTTTCCAGTTTGGGGAAATTACAAGTAAAGCTTCTATAAACAGTTCACATAAAGGTTTTTGTGTGATTGTAAATTTAATTCTGGAGTTACATAATAAATGTGAGTTTAACTTAATGAGAAACTGCCAAACTGTTTTTCACTTTCTTAAGAGCTGTTGTAACAAATTACCACAAACTTGATGGCTTAAAACAACAGAAATGGATTATTTCACAGTTCTGGAGCCTAAAAGTCTGAAATTGGTTGGCAGGGCCGTACTCCTTTTGAAGACTCTAGGGGAGAATCCTTCTTTGCCACTTCCTAGATCTGATGGCTCCTGGTGGTCCTGGCCATTCCCTGGCTTTCAGCTACATCACTTCAGTCTCTGTCTTAGTCCTTCGTATCATCTTCTTCTCTCATGTGTCTTTCTGTGTCCTCTCTTCTTTTTTTAGGGACACCAGTCATTGGATTTAGGGCCCACTCTAATCAATTATTGCTGGGAAAAATTGAAGGCAAAAGGTGACAGAGGATGAGACAGTTAGATAGTATCACCAACTCAATGGACACGAGTTTGAGCAAACTCCAGGAGATAATGAAGGACAAGGAAGCCTGGTGTGCTGCAGTCCCATGGGGTCGCAAAGGGTTGTATATAACTTAGCAACTGAACCACAACAACTGATCGGTTATGATCACGTCTTAGCTAATTTTATCTACAAAGACCCTACTCAAATAAGGTCACACTCTGAGGTTCAGAGTGAATGTGAATTTTGCCGGGTGGAGGAAGAAACACTTATTCAGTCTACCATAGTGGCTATGTCATGTTGCATTCCCACCTACAGTATGTGAGCATTCCTGTTGCTCCCAATACTTACCAACACTTATTACTGTAAAAAAAAAAAATTAAGAGCCATTGTAATAGTGTGCTGTCTCATTATGGCTTGAATATGCATTTCTGTCATGACTAACAATGTTGAGCATCTTTTCATGTACTTATTTTCCATTTGTATATCTTCTTTGGTGAAGTGTCAATTAAAATCTTTCCCCCATTTTAAATACTTTGTTTTTTCTCTATTGAGCTTTGAAGCTTCTTTATACATTCTGGATATAAATCCTTCATCGTCATGCAAATATTTTCCCTAGTTTGTGGCGTCTTTTTATTTTCTTAACAGTATTTTTTCATATAATAGAATTTTAGAGTTTTGATAAAACCTAATTTATCAATTTTTTTCTTTTATGGCTTACAATTTAGATGTTGTGTCTAAGAATTCTGCCTAATTTGAGGTCACAAAGCCTTTCTCTTGATGTATTTTTGAAGCAATAGAGATTTTTAAAGAGACTTCTCTGGTGGTCCAGTGGTTAAGCCTCCAGGCTTCCACTGCAGGGGACATGGGTTTGATCCCTGGTTAACTAAGAAACTAAGGAACTAAGGAACCCTACATGCAGTGCAATATGGGCAGAAAAAAAATTTTTTTTTAATTGAAGTGTGGTTGATTCAGACTGCCATCCTAACTTCTGCTACAGAGCAAAGTGACTCACTCACATTCTTTTTTCATACTCCTCTCCATTATGGTTTATCACAGGATATTGAATATAGTTCCCTGCACTACACAGTAAGACCTGGATGTTCATTATGTCATATATACTGGCTTGCATCTGCTAATCACAAACTTTTGATCCTTTTCTCCACCCATCTCTCTTGACAACCGAAAGTCTGTTCTCTATGTCTGCAAATCTGTTTCCACTTTGTGGGTACGTTCTTTTGTGTCACATTTTAGACTCCATATATGTTACATAATATGATATTTACTTTCTTTGCCTGGCATGACAATCATGTTCATCCATATTGTTGCAAATGGCACCATTTCATTCATTTTTATAGTTGAGTAATATCCCGTTGTATATATGTACCACATCTTCTTTATCCGTTCATCTGTCTGTGGACATTTAGGTTGTGAAATAATAAAGATTCAGTTTGGTCTAATATCCAGTTGATTTGAGAGAAAATGCTTGGGTTTACTCAATATTATAAAGAGATTAATTCAGTTAAATTAATTGATGGTTTAGCATTCAAACAATGGAGAAGGCAATGGCACCCCACTCCAGTACTCTTGCCTGGAAAATCCCATGGACAGAGGAGCCTGGTAGGCTGCGGTCCATGGGGTCACGAAGAGCTGGACATGACTGAGCGAATTCACTTTCACTTTTCACTTTCATGCATTGGAGAAGGAAATGGCAACCCACTCCAGTGTTCTTGCCTGGAGAATCCCAGGGACGGGGGAGCCTGGTGGACTGCCGTCTATGGGGTCACACAGAGTCGGACACAACTGAAGTGACTTAGCAGCAGCTTAGCAACAGCATTCAACAATGTCTTCATGACTCCATCATTATTTTTCAGCTCTTCTTTCCTCTAAATACAGAGGTTTCCATTTCAGGCAGAGTCTTGGTCAGAGACTCTAGGTTTAGTGACTTCAGGGGATAGAAGTAGTTCTGTTCACCAACAGTTCCATCAAAAGTCCTGGGACTTTCTCTCATTGGACTGCCTTGGTGAATATGCATTTATCTCTGAACTTATCACCATAGCCTGGAGATGGAATAAGATCATTGGCCAAGTCTTGGTCTTGTCCCTACCCTTAGAGGGAGGGATAGAGAGAGGTCAGCCCCACCTGAATCACAAGGATTGAGAGTGGTTAAATGAATTTCTAGTAGAAAACTAGGCAGATGTGAACAAAAAAGGGGGAACCAGATGACTGTCAAGTAAAAATGACTTTCCACTACAACTGAAAAAATGCCTCTGTGACTTGCTTTGGACTAAATTGTGTCCTCTCCCCCAATTTCTGTACAGAAGCTCTTACCCCTAATGTGATAGTATTTGAAGATGGGACCTTTGGGAGATAAATAGGTGTAGATAAGGTCATAAGAGTAGGGCCCTCATGATGGGATTACTGACCTTAGAAGAAGGGACATCAGAGAGTTAGCTCTCTGTCTCTGCTCTCTCTGCCATGTGAGGACACTGCTCAAAGAGGGCTCTCATCAGAACCCGACCACACTGGTACCCTGATCTCACACTTATAGCTGCCAGAATTGTGAGAAAGTAGTATCTGTTGTTTAAGTCACCCAGTCTATGGTATTTTTGTTACGGCAGCGCTAGCAGAGTAGTACTCAACAGCTCTTTATCAGTTTGCAAAAACCTGTTGTAATCAAAGCAACAGCTAGCCTTCATCAATTGCTTTCCCTGTGCCAGACACTGTGCCCTGTTTTCTCAACAATTCTCTGGGGAAGATACTATTACTCTCATCCTTATATTACATAAGGAAACTAAAGTTGAGTGACCTTGGATAACGTGCCCATGGCTGTGAGATGATAGCCATGGATCCCAAGCCAGGTCCGTCTGACCTCAGAGCCCAGCCTAGTAACCACTGTGTTGTTGCTGTTCAGTCAATAAGTCGTGTCCGACTCCTTGTGACCCCATGAACTGCAGCTCGCCAGGCTTCCCTGTCCTTCACTGTCTCCCAGAGTTTGCTCAAACTCATGTCCATTGAGTCAGTGATGCCATCCAATCATTTCAATCTTCTGCTGTCCCCTTCTACTTCTGTCCTTAATCTTTCCCAGCATCCAGGTCTTTTCTAATGAGTCGGCTCTTCATATCAGGTGACCAAAGTATTGGAGCTTCAGCTTCAGCACCTGTTCTTCCGATGAATGTTGATTTCCTTTAGGAACCACTGGGTCCCACTTTGTACCACTGTATACCACTATGTAACCACTTTAGTAACCACTATGATATACTGTTCTCTCTCCCCAGCCTCCCAACCAGCCAGTCTGTCCTCTTCTACCCTGACTTGACCCTTTCACTGACATGAAAAAATCCACCAGGGCGGTGATTTTTCAGCATTTCAGTCCCAGTGACAGACGAACTCTGCCTCCTACTAAGTTCTGGATTCAGGGCGCAGACAGGTTTCTTATCCTTTCCCTCATAGCAACTAAACTCTACTTTGAATTAGTGGAGGATCTTGGGCCCAACAGATTTCTGCTTTGACTCCTAGACACAAGACTTTCTCTTGCCCCTCCTCCAGCAGCAGACAAGCCTCACCTTGTCCTCCAAACTAGGACTTGGGGTATGAATGGACTTCTCCAGGTACTCCTGCTCTGCCCTCAAACCTTGGCAGACACTGTAGGGCTGTACCACCAAGAAAAAGGATCTACTGTCTGCTTCCAGTCTTTCTCAGGGGTACCAAGTGGACACTCATGGAAAAGAGATGACAAGCTGGCAGGACTTTCTCTTGTGTCTGGAGTGCTTAGAGATTCTTGACTGTCGTGCTAGCCCACACACAGTCTTTAAGAACTTTTCCTCTTACTCAATTTTTTTTAACTCTTTTTATTTTTATTTATTTCTTTTTTTCATTTATTTTTATTAGTTGGAGACTAATTACTTTACAATATTGTAGTGGTTTTTGCCATACCTCTTACTCAATTTTATGATCATGATTCTTCCCATTCTTTGCCATGAGAAAGAGTTGATATGTCTTTTCTCTCCTCAGAAGGGCTTGTTATCCTTTGGAATTCAGTTACCTTGGTTGTTTTGCAGCCCCATTCACTGGTGGACTGAACATTTTTAGTATTGTAGCTTATGCCTTTTGTTATTATAGGAGCAGCATTCTCTAGAGGCTTTCTCACTAAGAAGTAGAAATTCTCAGTTCCAAGCTTAGAAAAGTAGTTTCCAAAACAATTGTGAGAAAAATACCAGCCACACAGAGTGTGGATATGGGGAAGAAAAGACTCTGAGATCAAATAAGCTTGCAAACTTCAGTGTGGTCTTATTCTCTTTTGGATATTTACATGGCCCATTAACATCTTAAAGGCTCTGAAAAGTCCTGAAGAATAAAGAAGTAAATTTAATCTTATTTAGCAAAGCATCCTTAACATTTGTTTGGTCTGAGAACACTTTGCTTGTGTAGCACTCATTATTTTCCTTAGAATGACAATTCTGTGAACATAACTTGGAAAATAGTGGCTTAGATATTCATACCTTATTCTCTGGAAACTGGAACCCCAACAGAAAGCAGAGTTCCCTCAAGGTAGTGCCAGAGTCCTTGTGGGTATTCCTAAAACCAAAAGCCATTCTGACAGGGTGCTGACTCAAAACTGGTCTCTGTCATAGTGTCTGATCTTGTGTGCTATGACTTCAGAGGGATACCTGAATGTATGAAACACAAAGATGAATCACAAAATCAAAATTAATGTCTGAACATCTGTAGATCATTCCTCTGGCTCTCCTGAAGAGTCTGACACACCCCATTTCACTATCTAAAGCCAATCATAAATCTCTTCCTGGACCCTGTATTTATACAACTTGTTCTGTTGGCTTCTAGTCACCATCCCCACTGTGCTGAATATACACCTTGAATATACAGCTGCTATTATATAGTAGGGCTGGCTGGGAATCTATTTTATGGACCCTCATGGTAGTTTGAAATGAAATCTTTAGCCTTGACTTACACACATTCGTTTTTTGACCCTGGTCTGTCCTATAGGTTTGAGAGTCCCTGCTCTCCACCCCTCAGTTATATTATCATTCTTTGAAGTAGCCTAGACATCTGTTGTTTCCATCTCCATGTAACCCTTTCAATTCTCCTCTTGGGGCCCCAACTCACTCCCTTTGAAGAATGAACCCTCCTCCATTCCTTATTCAGGTGGTGCCAATTGGTAATTGCTAGCAAGGACTGGGATTTAAACCCAAGGAGTCTGACTCCAAAATCTACTTCCATAATATTACACTATCCTGCTTCCTAGTTCTGGAGTATATCACTTTTCACTTATATGGCTTTTTGTTACTTTTTGTTACTCTGAGTAGTGAAATTACCTTATATTATAGAGGTTCTTCTTAACTGTTTGCATAGCTGCATGTAAGACATGTTGAAGTTAAGATTATTTTAAAAATAGGTAAAAGTTCTCATTTCATAATGGGGAAATCATTTTTTATTAGTTTGGCAATGGCACAAATTAGTTCTTTTTGAAAAATAATGATGTTTACTCTGAAACCTTTGGTCCTTTTTATTCCTTAGTCACTTGGCCACGTGGCCATGAGTGATAATTAGGGAAGCTAACAGCTTTTTCAGAATACTAGCCTAATTACCCTAGAACTATCAACCATGAATCAAGAAGTCTATCATGACTTCATTGTTCACTACACAAGTTATATGGTCCCCTATTTCTTTCATGCCTGTCTCTGTCTCTCAGGTTAAAATGATGTTTAACTAAGTAATCAGGGATATTAACTATTCACAGCCCAGGCAGGTGTGGGCAAATAATCCCTGCAATAATCCACTGGCAGCCTCAGAAATGGCTGGCTTTGAGTAAGCACACAGCACTTAGTCCGGTCCTTCTTATGTGTTTGCAGATACATTTGCAATTTCATGAACAGTTTTAAATGTTAAGCATTAATTGGAAATGGGCACTGAAGCATCAATAGAGTCTACGTTTTGCCCTTTTTAATGAAAATGCTAGATATAGATTTAATGCAAAATTAAACATTCAGCTCACTATGTTCTACTCCAGTAAATTAGCCAGTGTTTATCATCTCTTTAAAAACTGGGAGTTTAATGCCTCATTTCACATGGTTTTGTTAGGGACAGATAGAAAGCTGATAAACAGTCCATTTGTTCCCTTACAGTAGCTCCCAGCCACACCACTGGAGTCAAGCTTCAGTGCTCATTGCCTTTACAAACCCTGTTGTGAGTTGAAGTGGCTGCTTTTGAACATCTGACTGAAGCAGAGCCTTGTGAGAGGAAGGAACAGAGGAACTTTCTCAGAGGAACACAGACTTGGCTTTGTTGGACAGTGGCCTCAGAGTTGTGAGTTCTGAAATGACTCAGTGAACCCAAAAGGGAACAGAGCATCAGTGAGCCCCTCCTATGTGCTGTTCTAGACTTTTGTATCCATTAGCCCCACAACAATCAGCACAGCCCCAAGAGATCCATGCGACGACCTCCACCCGGACAGATGAGGAAGCCAGGGCCCAGGGGTGAAGCTGAGCAGCTAGGAAGTGGATTTGAAACCGCTCACTACATCATACTATCTCACAGCGAAGGACTGCACTCTCCTGTCTACCAGTAGTACCTTATTTGTCCTCCAAGGAGGTGACCTATGCCACTTCCTCCAGGAAGTCATTGCTTATGGCCTGCTTGTTGACTATCCTTCTTGGTGTATTTTTATTGCACTTTATCTGTGCTTCCAATGTAGCCCTTAGGACTTTCTACCTTTGATTGTATTAATTGAATACCCTGTCTGACTCCCTGTGAGAGGAAGGGCTAGCTCTCAGATCACCTTTGTAAACACCATGAGACTGTGCCTATCAAAGATACTCAATAAATGTCCATTGAAATGCTTATAAAGTAGATGGATCTTAACATCTCAAATCCTGTTTCCAGAATTATGAGAAACACTATGGGGAAGGGCCGGGTCCTGTAGGAAATCTCCCTTGAGCTAAATCCCAGCTGAACGGCCTAAGGCAAGTCACAGAGCTTCTCTGAATTTCTGGTTTCTCGGCATATAAAGTAGGAATAATGATAGTACCTACTTCAAAATGTTGTTGCCAAATTTCAATAAAATATGACATGTATAGTGCTTGGTGCAGTGCCTGGTATACAGAAAATGTTGTTATTATTTTTCTGAAAACTGAAGATTTTACAGCATAGCAAGAAACTATGTGGCACTTGATTTGCCCACAATTTTAAAATCTAAAAGAAAGAGGGATTGGATTGAGTGATGATGGAACTGACAGACCTGAAGGACCATTTGATAATGACCAACCAGACAAGATATGATAAGAGAAATGATTACAAAGTCCCAGGTTTTGGCAGGCTTTGGATTCATCATGTGCTTGAACCTAACCATGTACTCCAGTTGTGGTCCAGGATGTAGGCCTAAGATTTATGCAGAAAAGAAGTGTAGAATATATGTAGAATGGTTTCTGACAATGACTTTCCACTGACATCAGTTCAGTTCAGTCACTCAGTCATGTCTGACTCTTTGCAACCCCATGAACTGCAGCACGCCAGGCCTCCTCCCTGTCCATCACCAACTCCCGGAGTCCACCCAAACCCATGTCCATTGTGTCGGTGATGCTATCCAACCATCTCATCCTCTGTCGTCCCCTTCTCCTCCTGCCCTCAATCTTTCCCAGCATCAGGGTCTTTTCCAGTGAGTCAGCTCTTCGCATCCCGTGGCCAAAGTATTGGAGTTTCAGCTTCAACATCAGTCCTTCCAATGAACACCCAGGACTGATCTCCTTTAGGATGGACTGATTGGATCTCCTTGCAGTCCAAGGGACTCTCAAGAGTCTTCTCCAACACCACAGTTCAAAATCATCAATTCTTCTGAACTCAGCTTTCTTTATAGTCCAACTCTCACATCCACACATGATCACTGGAAAAACCATAGCCTTGACTAGACGGACATTTTTTGGCAAAGTAATGTCTCTGCTTTTTAATATGCTGTCTAGGTTGGACATAACTTTCCTTCCAAGGAGCAAGCGTCTTTTAATTTCATGGCTGCAATCACCATCCGCAGTGATTTTGGAGCCCAGAAAAATAAAGTCAGCTGCTGTTTCCGCTGTTTCCACTGTTTCCCCTGTTTCCCCATCTATTTGCCATGAAGTGATGGGGCCAGATGTCATGATCTTAGTTTTCTGAATGTTGAGCTTTAAGCCAACTTTTTCACTCTCTCTTTCACTTTCATCAAGAGGCTCTTTAGTTCTTTACTTTCTGCCATAAGGGTGGTGTCATCGGCATATCTGAGGTTATTGATATTTCTCCTGGCAATCTTGATTCCAGCTTGTGCTTCCTCCAGCCCAGCATTTCTCATGATGTACTCTGCATATAAGTTAAATAAGTGTCATATTTTCCAAACCTACCTAATCATTTATACCAGAGGAACAGGCAAAGAGAGAAATGCTCATAGTTCAGAGAGCTAGTTCGATAAACCAGGGCACCATTCTGTCCTTGTTTGGGAAGTTAACTAACGAATTGACTCACCTGCTTGCCCGTGTAAGATAGTTTGACTCAGGGTGAGCCTCTCAACATCTCTTTGAGGTTGAATCTTCTCATAGATAAACACGGGTCAAAATACCGATATTTCCTCTCTGTTTCTGTCT